>NW_024103651.1:2818266-3175666 GCF_003945595.2 Pipra filicauda
TAAATATTGTTAAAAAAGGATTATATCACAAACAGGAGCATATTCTGAGACAGTAAAAGCAAAAATCAGCATAATTCATGTAAGATGAATAAATTGCTCCAAGGATCTTGATACCTCCTGAGTCTGATGAGACGAAATTCCTGATGAGAGAAACTAAAGAAAAGACCAATTACATTATAAAATTATCTTTGAATTTATACCCAACTAAAGGACAAATATTTTTCTATATTTAAATCCTGTAAGTGAACTTGCTCATTTTGGTGAATCATTATAAAAAATTCCCTGTCCCTTGCAATATTTGCTTTTCACTGTTATTATTTTCTAGGATGAATCAACAGATTCTGGTTAATGACTGGACACACTGCAGTGCAGAAATGCAAGAATTCAGATAGTTTCTCCTTTCCCTCTGTCTCAGGGTAACTTGAATCTAAAAAGCAACAATATCAGCCGTCAGTCCCTGGACACACAAAACTAAATTTAGATGTTTAACACAGAACATTTAACTTATGATTTTTTGATTTTAAAGCAGACTGTGCTTTTTTTGAAGACATTCACTCAAATGTCAGCAGCTGCCCTTGTTGCACTATGAAACTCAGATGTAAGAAGTTATTTTGGCATCCTTAACTCCCATCCTTTTACTATTTTTATAATTTTGAAGAACAATTTACTCAGGTAAAAGAGCAGTGTTACACTAGTTTCAAATAAGGGAGCTTGGAACAAGAATCAGCTCAGATAATCTAAGTTTATATTGACTTATTTTAAAATACTGACTGTTTTATATAATTAATTAAAGGGTACGACAGCTCTGCTGTACTGAAATAATTAACAAGCTCTGTTAAGTGTTAATAATTTGGCCTTTTTTAATAAATGAAACCTTCTCCAACTTTTCAGCTTTAAGCTTTGGATAATACTTCAATTTGCTCTGGAGTTTCAAGAAAATTAGTTAATTAGTTTTTCAGAGATCTAATCAGCTGGATATTGGCCTTCAAAAATGTTTGTACATGTACTATCATGACTTTTAAATCTCCATCAGTTTTAAAAACCATAGCAGAAAATATTTTTTTTTTCAAATACTAGAATCAGTTGTTCTTAGTGAAATATGGTAATATTTTGTTAATATGAAATCAGGAAACAACATTTCTAGGATTATGTGAACACAAAACTTCTCAGACAAGGCGAAAAGACTTTGATAACTTTCTCCAGTAAAACATAGAGAAATGTTTCGAATGTTTAGAAAAGATTTAATTTTTATTTTTTTTTTAACTTATCTTTTAGAATTTTCTTGCACTGATGCTTAAGGGCATAAAAAAAAGATTTGGATGATTTGTAGGAACTTCCAAAGAATAGGAAAGGGTCTTTATCCAATATCTGATTTTTTTGATAAGGCTGTACCTCTGATTAAAATGCCCAGTTGCTGAAGTAATGTCAAATTACTTCAAATTAGTAATGAAGTAATGTCAAATTACAAATTACAAATTACAAATTGAGGCACTTGTGCTTGCACATCTTTGACAAATGTATCTAATGAGTTGAATGAGCACCATTCTCTGATCCACTCAACAGACAACACTCAGGAGCTGGAAGTCTTGAGATTCAATGCCATTCTTCCAGTGCCTCATTTCCCTCCCCAAACAGTGAATCCAAAAGTCGATAAAAAGTGTATGAAGGTCCTTCCTTGGAACTCAAGGAAGGGCCCTTATGAGGGACTTTTATCTGAATGAGGAACAGGGATGGTCTCAATAGGAACAGAAGAGGCTGCTAAAGGGCAGGAGAGGTGGACTGTATGAGGAATGTGATCATCCTTTAGCCCCAAAGGAGAATTATACCTGGCTCTACATTAATTGTGTGGTATAACAAAATTACCTGCAGGATGTACATGCTCACAGGAATGTACATTTGTAGATAGCACCTCTCCCTAATGTCTTGTGAAAAATATTTGGAATACTTTTTTTTGCGCTTTATTCCACAACAGAAGAGTTCAGTTTCTGTCTCTTTTCTAGAAAGTTTTTGAAATGCTTGTTCTTACTGCATTTAGAAAGCTGCATCACTATGTGATTCAGAGTAGGGACTCAAACAAGCTTCTTCCCAGTCTATTGTTGTCAATAGCACGTGATCAACATTCCCTTTGCCCTACTCCATCCTCCCTAAGTCCAATAATTCCTTAGACAAAAATAACTCCTCCTCGGGGGAAAAAAAAAAGCAGTCACATGAGTTGGCACTTTTTGCACTGTAAAACATCCTATTGGAAAAATTCCTGAGCAGCTCCCCCTACAGATGTACGTGCATGGATAGGGTTTATTTCATTGTATCATTATTGACATTGACAGAGAATTTCTTATCTCTAGCTATTAAAGATCAGACAGACATCAACAAGATTTCTCTTCAAGAAGACACGCTAGCACATGATGAAATGAGCTTGCACCTTGAGAGTTCATTAAAGGTGCTGTTCTAAGAAAGATATGTAGCCGGGATTTTGCCAGCTAATAAATGACCCTGGATTTCTTACTCATTGTCTATTACATTTGGAATTGCTGCATAAATTGTGAGGACCTGTTTTCATAAGATTTAAGCATGTGCACTCTTGTTTTCTATTTCCAGTAGACAATATCTCCAGGTCATACTGTACTGTGGGATCTCACGGTCTCAATACTCTTTGAGATCGATGTAATCTTTATCTTTTTCATCATCATGATCTGCAGTAGCAAACACTGGATATGCCAACCCTGGGTTTTCACAAGTCAAAGGATATGGCATTGGGGAAGGAGAGTTTTAAGTAAAAGCTATGGGATCAGACCCATTTTGGTTCATATGCCTGTAAGTTGGTGTATTAGGGATGGATTTAAGTGGACATGGGAAGGACTGTATGGTTATTCCCACACTCTGTGTCTCAGGGCAAGTGCAGTGCCTTGTTCCACTCTCTAACAATCTGAACCTGAATTTGCATAGTCTTCTAAACCAAAACCAAACCAAACAAAATACTGACATTAAAAGAGGCATCCACACTTTCACCGCTCTAATATAAAGACTGCAAGTTCTACCTACAGCTCAGTCACATAATGATCAGGAAAATCCTCCAGTTTAATGACTAAATTAATTTTTCCTTCCTTGAACAAAATGCATAGTTATTAAAGCCAGAAGGTTCACTGGCAGTTTCTTCCAGCTTTCACTGCAAGCTGAAAATGGCATTCTCATCACAAGATTAATTAATATTCTTGATGCAAAGAGATAGAGGATAGATTTACATTCCACATGTTATTGAATAACTCCCACACGTAATATTGCTTTGGCACACTTTATGTTCCTGGAGTTAAAGTGCACATCAATAGCTCAATGCATCGGTAACCTGAGCGTCAGAACAGCTATAAAACCTGATTCTCCTTGAATTTTGCAGTTTTAAATACATCAGTCTCCTGGAAAGGGGTCTTTGTTGATGCTATGAAAGTGGCACACAAATTAGAGGAGCTGAATGATATAATCTCGTATAAACCAGATTTTTGGGGAATGCTCTCAGTTTTTGTTTTATTTTTTTAGCTTAGTTTCATCTTGCTGAAGAGTTACCTTGAGAAGGACTAAAAACTACACTTCACTTTAATTTTTCCATTTTTTTGGAATTGGTTGGTGAACCAGCCACTTCCAAACTCAACTCAGGTCTTTATTGGGCTCAACGTGTCATCACAGCTTTTAAGGTGTATTATTAAATACTGTAATAGAAGGTTTTCAAAGAATAGGATAGAATAGTTCAATTGAAAGTGACCTACAATGGACATTGAACTACTGTTATTGTCCACTGTTTTAGTTCAAAGAGCTAGAAATAGTGCAATGACAACTACACAACCCCTCAGAGTGGTATTTTTTTCAATAAAGTGCTAAATGCTTTGGAGACCACAAAAAAGGCATAGAAAGGTATTTAGAGGTGCCAGATTTGTTGGGGTTGTGTCAAGGCATTACATACAACAGATGGGGAGGGATAAATGTGGTTTCAACATTGATTGCTTAATCTCAATAACAGCAATTTTATATTTACGGGTTTAAAGTTAATTATTTCCACTCTCTTTCTTTATTTTCTTATTTCCTTTCTAACTGGTTGATATTTTACTACTCAATAAGCTCACAAACAGGCTTCAAGGTTTTTCTGGAGAAAGAACAAAGACATGAATGTGCATCTACCTCTAGTTATGTGGTGATATCACACCAACAGAATCTCCATTCAAATTTTTGGAGCTAAATCCAGCAAAACTGGTGTGTCATCAGACTCAGCTCTATGCTTAACCAGCCTGCTCTCCTGGTAAGATATGATCTAATATAATTTGAAAACAGATAACATCAGCTGGGAGGAAAGTTTGTGTCAATAAGCTTAGAAGGGGTTTTTGTTTGCCTAGTAGCACATCATTTTACTTGCTATTAGATTGGTAAAATCAAACAGACTATAGCATAAACTGTGGTTTTGTAACAAAAAAAAAATTAAAATATAACATTGTCCAAGTAGTGAACCTTTCAGTGTACTGATATCTCCTTTTTACACATGAGACACTGAAGAATAGAAAATATGATTCGTTTTCAGAAAATTTCAGGCACACCCATGCATTTTTGACATCTGTAATTGAACTTTTCTTCTCTGTCCCCCTTTACAGTCAGGGAAGAAAAACAGGCACTTTCTAGGCATGATTCGTATGACCTAATTGAGAAGAATCTTTGAGAATGTGATAAGTAGTTCTGGGCTTCCTGTGATATATCAGCCAGATTTCCCCTGACTGTGAAGAGAAACTGGATTGACTCGCACAGACATATGTGCCTCTGCTGTCAACGTCTGTCTTTGGCCAGATGAATCCTACCCATTATGAAAGACAATTCAGGAAGTCTGTGATGGAAGAGCATTTCTCCAGGGTGAGTATCATGACCACCTCTCAGAAACCTGAAAAGCAGGTTTTGTCAAATGTCGTCCCTCTATATCTACCAGCCCTTATCCCAAACCGTCCTACCTATCTTTCAACCTTCAGCAGATGTGCTAAAAAAAATAAATGTGTGCTGGCCTGCTAACTTGCACTATTTGCTACCCAACCAAAGGGTGCTACACCACCCTGCTGAATGCTTAAAAGATCAACAGAGCCCATTGCCAGAGTCCTAAAAACTGAGGGCAAAAAGAGTGTAAAAAAACTTCCAGGTCAACTCAGATCCTTCCTCTACACACACTCAATCTCTGTTGGAATCATCCTTACTCACTGTTACGAATTCAGTCCACTGTGTGTATGAAGCAATGGACAAGAATGTCCAAGCTGTGGCCCTTGAGTCACAAGTGGCTCATATATGACAGTGGTCTCATTGTGCTGGGACAGTGTCATGGCTGAGGGACAATTTGTGCATGGAGCAGGAGTTTAAAAACTAGGCCAAATTCTTGGATAAGGGAGAAAGTCAGGCAGGGGTGCTAAGGCAGGATCAAACAGCGCAAATCCATCAGGCAACGTCACAAATTTGACAGGAGCTGTGTCTCCCTTGGCTGTGAAACATGGCAGGAATTCCCTCCATCGTTGCCACCCCGTGCTCCCTACCTCTCTCCCCCCTCACAGAGTTTTTGGAATGTGACCCACAGAACTGGGGAGGTAGGATGAGAACAGTATCCAAAGGACGTGGTTAATTGCTTACAATTAATATTGACAATTGCACAATCACATGTGAAAGAGTTACATTACACAATCTCTTACATAACACCTAATCTTAACCTAATTCTGCTCCACTGCATATGCCTTGTACTAAAATACTGTTGTCATTTAGGAGGAAGAATATCCCCATTCAAGTAAAATTTAAAAGTGGATGTTACAGCTCTTGAATTATTCAGGAAACTGATGAAAAAGCAACATTTCTGGTTTTACTGAGGTTTATTTTATTTAAGACATTTTTGCCATAATATCATTTGCTATCTTAACTCCTGGGAAACTGATGTAGATTATTAAATTGTGCCAGAAGTAATTTGAAATGGTTCTAAAAGGAGGCAAAAAATGAGCTCCTTAACAGAAAATGACAGTACATTTCCCCTTCCCTACTCTTTGATTTTCTTTTTCAGCAGGATATTCCCAATTGACTTGGAGGTATTTTATATTTCAACAGTCACTTTTCCCAATCTCAGCAACCCCAAGGGTTACCTTACCCCTGTTAAGGAATGTGCCTCAATTTTGAGTGTTTTCATGAGCCCCAAATTCTGCGTTCCTGAAACACAACTAAGTGTTTTAAAACTGAACATTTCAAAAAAGACCTTCCCGGGTTGTTTACTAGTTACTGTTCTTATAATTATTTTTGAATGTAACCGTTATAATGCACCATTGCACACGTTTCATAAGCACTCATCCCTTAATATCTGGAACCACTTATCTGTTTCTAATGTGTATCATGCTTTCTAATGGAAACCAAGGTCTGCTCTGACTTCTGGTGACAATTTATTAACAAGAGCAGGTTATGAAGAAGAGAGGTAGACTCCTTAAGAAATCACCCATATGTCTCACGAATGAGGGAGCTGTTGAAACAGGTTTGTCCACAGCCAGACTTAGCTGAACTTCTTTTGGAAAGTCAGTTTGTAACTGTGGCCTCTGAAGTTTTGCCCCATCTCCTGCAAAATGCAAAATGCAACCCAGAGGAATACTACAGTATCCTCCTGAAGGGTCCTGCAATATCCAACTTCTGCTCCAGAGTTTAGAGGAGTGACCCAGGGATACACTGGGTTTCTGTAATCCAGGAAACAGTAAGCAGTCCTTTCAATGTTCTTATCATGTGACAATAATCATGAAGGCTTGGTATAACAGTCAAATTGTTTGTTAGGCTGGATGTTGATTGCTCTAATAAGTTAAACTTCTCTATCATTAGATATAATTCAACCTGAAAGTGATAACAAGGTAGGTCTTTGTGGCTGGAGCATCCCCTTCCCTACAGTTATAGAAAGACAACGCTGTCATCAGCTGAGGTTGGAAAATCTAAGGAAGTACTAAAGCAAATAGGACTCTGCCTTGGAAAAGAGTCTGTTGAAGATGATTGTGAACTATACATTTAAGAATTCCCTTAACATGTGGAAAATATATTTTTTCCATGTTGCTATAGAACTTATTGCCACAGGATGTAGTAAAGTGAAAAAAAAGAGAAATTAATCAAATTAGCAGATTAGTCTATTAAAGTTTTACCACATATTATTCTCCAAATAATTTCAGCTAACATGAGGTAGATTACCCATTATCAAAAGGTTAACTATTCTTTTCCTCAAAACCCTCTATCATTCACTATTAAAACAGGATTCTGGGAAAGATTAATTTTGATCTGATTCTGGATATTGGGTTCACGTTCCTGTGCTTCAGAACTCTACCATCATCTGAGAAGGTGTTGGCAAAAAGAGAGGTGTCTTACATACTGGAGAATAAAATCATAGAATCATAGAATGGTTTGGGTTGGAAGGGATCTTAAAGATCATCCAGTTCTAACCCTCTGCCATGGGCAGGGACACCTTCTCCCAGACCAGGTTGCTCAGAGCCCCATCCAACCTGGCCTTGGTCACTTCCAGGGATGGGGCATCCACAGTTTTTCTGGGTAACCTGTTCCAGTACCTCACCACCCTCACAGTAAAGAATTTCTTCCTAATATCTAATGTTAACTTGCCCTCTTTCAGTTTGACTCTCCTTCAAGGGAGAGTGCACCTCAAAAAGAAGACAACACCATTTTAATGCCAGCCAATATTTGTCTTCCATTTAAAAGAGAAATGTGAGCCTGGAATGCTGATATGGCTTTTACTGTGAAAAAGGACTCTTATATGAAATGTGCTAAGTGTATACTGCTCAGCTTTTCTCAGCTGAGAGTGTGCTAAAGGACTACCAGGCCTTCAAAGTCCCGTGCTTGCCATCATCACCTTTTTCATACTTATGTGACTGCAATTGTCATTCTCATAAACATCCAGAGACCCCCATACTCTCCTGAGACAAAATCTGAAGCAATAAGGACCCCTGCAGCAATATTTTACCAGTAATAGATTCATCATTGCTTACAGGCTTGAGGGTTGAAAACTATACTGGACACTTCTTGGTTAAACGTGCATTCTGTGCCTTCTTTGAATATACGTTTATTTAGTTTCATTCTGTGTGAATTTATGTCACTCAATTACAGGAGTAAAATAATCTTTGGTTAAAAAAGAAAAAAGCATCGGGACAGCAGCTATTAAAAGACACACACACTATGTCTGTGCCTTGTAGATTTTTCTAACGTAAAGGCAAGCTTCAATTAGCTCAGCATGATATTCAAATCATGACTGTCATAATGAAAGAATGAATCATTTTCCATTTCAGGGAGAGGGTAACAAAAAGCTGCTATAATCAGTGACGTAAGTCTGACTTGTTGATATATTGAGAAGGACTTTCATTTGAATTGTTTAGGTTTCAATCAGCTTTATTGCTTTATTAATTAGACTAAATCAACGTTATTACCCTGCTTTTTTAGTCACTGCATTTCTTGTGGTACCTGTTGAGGGGGAGCCCTGTGGGAAGGAGAAAAGTGAGAACTACAATATTATTTTTCAGTCACAATGAGTCCTGAAATTGTCCAAATCATATTGCCAACCCCTGGAAATCTGGATTCCCAATGCTTCAAGAAATTGTCACCCTGTTTCACTGTTGTGAATGACTATATGAGGACAGTTTACACTGTTTGGTAACAGAGTGATCATAGACTGTTTCCTTTACACAAGCAGAGGAAAGTGTGTTGTTACTCTGCCATTAAATCCAGTCTTTCCCTTGGTGAACAGAAAAATGCCCCTTTTCAGCATGCAGAAATGCTCCTCTTGCACTGAGGTACTTCACCTGCCACTTGTGATTAATTTCCCATTCTGCCCAGTGTCTCACTGTGATTATTAATGATAATGCTTTGATTGATGACGGGTGTCTGCTAAATACTTTATTGCCAAGCATGCAATAACACTCTTGTTCAAACAGATACACAGTGGAGGGGACCAGCCCAACATGCATGAGTCCATATTTTCTTGGGCAAGGGCTTGAATCCAGCTCATGCCAGGCTCTTTACCTACCAGCAGATGATTTGGTGGTACCTTAGGAATGGGCTACAAATTCCTCACAACAAGCAGGAATGACAACTATAAAAGAGCTCATCCTTAAAGTCAGCCTATGTGGTGAAGTCCATGGAATATCAGACCTGATAACCTTCCCTTCTCTACTTAAAACACCTCAGCATTGTTACCAGTGAACAGCTAACACATGTTAATTTTCCCATCACAAGGCACTGGTGGGACCAGACATTGCAGTTTTATCTGGTGTTAACCAAGGCGAGGTCAATCCTGGGCTGGAGGGAAGGGAGGGGAGAAAGCTTAAAGTGCTGACCTCATTTAACCACTTCGCAGAAAAAAAAAACAACAGGTGTCTACTTTCCAATCAGATTTTACACTAAGATCATTATCACACATTAAGTATATCATTAGTAAAAAATAAAATGCACTTTAAAGGTTCCTATCCGAAAAGTAATCATTATCTTACTATTGCCTCTGCTTATCTCTGATGTTCATTACACTCAATTTTTATTTTTACAGAAGAGCCTAGAAGCCTTAACTGGGTCGAAGTTAGACATTGTACAATGTACACAGAGTAAACAATGTACCGTCCCCAAACAGTTTGCAATCTAGAAGGCAAGATGGAACAGGTGGGTGAAGTAAAAAAGCAGATGGGAGTGTAGAAATCATAATGATAGGATGTGTTAACACTTGTACAGTTCATAGATGAATCATCAAAATAGTTGAATTAGAGCAGTCTTTCCCTTTTGTCACATAAGACAAATATTAGAATTAACATTCAGTCTTGTTTGGAGTTTTATTCAGGCAAACAGTCTTGTACAGTTGAAAAGTAGATTGGTTTCACTGAGGTCTAAGCTTGTCCAAGGAACCAAAAAATGAATATTTGTAATGGACAGGCAAGTCTAAAACCATATTTTCCCAACTGCCTAATTCATCTGCCTCCATATAAGGATTCTTACTGTTGATTAATTATTCAGCATTAATTTGGTGAAGAGCTATGCATTGATCCAAAGTGAGAACCTGAAGCTATGGTGAAAACCCAAGTCACACCAAGTCTTAGAGGGGAGGGAATCCAAGTGTCCATGGTTGCTGAGTATCAGACATATCCCAATGTCATTAATTACTGCTGCTGATTATCCAGACATAGAGGAGACCAATTCAGAGTCATCAGGAAACAGAGAAAAGGATCACAATGAATCCAGAGGGCTAAAAAACATGGGGAAATAGCAGGAAGAAGGTAAGGAAGCCTCGGCAGATGAAGGACCTCCGAGAGTGAGGGGATATTGCAGAATTTTGAGAACGTGGAAGGAATCTGATAAGGGAATTGTGCTGGTGCCAAAATATGGCTCTGCAGAGAGATATCTGATCACATAAAGGAAACACTTGGTGGTCTTACACCATCTTTTCTCAGCACATGGAAATAATCCCAGTGCCCTCACTTCCCCTTGCACTAAACAGTAAATATCACCTGGGTAGGAAGATCGTGATGCCTGTACCTTTTCTAGGTACTGAAGGGAAACAAATGCCTGAAAGCCAAAGCTGCCCTGTTTTTTTAACCCTGACTGCAGTGTGCCACTCACCACATCTTAGTGAAGCTAATCCCTTAATGTTGTAGAGCCTTTGTTGCCTAAAGTCTATGAATCAAGAGCTCAAAGGATCTAAAATAAATTTCACTTTGACACAGTTACAGGGTGAATACTCCAGCTCATGCCATGCCCAGGGTAAAATCAGTTAGTCATCAGCAGGTGGTTTTTGACACTTTGTGGTGTAGGAATAAAATCCGTTCCCATAAATCAAGACTAAGCTTCAGTGACTCCAGTTGCATTATCCATGAAGTAAAAACTGATGCTTGTTTCTGCATTTTGTGTTGTACAACTCTGAGTTCACAAGCAATTCCTGACAAATAAACCTGTAAGAAATGCCTAAATTAAACCTTACCACATCCCAGAAAAACAGCTGCAGTGAGAAATAGGGAAGAATTTGGGCTGGGATTAACATAAGGTTCCCCTGGGACAATAGGATTCGCTGCAGCTCAGACCAACTCTGCAAAGCAGAGAAATCCCCATCCTATCAGCTCAACAAAACCCATTTAATTCACTGGGGCAGATGATGTCTCTGTCGGAATCAGATGTCCCATTTTTGGGTTTTCGTCTTTCACAGCAAACATGTCCAGTGTGAGAAAGCTGTAGGTTTGTGGGTATGCACATAACGAATGGCAGACAAATTAGGATTAAAAAATTAGTATACCAAAACTTCTGGTGTACCACAGATGCCTTTTAATAAACAGGTCTTTTATGAAGTTATGTGTTGCCATAGAAAGAAACTACATGTCATCACAATTTATAAATGCAGTGTTCAGAAATGGGTTGTAAGATTTGAGATAATTTTTGCATCTCAGAGGAAAATAAATTCTTTGAAACTAACCCACAACTTAGTCCTACCCTGATATTCATATTTTATCAACAATCTCACTTGACGCACATGTTTTTGCTTGGGATTTTGACAAAGATATTTATCATTTTTGCAGCAGGCTTTGTAGACCTTAGTGGGTTTAATCTCAGTTTGGCATCTTGTGCATTGAGCGCATCTTTCTGGTTTTGGGTCTGAATAATTACGTGTTTCAGAAGCAAAGCTCTAAACAGTGTGGATATTTTGGGGCCAAATGAAGTTGTATTAGTGATTAAATGTTAACATTAGGTAAAGTTTGCCTAAAGGGTTTTGGGAAACAAGGCAGACTCTCACATTATACAATGAAACTACTGTCATTGTAGATATTATTGATAAGTTTTCATTGTCGCATTTCTTATTTCAAGGGTTAATTTCCAAGTATCTCAAAACACTGAGGTAAAGCCTTGCAATGCCCCAAGGAGATACAACACACACTGATTTCTCCTCAGAGCTGCCAAAAATACTGCTTGGGTGTCACAGACAAGAAATACATGAGTAAAAAAAATCATTGTATGGGTGGGCAAAAAGAAACAAGAAAAGCTGAAAAATTGCCACAGTAAACTAAGGAAAATATAAAAACATGCATCATGATCTTATTACTACTTAAAATGGAAAAATTAATGTCACAATAACCTGTTACAAACATTTAAGACTGCTCACTGGGAGAACCTGAAGGACTTTTTAGCCCCACATGAAAAATGATCAAGTGAAATGTGACTAATTGCTCTGTGGATATCTAAGACACGTTTTTCAGAGGGAACATAAGTGTCTGAGCTGGGCTCTGGTAACAATCCTGTGCTCTCTGGATAACAAATACTATGCTTGGAGAGGACATGGTAACCCCACATGCTCCGAGTCACTCCCAGTGACTCTAGAGACATTTTTCCTGGGTCTTTCCTTTACATGTAGAGGCATCAGGTTACTGGGCTTTGCCTCAGAGATGTTCACATCTTGGAATCATAGGAATCATAGAATGGTTTGGGTTGGAAGAGACATTAAAGATCATCCAGTTCCAAATCCACTGCCGTGGGCAGGGACATCTTCCACTAGACCAGGTTGTTGAAGCCCCATCTTGCTCTCCTTCTTTCCTGCATATTGAGATATTTCCTAGACATTTACTCCAGCTAAGAGTGCAAAAACCCATAACCCAAATGCTGCTCCAGCTTCTCTGCTGCTGAGGACTGTGGTGATGGAAGGTACGGAGCACTAGGCAGGTGTCTCTGAGAGCCGGGGCTACCTCCATAATCAGGCTGAACACAAGTAACAAGCAGGAACAATCTCCCCAGTTTGGTTCTTAAGGTATTAAACAGGATATTGAGAGTTGTTCTAAACACATCAGAGAAAAGTGTTTACATTTATTCGATATACTGAAAAATCTAACTAAAAACTAACAATGCAAAGCAAACCAAAAGCAACTCTACCTTTGAAAGCGGAACATTCTGGTTGAAAACAGAAGAAAATGTATTTTTATATTAAAATGATGGCTTTCCCTTTAAAGAAGGGATGTTTTCACATCCAACTTGTTTTGACAGAAAAATTTTAGCCAAGTTGTAACTTAGAAAATACTTTAGTTTACCGAGGCCTAAGTCCTAAAAACAAAAAAGACAATTAAAATCAGAAGGTTTTACTTTTTTCAGAGCATGGTCTCTCACCTCTCAACACTTTCATCAAAACTTTTGGATGAGCGCTAGCCTGGACAACCAATCCTCTTGGCCTTTCTGTACATCAAAATCATCACAGTGCCAAAAGTCACCTGAGGCAGGTCAGGGAGGGACAGTTGATAGGTGACAAGTACTCCCAAGGATCCCACCTCTGCCTTCCCTGTTGGATGGGACTGGGACAGGTAGGTTGGTGCATCCTGGAGCACCTAACACTCAGCAATCCTGGCTGAGTCTCATTTGCACAGCTTAGCCAAAGCCCGTGCATCAGAGGACATATAAATAAAGGACCTGATTTCAAGTGGAGGATTCCAATGTAAAGACTTTCCAAAATACAAGCATGGTTTCACTCTTTCAATATATTTCTATGAAATATATATGGATGAAAGGAGTACCTGTTTAGTAGCTATTTACTTTTAAATTAGCAGAGGCTGTTTGTAGACAGGTTTATATTTGGCAAAGCAGCCTCCATATATCCTGGCTACATCAGGATTAAAACTCTCAGACATAAGCCTTGTCAAGTGCAGGGGACAGCATAAATGACTGTTGATTCATATTCTTTTAGGCCTGTAAAGTTATAACTATGTAATATGAACACAGGCTCTTTAGGGTAGTTTAGAGCCAACCTGGAACCCTTCCAGCCTGCATCGAAGGATTTAATGGCATAGTTTTTATTTTCTGCTTAGTGCAGTGTACCATTAATTGAAGGTAATTGTCAAGAGGAGACTGGCTTTCAAAAACTACATAGCTCTCGACTGTTCCAGCGCAGAATGGATGTCCTGAGTTTAGGATCACGTTTCCCCTGTGCTCTACATTACATTTGTCTTGTCACACAATTGTGTGATTGTGTTCAACTAAATAGTTATTCCGTGCTATTAGGGCATTTCAAAATGAGGACTCAAGTAACACTGCAGGGAAAGACAGAGAGAGAGGGAGAGCCAGGTTTGTGCTGGGATGAGGACTTGTCTGCTCGAACTAAACAAAACCCTGAAAGGTGTGACAGGTCTGAAGCATTTAATGGAACAGCTCGTTTGGTTTGCTGAAGAAGGAATCAGTTTGTGGGAGAATACATAAAAGGGAAGAATTTTCTTGTCTGCAAAGAGTTCCAGCAGTCACAGAATGTGTTTGTCTGGCAGTGTTTCTCTACTCCCAGAATGACATGTGAACATGAAATATTTTTCTGCACCCTCTGCTTATCTTTGCAGGAGTACAGGAGAAAATCATAGCGATCTCCACTGTGTTCTCCAGATTGGACAGTCAGAAGACCAGGGCCACAGGGCACTGTACAATATACACACAAATTTGGCCTGCTGACTCCAAAACTACTGCTGTGCATGAAGGAATTACCACCATTTACTTAACAGATATAATATTGCCTTTTATTATCTTTACTGCAGTAATCCCCAGGAATGTCAGATGGGATCCATGAACCACAACATGCCAGGCACAGCACAAACAAAGAGAAGAGCCCTTGGCCCAGTCTGGAGGCCATTTGTATCTCAGGGTGTAACTTGGCCCCAAACCTAGAACTTAATTAACATTGATTTTGATGAGGTATGAGGGAGAATGGAATCTGGTCCGTCCTTCCACAGCTGCGCCGGCTTTGCAATGTGAAAAAGCAAGGAGAGCCAAAAGTGATTAAGAAATTATTTTTGAAACTGGAGTCAGCACATGTAACCACAGTTAGACAACAAGGATCAGCAGATCTGCAATGTAAGGAGGTTTGAGTCTTACAAAGCTACTTTAAAAGTAAAGTTCCCCTGTGAAAGTCCCTCCTGATTTTATCATCAAATTTATCAGCAGCATCAGCTGAGGAGTGTGATTAGCCATGGAGGAAGATCTGTACTCTTGTCTCTTTTTTCTTAGAAATCATTTATTTGGGTTTTGTAATAAGCATGTTGTTTCTCAGAGGCATTCTCTGGATGATTATGAGGGTAGTCATTTGATTACAGATAGCATAAATGCACCTGTTTCTAGCAGAAATGACACATACCATAATTTAACTAGAAAATATGGGTGATCCTCATTATAAATCTCACTGTGTGAACTTCATTGGTGGTCTCTGCTTGTGCAGGAACAGGTGGCTGAATCCTGAACAGGATCAAAATGGAAATTCCTGTTGATGTTTTCAAACACTACCTAATTGAGTGCTCTTTATAAGTTCAAACATCTTGAACATATAGGGAAACAGTGTTTGTGAGTGTGTGTTTGCAACGTTTTTATATATATATGTAATTAGCTTTCAAGGGACTCATATATAGATGTTGCACAGTCTGTAATTCATTAGTGAATAACCTCCCAAAGCTTCCAGCCCACTGATGATAGAAATAATACTTTACCTGGTGAGGGCTCTTGGGAATGGAAAAAAAGTTCTTTTATATGTTTTTGAAAGAAAGAAAAAAATATCAAGTTATGCTGGGTGAAATATAAGGCTTTCCTGTGGTAGTTTTGTTGTTCCCTTCACTAGTCTCATGATCTCAGTCTCATTACAAAAACATCTGAACTACTGTCCCAGGGTTTCCCAAAACCCATTACTGATCAAGTATGGAGAGCCTATGCATGTAAAAAAAAAGATTAAAGGGACATTTGCAATCACATATTCCTCCCAAACACAGGACAGTCATTAGTTTAAGAAGGGTTTCATCTGTGTTAGGTGTACTGTTGGACTCAGTGGAGCAGAGTCTGAAACCTTTTTTCACACCCTAAAGCTACAGTTCTCAATCATTTTTACTTTTATTGAACCCTAATGGTCACATTCAAGCAGGAGGTGCCAGTGCTCTCACCAGGCTTGAACACGCAGAGATGACTGTGGGACTAAACAGAGAGTTCAGTGGAGCTGCAAACAGATCTGATCTCCTTAAAATCAATATGAAAGAAGATTTTTGTACAATTGTGTGTGCGCTGACACGCATAGGAAGTGACATTTTGCTTCATATGTGCTTAATTGTCGCCTCCAATACATTTTCTAAACACATCTTCTACTGTTCTGAAAACACATGGATAAAATGGTAGCTTAAGAACCATTCTGACCACTTGCTGCCATGACTCTGAAGGGCTGTATGTGGCAACAGCTCACCTCTGTAATAAATTATTTGACACAACTCCATAAATCTTCAGTGATTGAGAGATGTTGAACTGATTCTGGTATATCTTTTAACGAGTTACAGAAGCAAATCTCCATTCCTTTTGGTGCCCCCAAGCAAAACAAATGGTGCCAACCAGTAGCTTTTAGTAATGTTTAAAGTTGACTATCATTTGGGCTCTTTGGGTGATTAATCAGAGATACAGAAGTAGGTAAACACAGTGCTATTAGCTTGTCTTCTACTCTGATATAGACCAAGCTTTCCATAACCCAGTGGACATGGAACTCTTAAAAGTTCAGTGTTTGGGAATTTAAGTAATTGAGGGAAGTAATAGCTCTAATGCATTTTGCCACTTGCCATGTACTTTTGTAGAAAGCGTATTGACACACTGGAAAAATCCTCAGAGGAAAAAAGATGTAAGAATTTACACCGAGGAAGAAAAAAGGACAGAAGAGACAGGGATTCTTTTGTAAGGATAATAGTCAGCATAAGCTTTTAGTTCTATAATTAAAAGAAAAAAAAAAGAGGTAAAATCATTTAGCAGAATGTTGCAACTCCATTCTGACATGATTGTCTGCTGCGTTTATGAGTTTATAAAACATACAGGTTATGAAAATAGAAATTCTCTTGTATGTCTTTATAGACATTTACTGTCTCTGAAGAAACTGCAATTTATTCATAGATTATGTAGTTCATTTACAGAATGTTTCCCTGTTTGTAACCTATCAGCCCCTTTCTCTGAAGTGCAATAATGGAAATGGAAATGTGAAAAGAACCAGTTAAAATCAATGGAGCAGAATCAGAAAAGATGTCAGTAAATGTACTGAAATTAGAAACGGAGAAGATGCATGTTTATTACTTTTGCTTGAAAGAAATATACATGTATGTATGTATATATGAATAAACATTTCTTTAATTACTTTTTTTTTTAAAATTGAAACAAAGTGGAGGCATCTAGAGATTTGTGCAGATATTCTAGTTTTGCTGAGGTTTCCTTTCAAGACACCACTTCAAAAGTTGAAGTATGGACAGAACATCTTCCTTCCTCTTGGTGTCTGCATGATCAGCCCCTGGAAGACCCCTGGATTAGGCCTTTGAAGAACTGGGATGTATCCTCAACTCTATTCCTTTGTGACCATGGAGCAGTGTCTTCAAACATCACCAATTACATGATAAACTTTACATGTACTCTCTGATTAGACTCTAAACTTCTTTGACTGTGTGTGCCCATCAAGCAGAATTCAGCTTTAGTGGACTGTTGTCTGGGGCCTCTGAATACTGACTGAATTCCAACAGTGCTGTACTGAAATGAGGAGAGTAAAAAAAGTCCTTCATCCTCCCTCAGAACCTGAATCTCACTAACTCCACGTTATTTTCTGTGCCCTATATAAACATTTGAAAAAGACAACTTTTCTTTTGACATCTGCTGCATTATATTACTAAGCAAGTCTAATTATCACACGCTGACAAGCTGATGTGATTTAAACCAAAAATGAAACTAAAATGAAAAGGAATTGGAACAGAAGAGAAAATAGTGGAATAAAACTAGTATAATGCTATAAATTGTATGGAAATAAATTACCCTTCAGAAATTAATGGTGATCGTACTGTCTAGGTCAAAGACTGTAGTAAATTATTCTCATACTTTAGTATTTTTCTACTTGTAGTCAAACATTCCCAATATGGTTGGTAGTGGGAATACATGAAACAAACAGTTTCAAATGCATTGCTGAATTTGACTGAATTTAATGAAGCGTGAGGAAGCTGTAACAATGAAAAAACTGACTCAACAATAAACAAAATCAACAACAGGTAAAAATAAATAAATATCTAGATGTAGGGTTTCCATTCACTTCATTCTCAGAAAAGATGGAACATCTGTACTAAAATAAAATTCTCTGAATTTTGATGTGAGGTCTAAGGTAGGGCTAATCCATACTCCATTGGAGCAAGTGGGAACTTTTCAATTGTTTTCTATAGTTTTTGGACGGAGACAGATGTTCAGGTGTGAATACAGGATGAAGTATCAGTAAGGCAAAATTTTTGGTGCCCAAGAAAAGAATTGACAAAATGGAAAGGTTAGTAGCTAAGAAAGAGTATAGCTGGCCAAAAAAGGCTGCATCTTGTTATGAAAAATATAATGAAAAGTTCCCTAGAGAGATTTTCAAGCAGCTTTAAAAAAACAGTTATTAAATCTGTGGAGAATTTCCAATGAAATATATCTTTAAAAAAGAAAATAACAAGCATCTGGTATATTTCTGAAATTACAGCTCTACTTGAAGAAAAATGGTTATGAATCAGGGTCTGTTCTCAACTTAATGTGAATATATGACTCCCATTGGTGGTAAAAGGAACTTCACATGCATTCCAGAAGGAAATCAATGGCTATTCCAGCTATGAAATATGAAATGACCCCTCTGATTTCATGCAACAGGAATAAATACATGGAAAAAAATGTGTCTTTCTTATATCATTGGCTCAAAAATATCTTAGTAGATTTGAAGTAAAAATTTCTGAGTTATTAATAATGATTTAGTAGAGTACCTGAAATGTGTATTTCTCTGTAAGAAAAAAGTACGCTGGGAGAAAGAATTGAGTAGTATCATAACATCTCTTTGAATGGGAAAAACTCATTTTTTTTTCTTCATTTACCACAACTGTTGTTAAAAATATAATTGGAAGTGTCGTTCCCCACCTCTGGAAGTGTTCAAGGCTAGGTTGGATGAGGCTCTGAGCAACCTGGTCTAGTGGAAGCTGTCCCTGCCCATGGCAGGGGGGTGAGAACTGGATGATCTTTAAGGTTCCTTCCAACCCAAACCATTCTATGATTCTATGATTCTAAAAATTATTATTTCCCTTAGTGGACATAAATATGAATTTAACATTCCAAATCCCACATGAAGCTATCACTTGCAAGTAACTATATATCAAAAAGTAGAACAAGGAAAAAGTGATTCAGTAAAATAGGCCAAGGGTGGTGTCCACAAAGAGTTGCATGTTCAAGACACAGGAGAAAGTATTCATGACATTATTATTTGTTACTTGCCAGTGCATCGACAATTTAATTTCATCTTGTGTGTAACAGTACAACCTTTAGTAAGACTACTAAAATCAATAGATTTATGTTGGAGTGAGAGTGCAATTGGATTTATCCTCTACAAATGAGCTGCGTGCCTTCCCCCATTTTATGAGTATAAAACAACACTCTGCTGTCCGATTGATTAAAACTAAGAAATACTTTTCAAAAATGTTTATGAAAATTTCATCTGAACCCAAACCAAAACCCCAAAATATTTGTTTCTCAACACTACTTTTCATTTTTTTCTCTTAAAAAATGACACAAATCGTCTGTTTTGTACTTCATTTTTCTATTCCAATGTTACTGTGGGGAGAAAATTCAATGCATGAAAGCAAGAGCTTGTTGAGTATTATCAAAACATGTCCTACTCTTTTAAGGACTAATCTAAGCTACTATCCAACAAAATATCTTTTTTTATCTTTTTCACACATTTCTTTTTTTACTTTTGACAGAGCCTGTTCTTCCAGCCACAGCTGTGTCTCAAACCTAACAGAAAAGTCTTTCCCCAACTGTTCATCATCTCTGCTGGGAATTCAAAACGATGGCAAAAACCATTTCAAAAGGGAAACTGCATGGAGACTTGCTGCTTGAGAACAAGAAAAGATGATCACTCATAAAACACAGGTAGGAAATGAAACAGGAAAGCTATCAGATCCAGACTTCCTCCGTGAATAGAGGTTACCAAAACAAGCACTCCAAAATAAAAAAGGAAATCATTGACATTTCGTCAATTGGGACTGAACTGGCTGGAGCTGTTCCGGGCAGAGGCTGAACTGCTATGACTCAGACAACCAGGCAGGAAAGTTGCCAAGGGCCAAATGCCAGCAAAAACATGTGAAATGTGTTACTCCACTCAGTTTAAGGAGACTTCCCAGCCTCCCTTCCCTTGACTGCTCCCCTTTTCCTGGTGAAACCGGACTTGGGCATTGGCAGAGCTCTTCAGATGGCTCCTACTGGAGATCTGAATTTTCCCTCCTGCCTGGCTGTCCCTTCCCATCCTACCAGACTTACTCCTTTCTAAAAGACACTTTTTAGATATCCCATCTGCTTTCCACCATGGCCACGTGGAGAAAATATTGCCTTATCCCCCCTTCTTAACTCCATCACACAGCAGTTCTGGTGTTTCTAAGACTCCTTTGTGGAACAGATGAGTCAAAAGGGCAGTAAGAGGCCAGACCAGAGTGATGGTTTCACCTGAAGACATTAACACCCACAAGGACAATTGTCATCACTTCATCTAAATTCTACCTGATGCTGTCTATGGAATTTCAACAGTGATAAGTTCACTGAACCCCCTTGAATTGTCCTGAAACTCGAGGGTATTTTTCACAATGGTATTTAGCCCAGATTTTAAAAGTGCAAAGGTCTGAGACTCTACTCCTCTTGATAAGCTGCAAAAATGATTAATTACTCACAGGTTAAAAAAAAATTAAATCTCTACACACAACCTCACATGGCTTATAGGAGGAATTTTGGAGTTCAGAAATTCATCTGAGGTCATTCCTAAATAACTCCATTAGTCCTAAGAAACATTTGTGGATTATTTTAAATCTTTATGTTGCAAAGTCCAGCTTTTATGTCATTCTTAAATTCCTTCTCAAAAGCGTTAATATTTTGATGAGGTAGAGTTTAAGTTCTGAGTTGTGTGACTACAGTTTTATATAATCAACACTAGGTACTGGCAGACCAATTACATTCCCACTTTTTTACCACACAGTTTTTTTAAATTATAGTATTATTAACATCTTGGTAACTGTACATCAATACAATAAATTAATGTAATGTTTGTAATGCTCCTACACCAGTTATCATAAAGGAGTTATGACTGATCCAGAGACTCAGAAAATAAAAAATAAAAAAAAAATAAAAAATAAAAAAAAACCCACAGAAATATGAAGTAAAATGAATTTTGATACATACACTGTGCAGTATCAACAAATCTGGAGCTGGAACACTTCACTCAAACTGATTCAGATGTGAAAGCATGCACACCAGAGTTAGAAGGTATAAGTGCTTGATAGAAAGAGAACACTTTTAATCTTCTCTGTAACTATGATTTTAACATAGTCATTGACTAACATTTTCCTATATATGTATTTAAGATCCTAATCCTTAAATGTGGAATTCAATCAGAGAAGGGAACCAGGTGAAAGGCATGTGTTGCTATTCCTGGTGTGTGCTGTGTGTTAGCTTATTCATAATAAAGGGAATATACAAGTTTGAGATAGATAGATACATGGATACACAAACAGATAAAAAGTGGATTCTCATTTGCAGAATTCCTCAAATAGGTGCATTATTTAGTTCTCTTTTATCTATTCAGATATATATCTTCAGAAGGGAAAAAATGCCTAGGAATTCATTTCCTTTGAGAGTTTAACTCTCAAAATTTATCCAAGGAGCTGAAATTTGCCAAAAGGTTCAGAGGTTACTGTGGGCATCTCACAGATACAAAGTGAAGGCTCACAGAGTCCTCATGTTCTTACAAAATCAGGCTTAAAAGGTTACATTTGTAAATCTTTTTACAGAGCTGACTCAAACGTGGATTGAGCAGAGATCAAGGAAAATTTCATGACCCAGATAGCAGCTCCAGCTTTTGAGGTTACTGTAAAAGATGGACACGACTATGGAACTTTTTCTCTCTCTTTACCATTGGGATCTGACCATACTTTCTTTCTGTCCATGGCAGCACTGGACTTTGTAGGGTATTTTCCCCAGATCAGATCTCTAAGAAGATGTTGTATTACATGGATGGTGGCATATCTGCCACACTCCTCAACATCAAATCACCTCAGCATCAGTCAAGCTTCAGGTGACCTCTGGAGATCTCCAGTTAAATCTCCTGCTTTCAAGATAGACCAGGTTGCTCAGACCTTTGTCCAATAAAGTTTCCTTTAAATCCTTAAGAATTTAGGAAGATCCCACTGCCTCTGCAGGCAAACTGTTTCAGCTCTTAGCCACTTCCATAGTGAACACAGGCCCTGTGTTTAAAAGTCTTGTCTTGCAATGTCAGCACTGCCTCTGGACCATTTTTAGTACACGCTTGGCAAGCGTCTCGGTTCTTCTTTCCATACCATCCTTTAGGCAGTGGGAGATGGTTCTACCAAGCCTCTCCTTCTCTTAAAGATTCTTTTTTCTCTTCCTCCTCAGTTGTGCAACAACCCATGTGTAAAGCTACAAAATGGAAATGCATAGCAAACACATCACATCATATCAGAGGCTTGTCTGACCATGTTTGAGGCAATCATGTGGTGCACTGATCCTTTGACAGAGGCCATACATCAAGCTATACATGGGGAGTGCCCTTTCTGATGGGGTTCCTCCCAGTGAAGGATCCCACTTCGTGCTGTTGCACCCATTTTTGCAGCCAAGAGTCAAGCAGAGCTAACCCTTTGCCCGTGTTCCCCATGGCCAGATCATGAGAAAATACAGTATACAAACAAAATCACTCTCCCTTAATGCAACTTGTGTCATAATAGGGATCTATGTGACTCTGAAGGGCTGTAGATATAAACATGTAAAATTTAGGCACCTGAGTGAGCTGGTCACTTTGAGCTCTGTCATATCAACAGAGGGAGAGAGAAGCATGTGCAGAGGATGATTCAGCTCACTGAAAAACAGTCATCTGAGTTGGCCACATAATTTCCTGAGAGCCTAATGAGATTAAAACACGTACAGAGACAAACTTTTGGATGTTCAAAATATTTGTGAGATTCTCTTCATATGAAGATATTATCTGCATCACCAGGACATTCAAGAATTCTTGAGTCAGAAGGACTGATTTCTGTACATCATCAGAAAGTCAGCTTTGACATCAGCTGATCTGTTGGTCAAAAGACCAACAGCAGCTTCTCCCAACTCTTTGTACATTTCCTGCAAACTATTTGCCGCATGCCCTTTTTAAGCCAGATTTTGTCTCTCATAAAACTGCTACATTATTGGTCAGGACTGAATTTTTGATGTGGAATGAATGGTTCAAAAAACAAATAGTTAAGTAACATGTTAAAAAAAGTCCAACTGTGATTCAACATTAGCAAGAAATAAACCTTTCCATGAAAATAATTAAGTAAAATAAGAAGTATTTGAAGCAAATTTAAGGTTAAATGATTTTTACATAGCTAAGCTCTGTAAATAATCAAAGCTTGCTGAAAAATCTGTCTTTTCTTCCTGCAGCTGGAAACAGAAAGATACTTTTAAAAAATAGGGTGGTTCTGAAAAGATCCTGAGATGGGCTCTGAAGAACCGGAATCTTTGAATATTTTTTTAAAAACCTCTGAAACTTGAAGGTTTTGCCTCAACCTGGATCCCTGAGCCTTTTGAGGTTCATCATTCAGTAAAGTTCCTAGAGGTGACTCTGTCCTGTTCACTAGTCCTTGGAGACATGAGCCCAGGATCTCCTTGGAACAACAAGCATCATATTATGGTGTGGGAGAAAAGAGCTGAAACTACTCAAAGAGAGCTGCATTACCCACTGCTAAACTCAGAACTGTGCAAAGCAAGTTCATAAATCAGGAGGTGACAGTAAATTTTTAACAGTGTATATAATCAGACATGAGTAAGACTCCAGTTTATTTTACAGGCATGATGCTGCAGAGTGATATGGATAACCTGGTGGCACACCTGTAACCTCCAGGTCTGAAAGACAGAACTGTTTGCACTTCATCATTCCAGGAAGAAAAAAAATACCCAGACCTCCTGCCACAACACACCCTACATGGAGCCTTACTGTCCCAAGGAAAAAAAACCCATAATGTACAAAGTATACCTTGTCAATCTCCTTCTCAGTGATTATGTACTTCCATGGTATGTGCAGGATTTATAGAGCAATTACATCCATTGTGACTTTGTAATTACAGTATTAGGAGGTCACAGACAAAGAAACTTTGCCAACTCTATTGATTTTTAAGGCTAGCCCAAACAGGATATGGATTTGCACTGGACTTACAACTTTTCAATATGTACATAAAGTACTGTGTGCTCAGGAGATGAGCAGTGGTAGGGGTTGTTCATGCCAGCTATGAGCCAGAGTGTGATTTCTAGGGCTCTTTCAACATAAATCTGCATGATCACCCTGGAAAAAGAGTGTCTTTGTGGAAATAAGAGATTGGAGGAAATAGTTAAAAGTCATTTAGCAACTAAAATCAAATTTCCTGACTACCAGCATGGTTTGGATTGTGTTTATAGCCCTCAACCATTTACTTTTTGAACTATCCATTCTACAGCAAAAATTCTACCCTGGACAATGAGGTAACATAAAAGCTGATCGATTTTTTTTAAACTCTACAGTGCGTTTTCACTAGAGAAGAAAACCTAAGAAAGAAAGAGTTTTTATCAAGTAAGTGACAAAATTGCTTGAGTTATTGAACTGAATAAGGTTGAACTGATCTTACTTAAGTAGATAAGAGCTGTGTTCACAGACCATGGTGGATCCCTACCACTATTTGTGAGAATAATGGGAAACCTCAGCCATTCCACAGAGACTATATCCCTCAGGATAAATTTAGGCACAGAGCTTCTTGCCAGTTGGTGTACCAGCATAATAGAGTTTCTGAAAAATGTAAAAAAATATTTTTAAAAAAATAGGGGGAGGGTTTTTTTTGTTGTTGTTTGGTTGTTTTGTCATTTGTTTGGGTTTTTTTTCAGGATATTAAATCAAAACTAAAGCTTTTTTTTAAAAAAAAAACAACAAAGTAAAATGTTTTTTAAAAAATCAGGGGCTTCACAATGCTTTCTAATGATTCTGATATTATGCATTCTAGATTTCTTTCAAGCATGAAAAGTTTCTTCCACATGCTTTCTTTAATAATTATGCAGAAAATGTGTAGGAAAAAAATGGACTCTCTGGAAAGAGTTTCCCATGGAAAATATTGAAATGTAGTGCTCTATTAATGTAGTGATAGAACAAGGGGGAATGGCTTTAAACTGGCAGAGGGCAGGTTTAGATCAGATATTAGGAAGAAATTCTTTACTGTGAGGGTGGTGAGGCCCTGGCATAGGTTTCCCAGAGAAACTGTGGATGCCCCATCCCTGGAAGTGTTCAAGGTCAGGCTGAATAAGACTTTGAGCAACCTGGTCTAGCAGAAAGTGTTCCTGCCCATGGCAGGGGGTTTGGAATGAGATGATCTTTAAGGTCCCTTCAGGACTAACCTGAACTATTCTATGATTCTATGATGATATTTCTATATCTAATACTAAGCACAATTCATTTTTTCAATTGAACAAAAATTTGGCAAACTGTAGGTGGCACCATTGAACATTTTGATACAACTGACTGTATTTTTCACTGAAAAAAAAGTGTTTTTGCCAAAAACTTAGACACTCCAAAGTGTTCAAAAATATCACTGTTAAAATAACATAGTATCCCAATTGCTACAGAGAAACTTTTAACAGCCTTTTGAACAAATACCCTTCACAATATGCTTATGAAAAATATTTTGGATTTTTTGGATTGGTGAAACTAGGATCAATCTCTCTTTAGTCTTCTGTTGGCTTCCCATTCTGGCACATTCCAGGCAGATCCGAAAATTATGTCTGCCTAAAATCCAACCCAACCTGTCCCATACAGATGAATTTTGATGTTGTTTCAAAAAGATAAATTATTTGCAAGGAACAGAAATATCACAAAAACAATAAATGAAATTTGCCTCTTTAAGACAGCGGAGTGTGGAATAAAACCTTTAACTGACACTGTGGACAAGACTGTTCTTTGCACCAGGGTTACTGAGCACTGCTCTGTGTAACATAATGGGGACATTAAATAAGGGTAAGTGTAATTAATACATAACATTAGTAAGAGTCAATTTTCATTCTCTTCTTGAGGCCGACTGGCATTATCATTATTTTATTTTTTAATTTCCTGCAGATATCGCCTTCTTTAGTCGCCTTCTCACACGACTGAGATAAGCTGTTGCACGTCTCGATTTGAAAGCAAGAGGAATGGTAATTAAGTAATTTGAAAATGAAAAGAGCTTAATCAAAGGGGCTTGTACGGTATGAAGCTGCACAGAACCTCCATCTACCTTTGAGGAACACTCTCCTTCAAAATCTCATCTGGCAAAACAACAACATCCTGATCCTGGTTTCATTTATTTCAAGAGCAAAGCCTCCACTGATATGTCTGACATGACACCTTAAAATATCGTTATTTCAAGGGGTGAAAATCAGTTTTAATGCATGATTTAGGGCTGGGAATGCCAAAGAAGCTCAAGTCACTCCGAATCCACAGTGTGAATTTGATCTACGGGGGTGCCCAGGCACACCAGATTGCACACTGAGTTGGTCACACCACTGACATGATCTTCATCTCCTGGTCCCACCAGTTTTCAATCATCTTTTGCATAGCTTTTTTTCCCACCCTGTGGCCCAACCTGATCTGCTCCAGCCCCATCTGTGAGTACCCAGTGGTTCATTTTGGGGCAAGAATCACAGAATATGCTGAGTTGGAAGGGACCCACGAGGATCATTGAGTCCAACTTTAGCCCTACACAGGACCACCCAAAAGAGTCATAACATGTGCCTGAGAGTGCTGTGAAGCCAATAAGTGTGTGAGATCTCCTGGGACTCCGTGATCAAAGGATTGTTTCCCTGATGCAACCAATTCCATAATTTCCCTCGATTGCCCAAGCTCAATCCTCCGTGTTTATGGTTGATGCTGGAGCTCATATCCAGACAAATGAGAAATCTGAAGCCATCTAAGAGAAGTAACTATTTACCAAGAATGTCAAGGTGCTGTATCTATTCATGAAACAGGTAAAATGTTCAATAAAGAGTAGTCCAATAAAACAGACACAGGTAGAACTTGTTTTTCTTCTTGTGACATTTCCCTTTCTTTCCTGGGGCGGGAGGAACACCTTGAAACAACCCATGGGAAGAGAACATAAGAATTATATCAGTCTGATTGTGTAATAATTAGATAGGTCTAATCAAGGATCAGAGAAGCTGTGGCTGCCCCATCCCTGGAAGTGTTTAAGGCCACATTGGACAGGGGTCTGAGCAACCTGGTCTAGTGAAAGGTGTCCCTGCCCATTGCAGGGGGATTGGAACAAGATGAGCTTTAAGGTCCCTTCCAACCCCAAACATTCTATGATTCTGTGATCATAATAACAAAGGCTTCAGTGACACTCTGGGACACAGTAGTAACAGCATTTAAAAAAAAAAAAAAACAGTAGAGGGGAAACTGGATTCTGTTTTTAACACCTCAGGGTTTGCTCATCCCATAGGTTATCCCACAACTTGTGAAACAATAAATAACACTGAAGCGTGAACCAAAACTCAAGACTTTCCTTTTACTTGAACATCATGACACTTGGGCCACAGACACACAGAATTATAGAGTCCTCATAGCATGAACCCTCAACTCTTGCCTCTCCAGCAAAAAAAACGTTGTTTCGTTTTAGTTCTTACATAACCTGATGGCTGGTGATTTGGCATTGCCCGTGGACAAAAGATGATGGATGTCTGAAGACCCTTTACATAAAGAAAAAAATTACATTCGGGTCATCCACACCCTGGACAAGCAACCCTGTATACATAATACCTAGATAAAGGAGAAAAGAACCAGGTCATTGTTTCTTCTCCAACTGATGTACATGTGTATGTGTGTATAGTGAGATACAGTTTGTCATGGTTATTTTTCTGTACAGATTATGGTAATGATTAAATGAGCATGAATAAGGACATCTGAAAATGATAACAAGTAGAGGAAATTCCATCCTATTTTGTGTCTCTATCTTTTCTGTGAACATTACTTTGTTATCTGCAATATGCAAGTCTTTTGAATAGGTGCTATTAATTTAATATGTATTTATTCTTTCTGATCTTTCTTTAATTTTAAATTAAGTGAAGTCAATGATCAAAGAAAGGCCAGAATAATAACCCTGTAGGATGATATTTTTTTTTTTTTATGTCTTTTCCTTTGGTCACATTAAGCAATGAGAAGTAGCACTGTTTTTTTCTGGGCCAGTTCTGCAATATGTACCTTGGTGACAATGTGGCCTGCAGTAACACCAAAGTACATGGGAGTCACCCAAATAAACAACTGCCAAGTAGAGCAAAGGCCTATGATCGAGCTCTAAACACCCTTATTTACCTTTTGTGTTTCAGCAGTTGCTAAGAGCCACAGACTTATTGCTCTAAGACATTAAACTTGGAGCAGAGAGACTATTCCTGTATAACTTAATCTCCTTATGAGTGAAAGGCATATACTCACACACCCAAACTTTCTTCAACAGTATATTGAATTATCCTCTTTAAAAAACTTAGCCAAGATTGCAACCGTCCCTGAGCTACCAAAGTTCTTTGTCATTCTGCAGAAACCAAAGTCATGTCTGTGAGAGAATCAATAGTCAAATATTACTTAGGAAGAAGTAGGCTGAGAACTGACCAATTCATTTCTTATAAGGCACAGCTAAAGTAAATTATTTTCAGACAGACCCCTCTAGTACATCTGCAGTTTTATCCAGAGTGATAAGCTCTGCAGAGAGGATACAGTTTTTGTTAGGCTTACCGGTATGGTTGGGAAGCAAAAATGACAAAAAAAGCCCAAGCTGTGAGACACAACAGAGCTTCATCTGGCCAAGGGTTTGTACATCATGTATTTAATCTTTTTCTCCTCAGTTAATTTCATCATCTCTTTCTTTAAAACTTTCCTTACATCCATAGGCAACATTGGTCAGTAATTCAATGGGCCATAAGATGCTCAATTGCAGGACACAACTCAAGGTGCCTTCTGTGTTCAGGAGTTAAGCTCTGCACTATGAAGATGTGAGGTTGGAAATTTTTTGGAAGTTTGTCCTCTTCTTGACTTGCCATTCCCATAGCAGTTAAAGAGACTAAGTAGAAAGCTCTAAGGCTTTGTTTCTGTGGGCTAGAACAGCTGTGGAGGCCAAAGAAACTCCTTATCCAGCCTGGACGTTTTGGGGGGAAACGCCATAGTGGATAGTACAACTTTTGACCATGTCCAGTTCCAGTTTTCTTAAACTGTTATGCAGAGTGAAAAAAGGACATTTTGTTGAATTCTTTGTCAGATTTAATGACTAAAAGAAATCTTTAATATGAAAAACTCAGTTTCCGTTTAAAAAAAAAAAAATCATTTCTGGGCAACCTTTGCTCTTTGCCTTACACCTACTGTGGTCAGAATAAGTTGTCTTTACATTGGACCAGCCAAATCTGCGTTAGAATTCAGCCCATGTCTCCTCCTGCCTCTGGTAGTACCTCTACCTCTATCAACAGGTGTTTGCTTTTTTTTTTTTAATTCATAATGCCTGAAATAATGACAGAAACAGGTAAAAATTGGGGGGTTTTCTATTTGTTATTTTTTCTAAGAAGCCTTTTTTTTTTTACCTTTCTGACACTGAAGGTGTAGGTTTGGTGCTTTGGAGTGTGTCATACAGATTGTTGGTAGGGCTTCAGAGAAAAATGTCTTTTCTGTTAAAGAACTGGGGAGATGGAGAAAAACTTCTTCATATGGCCTCCTCTTCTTCCACCACACACCATAAAAGAAAAGCCCAGGGAGTGATATATCAGCAGAACTGAACCCAGGTCTGTGTCACACTTTGAGTATTGTTGCATTTTTCATCTGAGACCACTTAAAAGTTTAGCAGAAAATTGAATTTTCTAACAATTCAGCAGAATTACTTCGATATTGAACAATGGGCAGAACTTAAGTGCTACTAGATTTAGAGAGATATAAGTCAGTTATTTCACTCCTCACTGAAATGCATCTGTTTCTAGGGTGGATTTTGGGAGTTGTCATTCCACTGGTACACAACAGGTTAAGATGGGAGGCACAGGTTGCTGTTCACAGCCACTGGAAAGGATGACCTGGGCAAGTACAAATTCAGGCATGAATTTCCGTTCCTGGAAAACATTATTACCATATCGAAAATGTTGTTGTTCAAATCCCACAGAGTGTACAGATAAACATCACGTCTTGATATCAGTGGAAATTAACCCCAGTATCAACAATAAGAGTAATTATTTGTGGAGAGAATCACCTCACCTAAATTTAGTTATCTACAAGTCAGGCATCTAATCTAAGCTACCCACCTAGGCTGCCTCTGTGATGAACAGACAGAAAGAGGCAGTGGGAGGGAAGGAGACTAGTTCTATCCCAAGATATATGTCCTGAGATAGGTAGACTGAATCACCTTCCAGAGGTGCTTATCTTTCTTTATTGACTGCAGAAGGAACACAGATAATTAGCCATGACTAGACACCTAATTTTTAGGCAGCTAGACACCTAAACTTCAGCAGGATGAATCAGAGCTGAGTGATTACCGCTAAGTAAACTTCCTCCTTCCCATTCATCAGTGAGCGAATGCCTGATACCTGAAACATAAAGCTTGGGTGGTTTCCAAAATCATCTTTTTCCTTCTCATTTAGAAATTTTTAATTCTTTTGTGTACTGCTTTACCTCATTATGAGAATATTCAGGTAGTGGTTTCCCTTATGCAGTTTGCTGCCATTAGACTGTACACAAACTGCTATTTTTATTGGAATACTTACAGTAATGTGCTTTCAGAAATGAAAATGACAACACATGATAAATATATATTTTAAAACATCATAATGGTATCATTTGTATTTTATTTGCTTTCCTTCAAAATCTGGTGTAATTTTATGTACAGCTTCTATTTCCCACAGGATTTAAAAAAATTACATCTTTTTAAGAAGATCTGTGCCTACAAATAAATCCTGTTTCATTTTATTACAGTGTTTGATGTAATTTGTATAAGTTACAGCCTAATAAAAGATAGGGGAGCAAACTTCAAGCCACATCATCTGTTTTTTTCCCCCCAGTAGAGATATAAAATTATATTTGTTCTGGTTCTTTTTGTGTGGTTCATCAGATTAGGAAATTTTATTAGACCTCCTACTTCAGGCTTGCAACAATAAGATCCTTCCTATGCCAATAAGTGAAGCTTAGAGAAGTTCTGATGCGCTTATAGGCAACGTGAAAAATATAGGCTGGAAAGGCATCTTCATTTATTTAAGCACATACTTAGTACAAGATTAAAGTTATTTGCTTACATGCTGTCCTTAATATGGATAGGCTTAAAGGCATTTCCATGTATTTTCCTGAATGGGAAACACATTCTCAGATGTGCAATGAATTTTCATTATTGTTTATTTGATGTTAAGTTTGTGAATGTTACATGTGCTAACACACACAAATGGAGGGAGACCCTGGTAAGTAAGGTTCACAGGGTGCAACGTAGGGGCAAATGGGTTTGAATAACAAATGAATAAAAAAATCATACCTTTGGGCTGAAATTTCCATGCGAAATTTTGTCTGCATTTCAAATGTAGTTTGAAACGCATAGTTGTTACTCTGGATTTTGGCACATTTTGTCTCATTCCTGGCTATACTCAGAAAAATAGATGTTTAGGTACAGTCAGGTGTGTTTTTCGGTACCAAAATTTCTCTTAAGATTCACTAGGTGACATAGAAAGCCATGTACTTCCACAGGTCTAGACTAATCTTTTCCAAGTCTTGTGAGAGGAAGTGTATTTTCTTTAAGGAAATCTGGATGAATTAAGAGACTCAAGCAGCGATGTAGGGCTTGGACTGTGTGTGTTGGCTGCTCAACCACGGGTGGTGAGGAGTCAATTAGGAATTTTACCACTAGCCGATATCCTAAAAATCATTGAACACTTTGGAGCTCTTGTTAATGTGGACATTGAGATCCCTGGGCCAAATCACGAAGGGAGACATTAACGGATTATCATATTTGAAATTATCACAGGCCTCAGGGAGTGAGTTTCTGTCTTGCCAGCTTTGAGAACAGTGAAACCAAACTGTGAAATCACTATGATAAAACAGTCTGAACTTTCTGTAACAGACAGGTGGGTATTATTTTCTGTTTCTGAAAAGCCTGAAACCTTTATTTTAGGAAAATAAAAAGAAAGCTAACAAAAAACTGTGGTTTTGTGGTTAAGTGACTGAATTCAGACTAGGCAATGCTGGATTCTGGTCACAGCTTTACTTTGCTATGAGTCTGGGAAAGCCTTTCTCTTTTCAAACCCGCAGCAATATTTAGGTGCACATCTGGAGCTAACCAAACCAAAGACCATAGAATCATAGAATGATTTGAGTTGAAAGGAAGCTTAAAGATCATTTAGTTTCAAACCCCCTGCCATGGGCAGAGACACTTTCCACCAGACCAGGTTGCTCCAAGCCCCATCCAAACTGACCTTTAAAGGATCCCCTAGGTAATCCCAGTTAATGAACTCAATTGAGAGTATCTACATCTGCGGGACCAAAACCTTAAGTTCTCTCTGTGACCCTTACAGATGTGTAAATTTAAGTCTAATAATTATCCTTCATTTTCTGTCTCTATTTGCATTCTATATTTAAATAAAACCTGTGAAGCAGCCCTTTGGTTCTGCTTGGAATAATTTGAAATGAAGATTTCAGTATCGAGGAAATTGATTTAAAAAGTATGTGAGACGGGAGTATTTGAAGAAATAATGACATAAATGATACAATTCTGGAGAAAAGAGAGCTAAAACAGGGCCTTGCTTAAGGTTGAGAAGGGAAGAAATGTGATATAGAATCTTGGAATGGTTAGGATTGAAAAGGATCTTAAAGATCATCTAGTTCTAACCTCACTTTATCTGCTAATATAAAGAAAGGTGGGTGAAGAAGGTAATCTGTTCACCTCTGTGCTTGTCAGCAGGACAAGGAAGGATGGGTTGCACTGGACGACCCTCCCAATGTCCCCTCCAGCCCTATTGTCTGTATTTTCTAAGACTGCAAATTTTCTTTGGACACAGGATGTTGTCACAGCTGGTCCTGAGCTCCCTACACACCTCCAGGATGGAAAACCTGAGCGTAAACAAGCGCCTTTGTGTCGTGGTAGCTTTGGTCAGAGTTTATAAGAAGCCATCCATCAAAGAGCAAGAATGCTTACAAGTTTAGAGTTGGGAAAGTGCAACAGCAAGCTTTTGGGGGGATTTCACGATACTGATTTCTTGGTTTGAAGCAAAATATATTTACAAGAGCATCTGCTGGTGTGAGTCTCTTAAATGTGGCATATACTCCGTGTTACTGCTTCATCATCATGTATAATTGGCAATAAACCTATTTAGAATTCAAGATGCATAAAACTGAAAGTCTTTGAAGGGAATAGCTGCTGAGATTATATTTATTGTGCTTTCCCACAATATTTTTCTATGCATAATGTGATAAAGCTCCAAGGTGGTTGTAGGCAAAGCTAAAATATTCACAAGTATGCAGTTATTATGAATTTAGACAGGTTGTAAGACATTTTGATATCAAACTCTTAATGAATGGCAGTAAACATATTCTACATTACTTTATTAAAATGCCTATTAAAACATACACATCCACAGAATGATCACTGGATGTGTTTACTTGCAAGCAAAAAGCCCATGAAGAAAACAGCATGGAAATAAATTTTCTTTTCCTGCACTGCTATGATAAGAATTAAGGCATGCATTTAAAGTTCATATTATTTTCAGTGTGTTCACAGCACATCCAGATAATCAGATATTCAAAGGAGGATTCCCAGTCAGTTCCAATATGCCACAACTCAGTAAATCGAGTTGTGTAAATGATAGTTGCATATCCAACAATGTTCTTTGAGATTCCAAAAATCCTGCTACACTCCAAAACAACAACCAAAAACCCAAACAACAAATAGCCAACAAATGCATTCTGGTTAACTTGATGCCTTTCAAATAAAATTTTTCCATTTTTTTACTATTTTGTTAAGTTTTTATTGACAAAATTTAAAACTAAAAAGTCATGTTGAGATAGAATATGGGGAATTATTTTTTACCTTTTTAAAAATTCTAGACTGTCTGAAGGGTGGAAAAAACTCAAATTATGAGTTGAAAACATATGGAAATTTATTCCTTCCAAGTAAAATTTCTATTTTTCTTCACAAAGTCCTGATCAACACTCATGGCAAACATAAAAATATAAGTCTCCTGTAATTCCATACCGTGGTATTAATCTGGAGAAATTGCAACTTCCTAAGGGTACTGAATATGCTACATTTTTTGTGGGCAGTGGACAGCAACTGTCCTCCTGACAGAAATACCTCCATGTTGCCTCCATGCGAGACATCCCCACCCCAGTGTGAAATAAGTGTCTACTAGACCAGCAGAAAGAAAAGAGCTATTGTGCCACAAATTCACACAAAACATGGCTTCAAGGTGAGGCGTGTGCTGGATCAGCACATGGTGCCCTGGGATTGGAGAGTTGGGAGAGGAGTAGGGAAAGGCACTGTGACACAGTTAATTCCTCCCTTAGGATAGACTGAGTAAAAGTTAATGCCTGGAGCTTTTTGTCTGCTAACAGAATGAGAGAAATGATCTTTAAATGTTGGTATCTTCCTGATATATGCAGATTCTGTAGTTTTTTGCTGGTGTGGTCTGGGTGTAAGAAGCTTTGTAGGTTCATAAGAATAGTCACCTGCTGGATACTGAGGGTCATAACATGGGATCTCTGCATATATCATAAATACACTGGGAAAAATCCTGGGCATAACAATAACCAGCACTCATGATTTTCTTCTTTTTGGCAATGCAACTATCTTGCTCTTCCTAGAAGAAAGGGGAATGGCTTAAACTGAAAGAGGGTGGGTATAGATTGAATATTAGGAGGAAATTCCTCCCTTTGAGGATGGCAAGGCACTGGAACAGGCTGCCCAGAGAAGCTGTGGATACTCCATCTCTGGAAATGTTCAAGGCCAGGTTGGATGGGGCTCTGAGCAACCTGGTCTAGTGGAAGGTGTCCCTGCCTATGGCAGGGGGTTGGAACAAGATGAGCTTTGAAGTCCCTTCCAACCCAAACCATTCTATGATTCTATGATTCTTACCATTATCAGTCCTCTAGAGGACCCAGATTGTTTTTATGTGTAAGCTGAGTACCAACATTTTGAATTAACAGTGAATTTTGAATTAACTGAAAAAACAGTTGGTTTGCAAAGTGAGGGCCTGTACCAATCTTTCCTTTGCCCCGAACCAGTAACTCCATGGAAATAACCAGTACCACTCTGAAAGAAAAATAGTTTATATCTTGAATTAGTTTACTATTCTTCTGTGCCATGATTACACAATAGCACATTCCCACCTGCCTGTTGGAAGTTTTTCTCTTTCAGAAATAATTTTTTGAAGAATCTAAATCAGCAACATACCCTAGAAACCTCCTATTTATACAGAACTGGTGTTGCTATAAGAACCGTTTATACAAATAAGTAACATACCCCACAGTGTAATATATATTCACTTGCCTAATGTACTTTTTGACATATGATGAGAAACTGCAAGCCTTAATCCCCAAGCCCAGGTTAAAATGACAGAGCAATGTACCATCCAAATGAAAGGCTGTCATTGTTCTTGCTGGAAACAGACACACTTATTTCCATGTCTGGCAATAATATTGTTTTAAAGCAAACTGTGAAGAAATTATGCAAGCTGAGTCAAAAGCTGGAATATGCATTTAAACATCCTATTAATAGGTTTGGGAAGAGCATGTTTATTAAAAATTTTGCTTTACAAGGAACTGTTTTCCCTAAGAAAAATCTACTTGACATGTCTTTATTTACTGCCCAAGCTGTAATACAATGTTGTTTAACCTCACTTGTATTACTGATAAATGCATTATGGGATGCCAGATGGACAAAGAATAGAGTAAGAATGGAGAAAGAAAGCGAAAATAAAGAAGCAACGATGTCATGTCACTCTTGTCTGACACACTGGGAGTTCAGCAGCCCCCCCTCCATGAGGGGTGTTTGTATTCTCAGTGCATCATGAAAAAGGACATTATCAGGATGGGTTTGAAAGAAGAATATGTGCCAATATGATTCCAGGTGTTTCCCCCAAGCACAGACACAGGCACAATGGTGCCACAGAAGAAACAAGGAGGAGCTGGAGGAGATGTGTTAGCAGTGAATGGAAAGAGATAAGCACATACCACTTGCATGGAGCCATGAGAAGCCACCACTCCATTGTGCTCCCTGTGCCCCCCTTGGGTGCTCCACACTTGTATGCAGAAGTCCCAAACCCTCCCAGGCTCCCCAAACCCCCAAACATCTACACAATAATAGTACAAAACCAACAACTGCTTTTAAGAATTTCTCAGGGTAGCTCAAATCCCCCCTTTATACTTTTTTAAAGCCACCACAAAGGCCATTGTATCCTAGTGAATTTACATTGAAGTAGAATATTTTTTTATCCCCCAGGAATGGGGAAAAAGGGCACACTCTTCCCAGTGTCCACACCAGTGACATATTTCCCCTTTTCTTTCTGCCCTTCCCCCCCCCATCTCCAGCCCTGCTGCTCAAAGGAGAAAGTAACAGAGATATTTGAGATTATAAAGGGTTTTGGATGAGTGAACCTGGAGAGAGCAAAGCTCTTAGAAAAGAATTTAAAAGATCACAGTGGCATGCAGTCATGTTATATAAACATATTCTGAATGGTACCATCATACACCCAGCCCTGGCGCCACAATTGCATTAAGTGAAATTTTATACAGAAATTGTGAAAGTGCACCGGGGTTGGCTGATTATCTGCTCTTTCTGTTCCTTTTCAGACATGAAGCAAGAAGCCAAGGTGCTGGAGAAGAATGTGGACAGTGCCAAGAGGTTCCTGACCTAATCTAAGCAAAAGGTTTCCGTCTCTTCTTGGTTGATTCTGTTTTGGTTTGGTTTGATCGGGTTTTTGGGGGTTTTTTTCCGTCTTTCCCTCTCTCTTTTGGTTTCCTCCACAGGGTTCAAAGTTGTCAGTCCTGTCAGAAATGAACACATGGAACTGACTCTCACTGGGATTTAAAATTTTCAAACACCTTAGGAAAGAGAGGGAAGAAATTGGAATAAGGTTATGACATAAGAACTATATGAGAACTTCCTCAAGTGTCTAATGAATATTTCCCCTGTGTATCTTGACAGTTTTGAAATATGTGTGTGTGGGGAATTTACAACACTATTTAGGAATTGTTTATTCTTGGCAAAATAAGTTAATTAAAATGAGGCTCTGATTAAAATGAAAGGGTCTAGCTCATTTGAAATATTAATTTAGACCTCGAGTTCTGCAATCTGCCTGCAAGGGTCTCCCTGCAAGATCAGGGCTATGTTTGTTGAGTAGTAAAGCACTGTTGCAAGTAAAGCCAATTTTTTTTTTTCACTTCTAATGCTGTCTGATCTCTTTCCCTTAACTAGACCAGGTCTGTTGACTTTCAGGGCAAACTGCAAAGCCTCACTATTACTTGCACTAAGGATGAGTGTATGGTTTGTGTTTCAAGAGGAAAGGGAGTTGGGAAAAATCTGTCGTGTGGGATATGGGGTAGATTTGTTTGGAAGTTATCTTTCCTAGTAATGTTCTTACTTATCCCTGGTACTACCACCCTAAGGATGTCCCTCCAAAAAACTGTTACTGACAGACACTGCCCTGGCAATGAGAGAAGAGACAACCACTATCCAGCCACATATGAACTGGACTGAAACTTTTCAAATAAAGAATATTGATATAATTTCTACAACTTCTCCCTCTCCCCCCAAAAAAAATTGGTAAATTTACTTGACTGGATAAAATTTCCAGTCCCCGAGACATGTGTTGTTCTGAATTAAACACTTTTTCTTGCTTCCTGCACACACATTAAAAAAAAAATAAAAGAAGGAAAGAGAAAATATACCTCCCTTTATTTTCTTGATCAGCTCTGAGTGTAAATATTAACCTATGTGCTTCTCTGGTGCAGGAATTCAACACTGTGACAGAACACTTCCAAATTACAGAAGAACCCAAGAGGTTCTATATCAGGATTAATGTCAAGACCCTCTATTTGTTTAAGGGTTCCAAAACACATAGGGCTTGGGAAATCTCTTCACCCAAATTCCATAAGAGGCGTTACAGATAAACAGCAGAAATTGTTTCTTCCTATGCATGAACTTAAAAACTTCACCTGCCGTGTCAAATAAGGCCTGTTTTACTGCAATATAAGCAAATATGTGGTATAAAATTCCATGCAAATCCTATTGTTTTACTGGCTATACTGACACTAAACCAACTAGCAGAGAATCTCTGACTTTCCACTGGACAACCCCAGGTCATGCTGGCCGTGCAGTGCATTTCAGCTCTCTGGAGAATGGCCCATTTTTTATATCCTCACCAAACAGTATCTGCTGCACTGCAGGCCCTGATGTGAAGGGAGATGCTTCCATTTGCTCTACTGTTGTTGCTTGCCCCTTGCTCCCTCTGAGCCAGAGGAAGCTCAGGTATTAGGCTGTTTAAAATTGCTACAATTACTATTTGCCCCCTGACATGGAATACTCAGGTATAGACTTTAATTCGGGCTGTGAGGAGATGCCCCAGTACAGTAGGGAAATAGGTTTCCAGAATCAGGGACTGGCACACATTAAAAACTGGTATTGCCAAAACATTCATGAAATTAAACTATTTTGTCAAAGCAGTCATTGGGTTAAAACATATCTACAACAACGAGGGCTTACGGAAGCTGTTCTCCTCCCTTCCAGCCCTGAGTGTCCCATCAGAGCTTGAACGAGGATGCCACAAGTGTCCTTGCTCTGATGTCACTTAAGAGTGGGAAGTCCATGGGGTGCCACAGCGCACAAACTGAGCAGGCAACAAACCAAGGTACCCCAGAGCTGTCTCCCTGCGTTTTGCACCTTCACAGTTCCTCTGCTGCTCAGCTTCTCTCTCCTTACCACCACTACACTGCAAACCAGGACAAATGTGTACCCTGACTTAGTGTTGCAAGGAATGATATTTTCTATCTGTCTCTAACCAGTACGTACTTTGTCCTGATTCAAGGTATCTTGATTTTTATTTTTTTGTTTGTTTTGTTTTGTTTTGGGTTTTCCCCCCTCCCATGGAGCGGAAGACCATCATAAGAAGGTGTGAAGACCATGTTCCTGCTCTTCTGAGAGTGTGCAGCCTGAACAGGAGGCCCCTTGTTTCCTTTTTAGGAGGGAGAGGGTCCCAGATGGAATGGGATCCTCAGGATAGAGGTTTTCAAAGAAGAGCAGCCTGTAGGAAAAGTTTCAGTTCAAGAGCAAGACATACACAGATAAATTTCCATATGAAGTGTCTACAAGAATGCATGGAATCTAGTCTGTCATCATGGTCAGGAGATATGTCAGACTTATCTGCTCCCACCTTGACATTTACTGCATTTGAGAAGCCTTGGCATACTGAGACATAAATTAAAGGTCCTGAGTGTGCCATATGTTCTGTTAAGTGTGGTTTATTCCTTACAGTGCTGACTTGGCAGATATGAGAAGGACATGGAAGACAAGCTCTTTTCTGTAGTAACAACTGGAGATCTGGTGGGATGCTTTGAGGGAACTCCAAGTGGCATTAGACACTTCTGTGTGGACAGTCAGATTAGACCCTTAACATGCTCAGGGGAGCCTAGAGAGGTAGTCACTTCTTCCCAAAATAGACACCATGATTTCGCTGATTGAATTGCTCCACAGACTCCACTCAGTTATCCAGTTATCAACATCTACATCCTCAATATCTAGTAATCTCCATCAAAACACTGAAATGCTGATGTCTTCACGCCTGAGTGAATTCCAGTCCTGTATTTTAGTTGAGTTTATGCTTTGGGTCCTAGAAGTCTCTATCAAGGCTGCAGTGCTGCCACTACATCAATAGGAGGTCACTGCTTAGACCTGGAGCTGCACAGCATTTTCTTCAACAATTACCAGGCATAGTCTGGGACTTAGCACAGGCCAGGGACTAGTCCCAATAAGCAATTTAGATGCAACAAGTCTGTTTTGAAGGGTGAGATTTATACATCATGTGAGCCATGCTGTCTTCATCAGCCTCTAGCCACAGAAAGGTCCTGTAATGTGCTCCTACAGCCCTGAATCTATGAATCACGTGGCTGAAGGTCAGCTAAACAGGATTTTCTGGGACTACAGTTTTAGATTTAGGTTCCAAAATCCCGGCTGATTTGTCTTCAACCCTTAGACCTTAACTAGAGTTGGGAAAAAAAATCAGGTTTTGATAGTTTGAGAGTAACATTAAATGTCTAACAGAAAATATTTACCTGATTCATTTCAGGGAACTTCACTTAAAAATTCCATTATGTCATTTAAAATTTTGGTAACTTCCTTCTGTCTAGACTCCTGTTAATGAGGGTGCTGGGGACAATGGAGATCCCTGAGTCCACTGGAGCTTGCAGGGTCTCAGGCCAGAGAAGGTCATTTATACATAGGTTTATATGTGGATCTGATACCTAAACATCTGATTGGAAGGGAAAATTCCCCCTGAGCTTGCACAGTTGGTCTTTCCAACTTCAAGTGAATTTTTAGGTAAAGTTAGGGCTGTATCTTCCTCTTCTTGGCATCCCACATGCAGGCACTGAGCATGAGACAAGAAAGAGCAAAGTCCCTCTCCTGAGTCTAGCTAAGTTCACCTGCTTGGCCTCCATAAAATATGTTCCCTTATCTATATTTCCCTTCTGAGAATGTTTATATTTATTTTCCTTATACAAAACCTCCCCACTCAGTCCATACTTGCACTCCAGCCCCATTGGTGTGGATCTTTCCTTCTATTACAGTGCAGGCATTTGGCAAAACAAGATAACAGCAGGGAGCTTTTTTACAACCGAAAGGCTAAAACTGAAAAGCCTATAAGTGGGAGTGTTTTTCTGATGGAAAGTGAGGCACCAGCTGCTTCTTGGGGCTAAAATCTTTCCCTGAACCGGTACCTCTGTGCTTGTATTATGTGGTTCCTCTCCTTATATCTCTTTTAATTTTCATTTACAAGAAGATTGTTTTCTTAGAGTTGTCTCACATAGCAAAGAGGAAGGAAAGCGTGAATAGACTATTGATGATTCTAGCTTCATATATAATGTATATGGCACTCTTATCTGTGGAAAATATTACCTTTATGGCAGAATACTTTTAAGAGGTCAGAGCATTCCATTTGTTTTGGCAGGGGAGAGGATTCAGGATGACTGACCACATCCAGTAACATCGTAAGAGTCAAGGTGCTCGAGTTGTGTTTTCTCCCCTTTCTGTGTTACCTTAAGAAGTCACAGGGCTCTTCTGTACTTATATATGTTAAATATCTACATCCAGAGCTGCAGCACTGTATTCCTGCACTCACTCAGAGCAGCCTGTTTTCCTTCATGCAGGCCCACGTTGATGCCTCTCTCTTTCTTCACCAAAGAGAAGAGAGCGGGAGTATTTACCAGCCTCATGGTGCAGCCATTTTATCTCAAGCTTTTGCTGCTTCTTCCAGCTTTCCTACCAACACTTTAACCTCCTATAGCTGCCTCCTACAGCTCCTCATGGCTGTCTCTGCCCCTTCTCTTGCAGCCCCCAGAGCTGAACCTCACTCAGAAGTGAAAGAGAACAGTGGAGAAGGTGCTGTGCTCACCTTTCTAGGAGTTGTTCCTTCTGCCAACAAGAAGGGGTGAGGCAGTCTCATGGTGCAAGGCTATGGGGGAGAGATTGGGATAATCCCCCTCATCCCTAGAATTGCCTGCCTCCCAGGACATCCCGATGCTCCTTTGTTTAAATTCTGTCAAATCCTTTGAAATCAGAAGATGAAAGATAAGGTGGCCACACTGTTCTGGGTCTGTGTGAGTACAAAGGAATAGGATTCTGTTCACAGAAGCTGAGCAGACTTGTTGATTTTTTTTCTTTTTCCCATTTAATGGAAATTTTTACACTCCATGGAACAGAAGCTGTTTTGGTGGTGTGCTGAGAGCCAAACATCTTGAGAGAATACTCCTCAATACTGCAACTATTCCTGCTACCCCTATAAACTCACCCTAACAAAGGCAGGTAGATGTGAGAGGAGAAAAACCACTGCTTCCTTCTTTCCCCCTCATGTGCATTGTCATGAGAGTAACAAGTGAGACAAAAAGGAAGAGAAACTTTCAGAGATCCAACTGAGACTGGAGTCTGGTCGTGACAAGTAGAAGCAGTTCCTGAATGAAAAAGCAATCCGTAACCAGGCTTACAGCCTAATCCAGGAGCACCATCACGGAGGAAGGGAACTGAGGCAGGGATTTGTAGTATTACACTCTGCCTGGTCTGTTGGAGGCTATATCAGTCATTACCAAAATTAAGTATGAGTAACCTGAACCTCTGTTCAAACACAAGGTCATGGCTGCTCTTAGTACTGACAGAAACACTTAGTTTGGCTGATAAAGGAAAATTATCCCTCTTCATTTCTCTTATGTGTTGAAATACAGTCCTTCAGCCCAGACCAGTATGGTTATTGACACTAAGCTGTTCAGGTTCCCAGAAGACACAAACTTTCAATACAAAGTACTGGCATAGCTACACACGGATGAAGGATAAATTTGCCGTAGCTACTCACCTGATATGCAGGATATGCAATTTAGCAGGTTTGTGTACATCCTCAGCACCTTGATGATCTTCAGTGGGGTGTTCACTTTGAAATGCCTGAACGGAGGTGCACGTATCCCATGTTATATCCCTCACAACAGGAGCTTTGATAGTGGCAAAGGAAGGAGAGGGAAAGCACATGGTGGGAGCCGTTCGAGCTCCTTCTTCAAGAGAGAGTTTCGCAGGCCATTTTGCACAACGTGGAGTATTCCAAGGACAAAAGCAAAACAGCTCTTCAGAAGTTTGTTCATGAGCTGGAGATAAAAGTAATCCCTGCTAGGGATGATTTAGCAGTATGCATATATGGGGGAGGAATTTCAGAGGAAGGGAAATACCCCTCCACCCCATCCTGAGTTTTCAATAATACTTTGTAGTTCTGCCCACTTTTGAAGTCGCTTAAAAGAAATGGAAGTAGTTGGAATGTTTTTACACAAGAAATACTTCCTTTTGTATAATTAAAATTATTGTGGTTGGCTCCCAGAGTGAGAGGCTCATAAATTTGTTTCCAGTAGCAATCAGTATAGTTAATACCCATCCTATCAAACCGAGTTAACTCATGTTCATTTTGGGCCTCATCCAGAACTCATTGATGTCATAGGAAAGAAACTATTGACTTAAATGGGCTTTGGATCTGACCCTACAAGCTGAAAAGAATAGATAATGTGGTTGTTTTTTCAACAAAGAAAAGGGATATCTAGTGAAAATAAATAGGCGATAGTCAAAATAAAATAATAATTAAAAAAAAAAAAAAGACAAAAGGACCCCATGATAAAGGGAGAGAGTGTTTTGTATAACCCAGAGTTGAGACAGGGAGAAGCAGGGAACCTCATGGTTCAGCAAGTGATCACATCAACTCTCAGAAATCAGTAGGAGACATAATGAGAAGAAGATAATTTGCCTTTCACATCTGATACCTCAAGATTCATGTACCTTTCTCTGAATGAAAACCTTACCAATGATACAGGGTAAGTATCACATGAGATGAACTTAGGCTTTATATGTTCTGGCCAAACCTGTGATATCAGGCTTTGGAGATGTCCAGTCAAAAATAAAGATCAAAAAAGTTACCTTAGGCAAGGACCATGAAGGACAAACAGTCTTAGAGAAGGTTTAAAGAATCCAGTGTTGGTTCTGGCTGTGTTGAATGAATTATCAAAAGCTATGAGGACCTTTGAAAGGAGTTCAGTACTCAGCAGGTTTCCCTTGAGAACAAGCATCTGTAATGCAAATTCTTTGCCCAAACCTTGCAGCATGATTGCCAGATCCAAGCATTAGAGTCATGAATAAATCCCCCTTTCCCTCCCCTTCCAAATAATGAAAATATAAGAAATAAAAAATTTGAAGTCTTTCTTTTTTTTATTGACCTCATGGTTTAAGGAATTACAGAGCTTCTGGCACTCTAAAAGCTCCTCTCTCCAGCTAGGAGTAGGACAAATTACTTTTTAAAACAACAATGGGGTACTCACTTGCCTACAGACCTCCACTTATGTTCTCATTTGACTTGTCTGCCTCCTGTTTCCATGCTCTTTCTTTGATTTCTTTCCTCCAACCTCTAGAGCCTATATTTTCCAAAACATCCTAGAGGTTTTTCTTCCCTACAGTGAAACCATTAGTAAAATACCTATTGAATTCAAGAAGGCCTTCTTATAGTTAAATCATTCTGGGAAGTCCTCTGCTCTGAACATTTCACCAACATTAACAGTCATGAATTGGCTGTGGTCAGGATGCCACAGCATCCCTGTGCAGTTCTCCCATCCAAGGTCAAACAGCATTATTGGTTAGATGTCTCTATAATTTCATTCTCATCCCAGTTATGGCTGCAGTGATACTGTATAATATTGTGCACATGACACTGCATATTAATTTTGACATGTCATTCTGTGTTTGCTTTATTGTGTTCTTTTCATATTTTTAGGTTGTCAGATTGGCCAAGATCATGTTTTATGTAATGGCTTTGTGTTTTGCAGATTTTAAATAGATCTAGAGAACAATGTCATTTAAATACAAAGTTTTAGTATCCCAAAAGATCAGCTTAAATCTTCAAGGACAAAGAGCTGACATAAAAGTCTAGTCTTCCAAAATCTTTCATAAATCTATAAAATTCCTGTTAGGCAACCTGATAAGTCACTTGACATTTCCATACTTTGATATCTCCAATTCTGAAGTGAAGTAACCCTCTTATCTTTCTGAAGGCAACACGAGACTAATTTTTCTATTGACAGATCTTCCTGGGGACTTCTGCCAAAGCAAAGCTTTACTAAAACATTCCAATGAACATATGTCTAGAGGAAAAGTAACGTAGATACAAGAAAATAAGAGAAGACAATAAAGGGTCTAACCTCAGTTGACCATTGTAGATACACCATTTCCTTTCTGTGAGATTAAATCCTTAATTCGTGTTTACTGATCTGGGTCAGAGGACAAGGGTGTTGAAAGGAAGATTACAGGTTTTGTTTCTGTGTGCATTTTTGAGACAGCAGTTTCTTACCTGTACATGTTCACATCCAAAACAACTCCCTTTCCTATTGCCAGTTTAAAGAGTGATGCTTGGTTGATATATCTGAAGGAGGTAAATTACAACTACTTGAGAAACCAAATAGAAAGCTGTTTTAGCCATCACATTAGGGTTAAAAAAATAAATTATGATTTGGCTACATGGCTGTGTAGATGCAAATGGAACAGTCCTGTTTACAAATATTACTGTGAAGGAAGTTTTCCTGTTCATTTTCACATGGGACAAGTCCTTTCATTCCTCCATTTAAAGGGGAGAGAAAAGGCCTCATCTACAAGCTGAGTTACAGGAAACAAAACCAGAAGTGAATGTATGTTCAAGTACTTTGAGAAAAAGTGTTGAATTTGTTCCAAAAATCCAGTACCATTACCGGAGGTGATACACCTCCCTAAAACTGTGTAAATCAATCCCTTGATCAGAAAAAGGGTCTGGTGCTGGAAAACTCTGACAGCGTTCTTGAAATGCTAACTTTTGAGCCACAGTATCCTGTACAGTCAGGAGCAGATATAACCCAGGTAGAGAGAAGCCCAAAGAGCTTATACAGTGTTTTTCATATGAGAAAACTTTAGCTTGGAGGAAGCATATTTTTGCAGCTAAAAAGTTTTCATACACACACAATATAACAATAATACCACCAAAACACTAACACAACAAAACAAAACAAAAACAAACAAGCAAAAAACCCCCACATTGTTTTTTAATTGGTAAAATAGAAGAAATTTTTTTAAAAAAAAAATCCCAATAAAATTCACATTTTTCTACCAAGACAAAGAGAAATATTTAATTTTGACCACTGATATTAACCCCATGTCTTACCATCTGGTCTCACCAGAAAGTAATGTCTTGCTGGTTTTATCAAGTAGTCTAGAAGGAAGCTGGATTTATCATTAAAGGGTGGTCTGGCATTGAAATGTGTGATAAATTTCCTGTATTTACTATAAAATTAATTTCTATGTGGAATTAAGACACAAAATTATATTACCATTTCAACATTTCACTTTATTCTTTTCCAGAAAGATTTTGACACGATGCAAATATAGCAACTTAGTTGAGCCTATTTACCAAAAGACTGAAAAGCAATTTTAGCTCTGGTTATTCTGGCAAATTATTCACACTTGGGCTGACATGGCATTGTCTTAGTTCTCCTCTTAGATTAGGTGTATCTTTGTGATCTTTGTTTCTATTTACATAGAAGATCAAGTTGAGTTTTCCTATCTTCAACTGGAAAAATGTCAGTTATTTCAGAATGTTAAAGTGTAAAGTCTACACTTGAGCTAATCCTTGTGACTGAATCTCATTCAGACATCTCACTCTGCAATAGGTGTCTCAAACAGGTGGGATGAACCATGCCAAATACTTCTGTTCTCCGTGGATTACAAAGGAAATCGAGAGGTTAGTTCAGCTGCAGTCTTCTCACTGAGATGAATTGAATTTCAGTTTACTTGAATCATGTGGTCCACCAAAGAAAAGATGTGGGACATCACCAGGACCATTTATCTTGTCCTAAAATAGCCAGCACAAATTTTCTTCTGAAGCTGCATGCTTACCTCTCTTCATAGACTAGAAAGTGAGCTTTGATGCCTTACCTTTGGACAACTAAAGTGAGAGAAGGTAAACCCTACCTACAACATATAAAGCAAGAAGTCTGTGACTTCCGACATGGACTTCTTTGCATTTACAGCAATGTAAATACTGAAAGCAATATAAACTCACTAACAGAAGATATTAATCTTTCAGGCCAAATATATCCTTCCGACTTCTGATGATGTTAATGTTTTTCTACACCAGGCCAGAAGATAAAATTTTGGACTGTATTTGTCAACTCGCATCCAGACAAGCCAGAGACCAATCAGTTCAAATCCCATCTTGTAATCACTATTTGAGATTTTGCTGTTCTGGAGCACACAATTCTGTGTTTCTTTCAACAAAACTGCATCAGAGATAGCAGCAAATATAATATTACAGAAACCTAACCTAAGGCTTGTTCTAAGGTTACTCAAAGACACCCATTCCTTATCAACAAAATCGCTCAAAACCAAGATTAACACCAGATATTGTGACATTAACATCCGCATCTACCTCAGCTCATATCACCACCCAAATGTGAGAACACCCAGAAAAACTCAGCTCCAGACCAACTCCCTTCCAATACCAGTGCACAGCTGACCACAAAAAATTGTCAAGATTACATCCTTGACTCCTCTCTGAGGCTGTTCTTTAACTTAACCACTTTATTTACGGAAATAAGGAAAAACAGGTGTGTCCGAGCAAACAGTGGAAAGGTGAAAACCCACATGACCATCCTCTCTGCTCAGTGAGTTGCATGAGCAAATGGGAAAAGCTGCATTTTTTTAGGGTGTCAGATGCCTACAGATGGCAATGTGGCCCCTTTAACCCTCCCTAAAGCTCAGCTCAAGTGCACACAGGGTTGTGGGGGGGAGATGCACATTGCCACTGCCAAAATATGACTCGAAACATACAAAACAAATGGCCTCTCAGAAACACCTTCAGGAAAAATCTTGCTTGACTGACAATTGAAGGAGTTTAAGAAGGGTAGGTTTCCTAAAATACATCAATTATAAAAAAGACAGTTAAATATAAAAGCCTGCTTCCTACAATAAATCACCTTCTCTTGTTCCTCCCTTGAACATTTCTGTTTGTAGGTACATTCATGCATTCATGAAAGGAATTCAAGCCTTTTAGTACACACAGGAAAGACAGAAAAATTCCACTCCTTTTGTTAAGTTTAGTAAATGAGCAATTGAAAAACAAATCAGATTTGTCACCATGCTAAGATGTAGCATGCAAAAAAATATTGCGAAAGAACTTTAGGGTTTCAAAAGCCAGTCAGTGTTTTAAGAAGGCAGTTTTATACTATTTCCACAAGCCCAATCATTATTAAAATGTTTTGCAAGATCTAGATACACAAAAGTACCGAGACACTGACTGTGCAGCATTTCAGATTGTAACTGCTAGGATGAGACACAGACTTTTCCTTATGTTTATGGACAGATATCCATACGTTTTCAAGATTTCCAACTTTGACACTTTAAAAGGAAAGTAAGAAAAAGTATTTACAAGTGAAAGGGAAGGACACCCCTCTGTGCCTTCCACAATGGAGTAAACTCTTGTCAGACCACTTGTTCTGGACATGGGAGACCATATGCACATCATTTAAAGGACTTTACTTGAAAACTAATGGCATAATTGCTGATGGACTGATTGTTGGGGGGATGCTGATATACCCTTCCTTAGAAACTGTTCCTGCAGAAAAAAAAAAAGAAACAAACTAAAAAAAAAAAAGAAAAAACAACAACAACAAAAAAAGAAACCAAAAAAAACCCATAAGATTCATTAAGCAGCAAGATAAGGACATGATTTATGTCCCTATTTATGTCCTAGTAATTATGCAGCTTGACTGTCATCAGAAAGTAGCCTAGATGTTGCCTAGTGCATATTCCAAGGGTGATTTCTGGTCATTTCATTTGTAACAGTCATTAGACAATATGCACAAAACAGTCTTCAGCCCAGGAACTGAGGTGTGGGACTCTTCCCATCCAACTGAGCTCTTAATCCCTAAAGAGGCATATTTTCCCTTAGGCTTTCTTCTCAGAAGAATGGCAGATCATTTTTTAGACATGTATATATGGAGACTACAGAGCACTTCAAACTCTCTAAAGAGATAAAGGAGAGATTTAAATTAGATATTAGGAATAAATTCTTCCCTGTAGAGGTGCTGAGGCCCTGGCACAGGTTGCCCAGAAAAGCTGTGGATGCCCCATCCCTGGAAGTGTTCAAGGTCAGGCTGCATGGGGCTTTGAGATGCCTGGTTTAGTAGAAGGTACCCCTGCCCATGGCAGGGGGGGATGGAATTAGATGATGTTTAAGGTCTCTTCCAAGCCAAACTATTCTGGGATTCAATGATTCTATGCTTAATACCTTTCTCAGTGAAATGGAAGCTCAGATTGTGCTCCAACAGGAATTGAACAAACATTCAGAAGTGCTCTAAGAACTGCATAACAGTGAAGGTGGACTTGCCCACTCAGCTAATGAAAGGGAACATGCTCATCCCACTGGGACTGTAGTCCAGGCACTGGGAAGTGAATAAACTCTCTCTTTCCTAAATCCCAGGTGAAACATGTTTGCCTTTACTCAACTTCCACTACATCACCACTGGGGATACTTCCCCTCCTTTTTCAAGGAAGTTCTGATTTGGGGTCCTGACTGGATAGGACGATGGTAAGTTAACCACCTTCAGGTTTAGAAATGCTAGAATTCAAAGCAAAAAATTAGTGTTTCACAATGTTTTAGCAAAGGCAACTGCCCAGATCCCATTCTGTGGCAGCTCTTCATACAATGTAGAATTTATGTGTGACATATATTAGTCAAGCAAGTTAATGCAGTTCCCCAAAATTCTTCAAGTATTTAAGTAGTAGGGGAACACAGACTCCATATAGATATAATAAAGAGGACTATACTTAGGCTGGGATCTATAGGGATCTGTAGTAACAGAAATGGGCTGCTGTTGTGGACACAGAGCAGCCTGGAGGCACTTTGTTTAAAGCTTCTATGTGATTGTGAATTATGATTTAGAGGACTAAATAGAGATTCAGTTTCAGGACAGAGGTAAGAGAAGTTGTTTCCAGCCAATGTAAAGCAGCAAGCATTCTGGAAAATGAGTTTCCGAAAGTTTTCCCTGCTGTTGTGGATTGAGTTAGAGTGATATGTTGTGGGAGAGGACATTGCATTTCTCCTGTAAAATGAGAAGCACATGGGAAATAAAATTGTCAGGGTTTTTGCTTGGAACTGAAAATTGTTGAAGGTTGAAGTCTTTAATGTAAGGGGGTTTATCATCAGAAGCAGAATCTGTGGTTTCCATCTGAGTAGCAGTGAGGTCTGCAAAAGGTACTTCCTGCTGATGAAATTATATAGCTAGAGATTTTGGTCCAGATTTTGTACTCAGGAAGCCCTTGAAAACTTGTTTGCTGCTGTTGAGCTGTGGGAATTAATATATTTAAAATTAACTACTGACATATTTTTGAGGCAGCCCAAACTGTAACAGCAAGGATCCTAGTGCAAGTGGAATGGAGAAGTGTCACAGTGGGCAGGAGAACAGGCAGCAGCTCACAAAGCTGCCTTTTGCCTGGGCTGGAAGGCAACCTACATTCCAAGGTGGCACAGCACTCTCTGTGCCATCATATCCTTCTGCCCCCCAGGGGATAGGTCACAGAGAGCAAGTCACTCTTGCTCTTGCCATTTTCCCAGGTTTTTCTTGATTTTCAGTGTCCACACCAGTGAGGTGTCCCGAAAGCATCCAATTATTAGATTCTGGGGACTAAAACACAAATCATTCCTTTTTGCAATGGTTTGGCAGCAACATCAAGTAATGGAGGAACTGCAAATCATACATTCTGCAAAGAAATATCCAAATGCCTACTTTTAGGGTTTTCTTCGCTGAGGTGATGAGTGTTATGTTGCTGTTGCTTAATGACCAAAACCCTACAAGTAATTTAACTTACATATAGGCAGCAATTGCCTCTTTTTCACTCACACAAGGAAGGGGAAGATTTGAATACAATGCAAGGGAAAGTAAATAGAACTAAACCAGAAATGCTAAAATAAAGGATGACCTTGAAGTAGTAGTTGTGGGAACAAAAGCAGTAAAAGCATTTAACACTGTCAGAATGATACAACAACATGAACATCAGCTGTGATGCTGCAGTCCGATGTGGACAATCATTCGCAGTGCCCATCACCTCTATGGAGGTTGAAGTGTTTCACCTTCCTGTATGGATCTTACAGAGGCCTCAGGACCAGCAATAAATATTGGGAAAGAGAAGATCTGACAGGGGAAAAAAGATCCACAGAAAGTGTGACTCCTGTGAACCAAAAAGCAGCTCCCCCTCCTCCATGGGTGGTATAAAAGCAGCATGAGAAACATGAACGAAACATTTTTGAAAATGTAATCCTACTGCTGGGTGGAATTTTTCAGTTCCTAAAATAGCCTGAGTTGCTACAAGTGCAGGTAGGAGTTTCTGCTTCCAGGAAATTGCTTTGCCTTTGTGAATAGCACAAATGTTTCTCCAACAAGCAAGTCCATGAAGAAGTTGAATGCTCCTTTAGGGCATGTCCTGAGGAAATCAATGAGAGCATTGCTATTAACTGTTTTGGGAGCAGGATATGGCCCATAATCTGATTAACAGATGCTTTGAGTCTGTGTAGACTGAGTTTTCAAAGACATACACAGATAAAAGACTTTTACTTTCATGTCACACTTATCTTTCTTTGTTGTAGCGTAAAAGTCTGTAAAATGTTACCTTACTCCTAACTCATAATACAGCTGTTTTACTTATGCTCAAAATATTTCATCCTGCCAGGGCCATGATGGTGGATAATCTAATTATATAGTTAATTCCACACAAGCATTGTGGCCTTCAGGGAAATGACAATTTAGGACTAGATGTTTCACTTCAAGCATGGTTAAGTGCTGACGGAGAAGTGGAGCAGCACCATCTCTCCTGAGTAGCAAAAGTATCAGTCTGACACTTTTGCTGTTCTCTTGAGATTTAGGCAATCTGCTGAGAAGGGGAGGAGGTGGTTTATCTCTTTGGGCTGAAGACAGTGAAAATCTTGGTGGGGAGATGGACAACCAGTCTGTATTGGACTTCTGTGCCCAGGTTTTGGTAGTGGGAGGCTGCAGGGGTGGCTTCTGTGAGAAGCTGCTGGAAACTTCCTCCATGTCTGGCAGAGCGAATGCCAGCCAGCTCCGGGATGGATCTGCCATTGGCCAAGGCTGAGCCAGTCAGGAATGGTGGTAATGTCTCTGTGATAACATTTAGGAAGAAAAAAATGTTATTACGCAGATGCAATTGAGGACAGAGAAGAGCAGAGTGAGAATGTGTGAAAGGAACATCTGCAGACACCAAGGTCAGTGCAGAAGGAGGGGCAGGAGGTGCTCCAGGTGATGGAGCTGAGGTTCCCCTGCAGCCCATGGTGCAGCCCATGGTCAGGCAGCTGTGCCCCTGCAGCCCAGGGAGGACCACGGAGGTGCAGAGACCCACCTGCAGCCCATGGAGGAGCCCCTGCTGGAGCAAGTGAATGTCTGAAAGAGGATGTGGCCCTGTGGCAGGCCCCTGCTGGAGCAGGGCCCTGGTAGGACTTGTGTCCCTTTGAGGACTCATGTTGGAGCAGGGGAAGGACTCCTCCCAGAGCAGAGGTAGGAACAACACGTGATCATAACTCCCACTCCCCATCTCCCTGCACCACTGTGGGGACAGAGGTAGAGCTCAGGAAGGAGGGAGGTTTGGGGACAAGGTGTTTATAGGATTTATTTTGTTTCTCATTATCCTGCTCTGATTTTGTTAGTAATAAATTCAATTAATATCCCCAAGTTTAATCTGTTTCTCCCACAATAATATTTGGTGAGTGATTCTCCTGGTCCTTATCTCAACTCATGAACCCTTCATTATATTTCTTCTCCCCTATCCAGTTGCAGAGGGGAGTGATAGGATGGCTCTGGCCAGTTCTCTACAGATGCCAGTCCCTATCAATTGAAAGTGCCTAGATACACTGGGTAGTTACAATATCACTTTAAAACATCCAAAATCCATCCATACTGATGCAGAAAGGGTCATCTTCCTTTAGTAAAGGTCCCTTCTCTCTCCCCTCCCCAGTCATCTTCTCTTAACACTCTGTTGGCCACCTAACAACCCAAACCCAGCAGTGGATCTGGCAGAAGACAGTCTCTTTGTGCTTGAGTTGGTTACTCTGTGCTTAGCTACCTGAAATAGGTGGCTGAATTCTCTCTGCTGCAAAACTCAGATTCGTTTTGATCTTCACATTGATATGTTGAGACTTATCTAATGTGAGACTTACTTTTCTCCTCTTTCCACCTTGCACATTAATTGAAATGGAGAAGGGAAGCTCCCTCTCAATTTCTTTACAAGTGTTAGAACACCTTATGGTGGAAGTTTGGACTATATTTTGCTAGGAAAAAGTTGAAATAAAATTAAGCAAAGCTCTTACTCAAAAAAAATAAATAAAATTATTTTGCCGTATTTCCCTGTGTTTGACATAGAAACTGACACCTAGAGATATGTGGGAAATGAGAAAAGTTATGCAACTCAGTGTGTGCCAGAAAGAAAAGTGAACTCTCAACCTAGAGGTTGACAAATTCCACTTACCCTGCATTTAACTCCTTTATGTTACTGTGATGTTGGAATAAGGGTTTCTTCTCTTCATTGGGAAGGTGAGTTGAGATTGTTCTAAGGTGAAGGTGAAATATGTCTTTTTTAAGAGGCTAACATGACCTTAAGTCGTTTTGTTGACAGCCGGCACCCATGCCAGCTGAAACACCCTGAAAAACCCTTCTGAAAGACATTTTTCCCTTTATGCCTCCCAAAAAATCCACATACACTTCAAAGACAGCAGGGCCCACACCCTACAAGAGGAGCAGAAGATGAAAAAGCCTCAAGTTGCAGGAGGGGAGGTTTAGATTGGATATTAGGCAAAATCACTTCACTGAGAGGGTAGTCAGGCTTTGGATCCAGCTGCCCAGGAAAGTAATGGAGTCACCATTCCTGGTAAATGTTCAAAAAACCTGCAGATGTGGAGCTTAGAGACATGGTTTACTTGTCAGTGCTGGGCTAATAGTTTGACTTGATGATCTTGGAGGTCTTTTCCAGTACTAATGATTCCATGATTCTACAAAATGGCACAGAAAGGGTTGCTGATGCTCTAAGGACAGTTAAAAACTACAAATGATGCTTCCTTCACCATTTGAACACCTCCAGACCTTCCCCATGAGTAGCTGTAGAGGACACCAAGGCTTCACAAACACGTTTAGTGCTCGTGTCTGTTTCTAGTGTTTGGATTGTAGTCCATTGGGGTTGTCCCTCTGCAATCTCCTGTCCAGTTTCAAAACAAACATGAAGCATCCCACTGTTTCCTGATCTCATTTATCTTTGATTCCACTACCAGTGTGGGCAAAATGATCCCTTTATCTTCTTATTTGATCACAGGTGCTTGGGTTTTTTAAAATCGCTCAGTGTTGAGAGAACTTTGTTCCCTGTCAGAGAACAGTTCAATTGTCGGAGACAGTTCAATTGCATACAGCAGTGTGGAGACTCCTGTGCCTGTCCGCGCAGCCAATCAGGGAATTTTATTCCCAAATCCCAAACTGTCATCCCAAAATCTTCTCCCTAACACTAGAGGTCACTCAGCCTCACCTCACTTATTTTAAGTTGTCTGGGCACTTAAGACACAGAACTGCTTTTCTCCTGGCAAGGCAGGGTAGAACCACACGGGCTTGTGTCTAGACAGCCTCACAGTCTGTGATGAGTTGCTCCTCTGCCTGGATCTCATGGAGAGGCCAGACTGTCAGGCATCATCAGAACATTCCTGGCATGAATCAACAGGCTCAAAAGCCCTGGAAGAAGCACTGCTGACTGCTACTTTGTGACTGGCAGAGTCGCCTTGGCATTTATATCATAACCTCTAGGCTAGTTCACTTGACTAAGCACTGGAAAACTTAAGTGCTCATTTCCTAATTTAGCTTGTTGATACTTCCATCTCCTAGGAAATTTGTTAATAGTATCCAGGCTGTGAGATATTTGGCACAGAAATACTCTGCCCTTTCTTCTGATCTTGGGCAACACCTGCAACAGCAAGGTCAAGCTGAAAGAAAAGTGATGATCTTAGTGCAGACTAAGATTGCTTGGAAGGAGCATGCTGGATCTTGTTCTAAGGTCTCTTTCCAATGTCACCTATGACATTTTGCACAGATGATCTGCTTGAGGACAGAAACATTCCAGCATGCCTGAAGCAGCTATTAGGAGTCCCAATTATTTCTCAGAGTGCTGTAATTATGATGCTGGAAAATTGGGTTCTGCCTGATTTGTTCTCCGTTTCAGTTTCTCTGTCCAATACTTCAATTTTTTACCCTCTCCATTTCTCTGCATAGTCTAACCACACTGCTTGCACAGGATAGGAGGTTACTGTCTCACAAGAAGTGATACATACAACAACTTGAATGACTTCAGGAAGGGAGAGGAGACTTTTCCTTGTATAAGATGGTATGTATATCTAGCTTGAGCATCTTTAAACTTGAATTCTGCATCTGATCTAGTTTCCTCAAACTACATTGACAAACAATGGAGTTAACTGGTTTATTTTTGCAGCTGCCTTGGGTTGTGAAAAATTATACCCAAATACTTCCTTTATTTTCTCAACTTCATAATAAAGGCAGCAGAGGGAGACTGGTTCACCTGTGGATGTGAACACTAAAACCTTTCACATTTTGTGGGACTTTATTTTATACCACTATTTGAGATGACCCAGGACAATCAATCCAGGTACCCCTGAACTGAGGAAAAACTGGATTCAACAAGAGATCAGACTCTAACCTGATGTAATTTCTAATCTTTAAACATATATTCTCGTTTCCTTCTAGAAAGTCTGGTCAGTAGAAACCTCTCTTGCTGTTTCTGCTGGTAAGAGACTAAGGCATGATTATGATTGATGACTCTCTTCCCCAAAGAATTGTTATTGCATCTGCTGAACTCCTGCTCAGAGGAGGACAGAGCTCATAACAGGCTGAAAGCTTCTGAGCTGAACGCTGCCTCTTCAGGAATGCTGACACATGCTACACTAATTCACAAGAATGTGAAAGCAATCATCCAGAACATGACAATTCAGTGACTGGCTGCAGTTAGCAAGTGATTGGGAACATGATCTAAAACTCCAACGTCCCATTTATCTCCGGCTAACCGTTGACAAAACACTTTTCAGGCTTTATGAAATGCAGACACGTTGCACAGGCATTTAGGCAGGAATTTCTTGGCTTCAGCCCTTGGACAACCTTGTAGTTAAATAGTTAAAGAAAGCTTGTCAGAGAAATTAATAATATTAATTATTTTTAGCCCTGTGTGTGTGCATGTGTGTGTAGAGACAAAGATATGTATTTTTTTTTAATCTGACAGCCTTATGACAATTTAGCTACATATAGTACAATTTGGAGTTTCTAGTGACTTTACCTTTCACTCAAGACCACCCCATTTACAGCAATGGTTGTGCGGCCGTGATAACTTCAGAAAATCAGAGAATCAGAGAATTGTTTAGGCTGAAAAAGACCCCTAAGATCAAGTCCAAGCATTAGCCTAGCACTGCCAAGTCCACCACTAAGCCATGTGCCTGAGCATCACATCCTGATGTTTTTTGAACACTCCCGGGGATGGTGATTCCCACACTTCCCTGGTCAACTTGTTACATTTCTTGACTAACCTTTCAGTGAAGAAATTGTTCCTAATACCCATCTAAACTTCCCCTGCTTGCAAAAAGGTTCTTTGGAAAATTTAACACAGCTTTTGTAAAACGTCTCACAGTATTTGTGACAGAGGTGGAACTGCTGGCGTGAGGAAGGAGGAGGTCAAGCACCTCACAGCACCCCTCATGAAGTCTTTATTGCCTTTTGACACACCTCTACTGAGGCTGCACCCGAGGTGAGGCCGTGGGATGCTGCAGCCAAACTGCTTCCTCATCTTCTGGTTTACCAGGATTTAGACAAGTCTCTGCTTGACAAGCTGCATTTTCAGCAGTGCTCAGGGACAAATTTTTTGGGCTTGCAGCTGGGGCTATGTTTTTAACACTACTCCATACCTGCAGTGCACCCAACATTTAAAAAAGTTGGTCTCTGCCTTTTTCTACTCCAATGTAAAAGAGAGTGAAGAATCCATACCTTCAGGTTAAATAAGGGAAAAAGATCTAATTTTGAAAGGGGAAATGCTGCAGACCAGTAATTTCTAACAAGAAAACATGAGTTCATTTACTATCACACCTTTCACAGAAATCTACCAAGAGTTGGTTTTTTTTCTTGTTTGGGTTTTTGTTTTGTTTTCTGATGGTAATATCAACAATGAAAACAAAATAAACTCAAAGAATGGAGGAAATAAACTAATTCTGGATCATAAAGCTTCTTCCACACGCACATTTGAACAAGGAAAACCTAGCAAAATTACTTTGGCACAGTGCCCGAGACATAGTCACTTCAAATGGAGAAGGACAATAATTTCATGCTAAAGATCTCTTTTCACTTTTTTTGACCCATAGGTTCTCTCTCCATACCATCTCTGGATTTTCTTTCTCCACCTTTTTTCCTCTTTCATTTTCCTATGCTTTGGCAGAATAGCCCAAGGGTAGTTCTAACCAGTGCCAGGTTGTTATTCTTATTTGCACAGGAGAGGAGCTAATCCTGTAGAGCTTCTTCATGCAAAGTTAAAATGAAAGCTTTGTGCTAATCATTTCCTTCATGAGTAGACCTGAGCTCCACATGGGATATTTGTGTTTTTCCAGTCAAGGATGTAAAGTAGTTTTGAAGTTTGGACCTTTAAGAGCAGTTGAGCATCTGATATGATAGGCAGAACTGATGGAGCCCAAAACCCTCCCAGTTCAACTGGAATTTAGCTGTTAGCATTTCCCAATTAATTTCCTGGCTTGAGTTGGCTGAATTCTCTGATTAAACAAAATAAAACTCTATAAATTTAGAACATTTTATATTGAATTAAATGACATATATGCCCTTCAAAACTGATTCTGGTCACAATGAAATATGTAAAGTTGAAGGTTTCAAACAAAACTTACTGCAAATTCATTTTCAACATAATTTTGAGTTTTTCTTCAGAAATCAAGGGTACAAGCTGCAATCTAAACTGAGTCATTCACTTGGTAGTTTTTTTTTGCATAGTCTCTTATTCCAAATATCAGCATTTATTGACATTTAGTTGTGCAATTAGATTAGTTTCAAATAGAGATGTTGAGTGTTGGTACTACTTACTCTATTGGCACATATTGTTTGGGTCAAGATCTTGGTAATGGAAGACACAAAAAATGGGAAAAGGAGTGATCAAACCCTGATCTTTGGAAAATGCTGCACTGACAGATTGTAGCAACAACGACAGAAAACCTTCTTTTTTTCTGTGTTTTTTCCAAATTCTGAAAGTAGAAAAATCACCTTTTCACTATAAACTTCCCTATTTTTTCTGTCCCTATCTTCAGGTTCATGCCAAATCATGAACTGCACAGGAAAAATATTTACTTAAGCAAATGACATAACAACTTGGTGCCAAAACCTGACACATGTTGACCAATTCCTTGCAAATTCTGCTGATGCTAATTGGTTTTGAAGATCCTTTACAAATCCTTAACCCTCTGTAAAATTGGGTTTAGTCTGGAGACCAGCAACTACAAGAACAAACTCTTATTTCAGGACCTATTTCTCTGTGAACCTTAATCACACAGGATCAAAGAACTGGCAGTGTTGAAAGGGACTGCTGGAGGTCATCTAGTTCAAGCTCCCCATTCAAGCAAGAGTGCTCCCCTAGAGCCTTTTCCTCAGGATTGTGTTCTCATGACTTTTGAATATCTCCAGAGAAAGATATTCCACAAATTCTCTGGGCAAATGCATCCAAAGACAATGCATCCAAAGGTTTCCTTTCCAGTCAAATATAATAGTTGCTCCCACTGTGAGACTCTGAGACCCCCAGGAGTGGCTAGTCACAGAATACAGAAGTTTGATCATTTATAAATGTAAAAAATCTTTAGGTATAGCAGTTCTTGTTTTACATCCTCAGATCCAGGTTTACCCCTGACTGGTGATACGTAGAAGGGTGACATTCCAAAAATCTCAAAGTCCTTCAGTTATGCTGATGGTCATTCTCGTTAAAGGCATGCTCATCCACCAGGACATATCACAAAAACAGAGGTGAATACTCTTATTTACTGTAAGAATTCACAGTAGCATGAGACAAACTGTAAAAAGTACTGAGAAGTAATAAATACAGAGGTTTTAATATAAAAAAAATTATCACCATGAACATGAAGATAGAAATCATTTGAGGCTTTTTCTCTCCTTTTGCTAGGGAAGTGAAGCCTTGGAAGCTCAGTTTCACCTGGTCCAATATCTTAAATCATGGCCTCCACTTCAAGCTGAAATCCATGTCTGGTCATGCTACAAAGTGCTATACACCAAAGACATCCCTTGCACAACAGGGCTTGCCACTGAAATAGGAGATTACAGTGCAGACAGGAAAGCCTAATGATTAAAGAATGGGACAGAAAACAGATTCAAAATATTCTGTCCATGTGCCTTGTCCGAGAACTAGAACCACAGAGTGCACTAGGTCCAGACTAATACAAAAGCAATCTCAGGTTTTGAGACTTGGGGTTGACAGGGGTTTTTTTGGCAGCAAATTGCATTGTTTTCTTTTGTTTTCCAAGTTATGTGTCCTGCCACCTGTAATATCCTTCAATGTCTGAACGAGCTTGTGGGTTGAGCAGTTTGTAGCCTGCTTTGATTTTCAAAAGAAATCTCACATGTACACAATACGAGTTGGTTATTTTCCTGCCCTTTTCATTTTTCTGTCAAGAAAATTGTAATGCAGAGGGGCTGGTTTGTATTTTGTACGAAATCGTGAAATCATTAAGCAGCCTGCACGTTATCAACTGCTCAGTAATTCTACCCCCTGTTTTTCCCCCTGCTAACAGGTTATCGTCCTGCCATGCTCTGTGCTTTAGATTCAGTCGTTGCTGGCGCGCAAGGAAAGCCTGCGGCAACCAAGCGGGGCATTCCTTCAATCCGTATTTAACAGTTAATTGCAAACCTGTTCCTTGAAGTACCGCCACAACTCCTTGCTCTGCTGCAAAGTCTTTGATATCGACCTACTGCTTTTGGAAAGATTACAACTTGTGCACTCGGTTACTCTGGTCAGATGTGCACAAGAACATCAAGTATGAAAGTAAAATTGCTTTCTCCGGCACGTGTGAACCCAACAAACCTCTCAATTGCTATGTTAGATATGCTTCAAACCAGTGCAGCCCTGCAGGGCAGGCACTTTGGGAGGGGAAGGGAAATTTCTGACAAGTAAGCTGAATTTCTAGGTGGTAGGGGAGGGATGAAATGGAGAGGGTGCCCCAAATGCAGGGTATTTCTCACGTATTTTGCCAGAACTTTGCTCACATCAAGTAAAGATCTGTCCTCCCCTCAGTAGCTTAGCATTGGGTATTGTTCTCATTTCCAGCAAAGTAAATCCAGAATGGCACCCTAACAGGGAATTCAACGGGATTTTAATCCAGATTTATAACTTCTCTTGAGAAAGAGACATGACACACATTGAACAGGAACTTAAAATGACACTTTCCAAGTAAGTTGCTCAAGCTAATAACCTATCAATAGTGAGTTAAACCCAGAGTGCACAGAGTGCAGAACAAAAAGCTGTCCATCACTTACACACAGGAGAGATGTGCTGAAGGAAATAAAGGCTTACATGACTCAGAATCATAGGAGTAGTTTGGATTGGAAGCCACCTTTAAAGGTCACCTATTTCCCACACCCTGCCATAAGCAAGGACATCTTCCGCTAGATCAGGTTGCTCAGAGCCTCATCCAGCCTGACCTTGAATGTTTGTGTGGATGGGTCATCCACCACCTCTCTGGGCAACCTGTGCCAGTGCCTCACCACCCTCTCCATAAAAAAACTTCTTCTTTATATCCAGCATAAATTGACCTTCTTTTAGTTTTAACCCATTGCCCCTTGTCCTTTCACTATGGGCTCTGCTAAAAAGTCTGTCCCCACTTGCTATAATGTGCTTATATTTGGAGTCCACTAAATGGGCTCAAAATTATTGATCTTTTGTACAGTCAGGTTTGTGTAATTTGAATGTCCTCAATACCTCTGGCTCTTCACTAATATTTTAGTGGAGTCCATGTCAATGTTAATGCATTGCCACAAGTGTGTCTATAGTCTGACATTAGGGAGTTGTGCATAAATGCATAAACTAACTAGGTATTGATTTGCTCTTTCTTTTCTAGAAAAGGAGTTTGAGTAGAGTGGGGTCAGGAAATGCTGACTGTATTGGAGGTTTTGAGAAATCTTTGGCTCCAGGCAGTCTTACCTTACACCTGGGTATGGTCCAGGGTTTGCACTGGCTGTAGATGAAGATATCAGTCCATGGTGAATTTTTTTTTTTTTTTTGCTGACTCATCTATAATTTTGAATACTGTTTGAGTAGGAGCATTTCCTTATAAGTTTGCAGCTTCTCTGTGTTCTCCATGTGAGCACTGCACCACTTTTTGTGCACACTGGGAAATCATTTATCCATCCACACACATGTTCTTATGCAATATAGCCCAGTAATTTTTTTATTCTAGGCTAGACATGCAAGATCCTACTTCAACCTTGAAATCAAGGCCCATGGCAGGAAGATTGGAACTAAATGATCCTTAAAGTCCCTTCCAACCCAACTCAACCCAAACCATACTAGGATATGATACGCTATAATGGCATAGGATAGGATAGGAAAGGATAGGATGGGATAGGATAGGATACTTCTCCACTCCCAGTATACCCTTTCCTGACTGTGCCTGTAGCCATCATCTATGGGCTATATTGGTAGGGACTTGGGAACTGTCAGTGAGTTAACGGGGTTGTCAAACAACTTTTTTGCCTCCACCTAAGTGAGGTCAGAGATTACATGAGGGCTGAGGTTCAGTACAGGAAGGGCATGAAAAATTCTTGCAGACTGTAGAAGAAGCAGCTGGAAAGACCATCCTCATACATCTGTACTAGAAGAACAAATGTCAAACCAAATGATCAACAGCAGTTATATATTAAAAAAAAAAATTAAGCACTGAAGAGGCAGCTGTAATCATCTTGCATGAGTGTTTGCAGCAGAGAGTCCAAAGAACTTAAATAAGGAGTGGTCGTTTTTGTTTTGGAAACTGAATTCAAATTATTCTGTAGACATCAACACTTTCCAATTGTCTACAGCCTGGTTTAATTATGAATACCAGAATGGCACATATTATTTCAGTATCAGTCTTAGTGATGCCATATATCTGAATAGCATCACCTTCTACATGCTGGGATTGTATCCTGCACTTTAGGAACTTTTACAGAAAATGATCTTATGTAGAGAATAATCTTTATGTGTTTTGGAAGCTTTTTCTAAACCATTATTTTCCAGAATGTCTATGGATTATATTTTTATGCATATGTTTGTGAATGCACTATGTACATATGCATCTCTTGAACATTGTACCTCAGTTCCAGTATGTGATTTGCCTGTCTGTTAATCATGAGTCTTACACCTAAGCACCCTTTTCTGAGATGTTTAAACGGGACTAAGTACTTGTGTTGTAAAAATCTGATGAAGAGTCCCTCGATATTAAACCTGCACACTTCCTGCAATTCTCCCAATAACAGCTTTCATCACTTGAAGAACTCACTCAGGTTTTTGTCCTCATACAAGGGAATTATTTATTTAAAGACACAGGATTCCAGCAGCTGCTTTAATAAAATGAAGCTGAGCTCCACAAACAGTGATTCAAATAGAGCTGAGTAATATCTGCTGTGTTTGGGGCTATATTTACATGACTAGTGGTACTTGCTGCAGTGCAAGCAAAGGATAATATTTCTTCAATGCTTCTTATTCTCATGTATGAAACCACAAATTGGAGGAACACCAAAGAATGTTTTTATAGAGCTTCATGCACATTAATCATTCTAGAGACTTCAGACAATTGTATGTGCAACATTATAAAACTGAGAATAGAAAGACCTGAACTAAAATCTTGGAACTGAACAACTTGAAGTGTTGAGAGTGCATTAAACCAAAAACTGGATTCAGATCTGAAATTTTCAAATGGCATCAGTCTGGCTTCCCAGAAAGCAGAACCTAAAGCCCAGTAACAAGTCAAGCCTGAATTTAGGGAAGTTTAAATGCCACTTTTAAATCTGGAGGTTTGGCTCATTTCTGGAATACACAAGTACCAAGATAGATACTACAGGTTAAAGAACTTTACCTTTGACTTCAACAGGAGCAGGACTGTTACCAAAGCACCTTTACTGTTGGCAGTATTACTACAACAAATATTGAAATCAATTTATCAACTATGGGTTTGGAAGTTCAGCTTAGTCTTGGACCTGCATTTTTTCTCAGGATATAAAAGAAAAATATCTCTTCCATTACTCCTCACAGAAGAATGGTTTGTTTCTGCAGAACAACTGACTTTACAATTTTCCACATCAGGACTTTATTCTCTTTACTGCTGAGTTTACCATACAAAGTCACAAATATATTCATTTCTCTTTTGCTAGCAATTAGTTCTTCAAGACATAGGCAGATGTTACTTTTTAGCTGTAGCCTAAATATATGAGCTCCTATTTGCCATAAGATGTAATAGATCATGTTCCACATACAATTTTCAAATGACTTCAAGCCTTAATCATAATAAAGACTCAAGAGTTAACGTTCCTTTCATCTATAGATTATTACTGAACATTTCTAATAATCTAGTTAAGTTGTATAAAAAGCACAGAAAGAGACATGAAACAGATTTCTCTTCTCATTTTCTTCAATACCAAGGGAAAGAAAAAGACAAATCCAATAATGGCACAATTTTTCTTTCCCTTTTTACTTTAACATTGAGCGATGTTCTTTAAAAGAAAATAGGTTGCAAGCAGCTAGGAAAGCTATTAAATGTTGTTCTTCTCTTCTGTTTCACCTGTGAAATACCACACAGAGATTTTAATCTTTGCCTCATTTTTTCCCCCTTAATTCATTCGTTTACATGGAACTAAAATTTCTTTGATCCAAAGAAAGAAAACTACAGTCACAGTTTACTTTTTTAAGGTTCATTTTATGCCTTTAAATAATAACTGTACATTTAGCAGGTATGAGTGCATTGAAAGGCTGTTGATATGCCATGATAATTATACTGTACCAGTCAATAATTACCACTGCCAATAACACGTTCACATCCCACCCCAAGGACATGTAGGGGAGAGAAAAAGGAAGATGTAAGCCAGGTACAAAGGAAAGGAGGAAAGAGGAGTGGAAAGTGATTCCCAGCAGGTGGAAGATTGTGTAAGGGCTTTTTCTAAGTTAAAGATGCAACAGAACTTGTCCCTCCTGCGATTCTTATTTTGGGTTAAGTGGCATGGGGCAACAGGCTGGACATTGTCTCATGGATCAAGTAACTTATCCTTGAGCTGGGACACGTGGGTTCATGAGAAATGTGGTTGTGGCCAAAAGCTCATGAGGAAATGCTGGATGTGACTCATCCGAGCTACAATTCCTCTAACTTTGCAAGAGCATAACTGGGAGCAACTGAAAGTCAAAGTGACACAAATACATTTCAGCATTTCCAATCAAAGCACTCATGAGATCCTTTTCCTTTCCCCAAAACGTGACATTTTGTCCCAAACCAGACTGCGAATAAGTGTTGACAGAGTGGAGATTTCTCTGTGTGGAAATTCCAACTTTGGTTCTGATAATCTATATTTGGCCACAACTACGAGACATTTCTTAGCTATTTATCATTGTTTATATTCAAGATGACCTTTCCAAACAGACACGAAAATATTTGGTCTCTGCTATTAAGGTCTTGCATCATGTTATAACTTAAATACTTAGTTCATTCAAACTGCTCACATACATAAAAATTACACTGTTGCTTAGTATAAGTAAACTTTTGCCCTCACCTACACTGAAAGAAATATTTTATCTGCGTAATATTTTATCTTATTCGAAGTTTTTCAAAAAAATTGAGATGGATACCATTCTCAAAAAAAAATTTAACTGCGAAATTTTCAGAGCTCAGAAAAACATCTGAAAGAAAACAAGACTGAAAAAGTGACTGATAGGTCACCAGTGATTAATTTCTACAACAGAAGGGGGAAAACTGGGGAAAGGGTTATCTATTCTTCTTCAAATCAGCTTGATTTTGTCATTTGGACTCCAGAATATCTGACTCGTGGGAATCCAAGTGCTAAAAAATAAAAAAAAGCAACATTTATTTCATTTTCCCTCACTTTTCCCATTTGTGAAATTGGCAGGATACATCTGGTGTGCTGTGCAGTGTGTAGAAAACCTTTGAGAATAAAAACCATTTGTAACTTTTTCTCTCTAATTTTTTTTTCCTAAAGAGCTGTCATTCATAGATCTTGATGTGTTTTTCAAGCCTCTCCCCTCCCCACACCATTCTCTGTTCTACAAGCAAAGTTTTGCTGCTGCCAGCTCGTTTTACAATCAGCCAAACTTCTCCGTAAGTGCAAGCTCTTAAAAAAGTCTCATTTGTTTTGACCAAACCATTTAAATGAAGAGATGGGTTAATAAACCCTTGTCAGGACTGATGTGTAGGAACAGATCCTGCCTTTCTTTAGGAAAACTCTTTGGACATGAGGTGAGCCATCACCATCACCCTGAGCAGGACCAGCACTGGACCCCCTCACTTCCCTGCCTGCTTAGCAATCCACATTTCTCCAAAGCTTTGTTCCATGGATTGAAAAGGCTGAAGCTTAATGGCTTTTCATTGCAAACTTCCTTTCAGCACACAGCCCAGCAATTAGTCCCCAGCCATGCTTCACGACCCCTGGCTGCCTCGCTGCGGGCTTTGATCACAACTTTGCTCGCTGACACACATCTAATAACCCACCATGGCACTAACTAAGCTATCGGGCCCTAATTTATGCCTCACCCCGCATCCTAGGCCAAATAGGGGGTGTAATTAGCTATTATACCAGTCAGAAGTTTGACCTGACCTCCTGTTCTGAAGTCAAGCAGGGAAAAGAAAAGAGGAAAGCTACTGGAAATGAGTTTCATGGGTCTCTGCAAAAAAAAAGGCGATACCCATCCCTTCACAGGAGCCTGTGCTGGTTTTCAGATTTCCACTGATCGTGTAGTACCATCAGTAGAAGCAATTGCATAATGATACCCATTGCCTGAAGATATCACTCTTATTTTAGCAGAATATAGTTCCTGTAAGATCTTGTACTTCTCCATAGACAGGAGTACAGTTAGATGAATGAAAAATGAGCCCAACAATTTTCTATATAAATAAATGAGATGTGGAAAGAGATGTCAAACCCAGAAAGGCTTCTTCTGGGTCCCATCATTTCCGGATTACTTTTTATTCATACTGTTTCTGGCTCTTTTTTTTTTTTAAGTGGCATAAAACTGAGAGGTGTCAGCAAGTAGAACAGCAGCAAAAGCAGTTTTATTTCATGTCTATTTTTTCCAGGCTGAAATGAATTGTTGCAGCTCTGAGCCCTTGGAAAGGATTTTTATTCTAGTCTAAATAAAACTGAAGTATATTTTTAAATGAAACATCACCTCAAATTACTTTGAAAGCATCCAAATAAAAAACATTTACTTTTTTTTTCAAAACTCCTTTCCCATTTTCTACTGCTTTTCTTTCCCTCCCTCAATTGAAACAAATCTCTTTGATCATCACAAATTCACAAAATATTCCAGTCAGCCCACTTGTATAATTTCAGTGGGAAAAATTCTTATTTGGATCAACCCCTCTGTCCAGTGCAGCCACCTCTCTAGAGGCAGAGAGAGAACAGAGCCTGGCAGAGGTGAGTGGGTTTTCCCACTGCCAAGGAAGCAGCAGCACAGTGTGGATCATACTCTTATCTGGCACAGCCCCCAGTACAGAGATATCCAGCACTCAGAGCAAGCAGTAGAAGGTTCAGGATGTCTCTTATCCCACTTGGAACAGAATGAATGCTCTGAGACAACCCAACCTCCTTGTACCTCTAGCTGGGACAACCTCTGTATCCCTATTGTAGAAGAGCAACATGATCTGCTGCATCCAGTGTTCAATCTGGATTGTTCCTTTGACACCAAAGGTGGGATCTCTGGCATGGACACATAAAGGTAGGAAAATGCTGGACGGGTTTTTAGTATCTTTAAGCATGGAGAAGAAACTTGAAATAAGGAACATCACTGGCCATGAGCTGGCAAGTTGTCTGCGTTGTGTTAACTAGCAGGAGCTGAGGTTTAGTGTTGTTTTATTTCAGCTCTGCTGGTGGATCACAAGTGATTCTCAAAAGACGTCGGCAAATCAAACTGCTAAAGAGTTTACCTGACCACTTCTCTGTCGCATGTTGGAGGAATGAAAACAGTTGTCTTACGTGTTTTCATACCCCAAAATTCTGGTCACAACTGTTATCTTTCCATTTGTGCTGCCAGGTCAGAGAAACCAAAGTGGGTTTTTGCACTAGGACAGTCTAAAACAATCTAAGTTACCATATCAATGATGCACAGAGGTTTTGATGTGACATTCCTTCTTTTAAAGGATTAATTCTTACTTTGTTGGGGAATTTAAAAATGTATCTTAAAGGTTTTTATGAATTTTTTTATAATATAGGTCAGAAAGAAAAAAAGCTGACAAAAAATAATTAAAAAAGAAACCATGGGCATGAATATGAAAAGTGTTTTATCTTTCCATAACTGTTCTATGTCTTTGGTGATATATTTCTACATTTTATTCCACTTGAAAAGAGTTCTAATGTGCATATGTGAACTTTTATACACTAAGAGGACATCAGGTTTTGGAGCTCAGGCCTGCACTTACGTGTGAAGAACCATCAAAGACATAGTCTTGTAATCCTGGCTGACTTAAAATTGGTCCCATCAACTCCTTGCAAGCCCTTCAGAGAGCAACGTGGAACCTCTTCCAGGACCCCCCTGCCTGTGGTGTCCCATGTCTTGGACCATGCAGCATCCTGGAGATACTGCTCCAGACATACTAAGGAATACGTTGACAAGTTTTGTTGGAAAAGCTCTGAGCACTTGAAATCCAAATTATGTCCTCAGAACATTGCAGTTCAGTTAAATATCTCCTTTCTTGCCCTTTCTTGCATTACCCAGTACTACCTCCTTAGGTCCCTTTTCTGGTAGGGACCTAGGAAGAGGCACTCCCTAGGTGGACCAGGAAATCATTCAGGATCCAGTTCACACAGGAGGTCAAAGTTTCCAGACAAAGAGTGTTCTTCTGGCTTGCTTGAGACTAATTCAGTCATGCAATACTCTCAGAAGGATCAGACAACTGATCTTCAGGAAATACCCCTGCCACCACTAAAGGACTCACTGTGTCCAGACAGCAGCAGCATTTCTCTTTCAAGGGTGATCCAACAGTCCAAACAAAGGGCAAGGTTCATCAGAGGTTAAAAGAACACTGTTAGGAAGGGATTGTAAATTTTAGAAATCTGGGTTAGACCAGTGTTATTTGTTCAGGACTAATAAGGCTGGGAAGGAGATGTGGTATCTGGAACACCCCCTGTCTCATCTTTGGAGAGGAGAAGAGTAATGAGGGACAGGGAAGAAGCCCTTGGTCTGTTATCCAGAGGTGACTGGAGCAGTTTGATGGCTAAAAAGCAACATTTTAAAGCACTGTGGGACTGAAATGATTATTTCACAAGATATTCTGAGTTGGAAGGACCCACAAGGATCATTGAGTCCAACTATTACCTGAGCGGCCCATACAGGGATCAAACCTACAACCTTGCTCTTATTAGCACCATGTTCTAATCAACTGAGTTAATCTCAGGATGGTATTTGACATGCCTCCAAGAAACCTTTAAATCACTGCTAATAAAAATATAGTGGTGGTACAAAGAGCACAGGGGAAGTGAATAATGGAAAAGGGCAAATTATGATCTGAATTGTTTGACCTAACAAACAGGATGTTACATTTTGCTTAAAAATAGATGATGGACAAGGAAGGGCACAGATATTCTACCAAAAAAAAAGGGTATATCAAGGTCTGAAATACAGAAGTGGAAGCTAAACAAACATAGACTGGAACAAATGAGAGTAATTAAATACTGGAACAACACACTTTACCACCAGCCACTCTCAAATCTGGACTGATCTCTGCTGCAAAGTCAGGATCTAGTGAGATTAAAGCAAGAATAACTTCAGAGAAGTCCCTTGGCCTTTAGCAGTTGATAGGTCAAACAAGATGACAAAATAAGCCCTTTTGGGTTTAAAAATTGCTGAGCTGATAGTCTCACCAAGACGTTAACGGTTCGAGGCATTTGATGAGCAACACAGTCACCATGAAATGGATTAAATGCCTTTTTTTTTTCCTTAAGACAGCATATAATTAACTTATGGAATGTGTTGCCATGGGATGTCAGAGGAGCAAGTATCTCAGATTCATGTTAAGTACTACACACCTATTTGTATAACCACTTAGTTAAATGGTGATCCAGACAAATTTCCCTGTATTCAGAGCATTTGATTAGGTAAACTTAATTTGGTTCTTATTTTAAGCATTAATTATTTTCTTCTTGATGGACAGAGAATATCTGGTTCCCATTGCTCTGCTGGGAGATGATAATTGCTAATTTCTGTTTCACCATGCCAGATGTTATTGCGATTTTCACAGCTCCATTTGGAGGCTATTTCTCTGCTCCAAATGATTTGGTCTCCAAGGAGGATGCCTCAGGCCAAAGGTACAGAGTAAACATTTTTAAAGAATCATTTCCTTGAAGATGTTTCTGTTCCATTATACAGAATAAATGTTGACCATTTACATGAAAAGCATCTGGATTCAAGACAAGAGCTAACCTGTAACAGCTAAAACTATTCAGAATTATCAAAATTTCAGGTTCAATTAGCCTATTGTGAAAAAAGCTTCCAACAATTAAACAGGTTAGTGTGTTTACCTTTGCTCTGGGTCCTAATTTCTGCTTAGATATTGAAGGACAACTTGCTTATGTAGTGTTGATTACAGCTCTTGGAACAATCTGCTTTAAACAAAAATCACCATATAATATTAATTATAGGCTTGTTCCTGCCACCTCATAATCAAAGCCCTGGGAGAACCTATATTGTGAAGCATGTATCTTATATTTAAAATGTATTTAATTTGAATATTAGCATGGTTGTGTTTTAGAGAAGGTCCTTGCTTAATATTTCCCAGTAACATCTTGCTCAATCCAATTTCAAAACCTCTCCCTCCTTTTCAGAGTTATTTACCCTCAGTTATTTTCCATCAGACTCATTTGTGGTCTGAACACCTATTTCACACTGTATCCACAATTAAAAATGAAATAAAATAAAATAATTTAAAAAATACATTCAAACAGGCTTTTATCTACCTAAATAAAATTATTCATTTTTTAATCAGGAAAGGTATGAGGCTGACACATTTTTTTCCTTGAAAAGTATTTATGTTAAGAATTGCTTGATTTTTAAAAGATACTTCCAAATGAAACATTTTCTTTTGAACTGCTATGTCAAAGCATTCACATTAGGGAGTTTTGCAGGGTTTTGGTTTTTTGGGGTTTTTTTTGGGGGAGGCATGCTTGATTTATTGGGTGGGAGGGTTGGGGGTTTTTTGCTAGATTTGAGAAAAAGACCCTTTCTTGGAGTGAAAAATTCTTTTCTAGTAGGATTACACAGTAATTTTTTTCCATATTTCTTAATTAGAAATTCCAATAAGCTTATTTTTAGAAGCAGTGACACTTCCTTTTTTTTCTTATACATGGTAGAGAACTCCTGACACTGTGTTTCCAGTGAAACTCTGCAGCACAGCACTGACAGGTTTTCTGTTTTGGGCACATATATCTGGGCTGTATGTGTGGCCACTGTGACATGGGGTCTGTGTGCCTACTTGCTTCAATTTCTCTCTCAGTGAATATCCTCCAGGAAAGATCTTCCTCTTCAACCCACCTTGAGAGGTCTGAAATTTCATTTCAGATTTGGTGAAATGTAATTCCAAGTGTCTTCCCATTTTTTTTCTGCATCTGAAACAGAAGTTTTAAAGGGCAGGAAAGTGCCACCACCTTATTCTAGTCCCCTATTACCTAAAGACTAGTGCAGCTCCATCATCTTCATCACAATGATTTTTAGTGGACATTTATCATGTAATCATAGAATGGTTTGGATTGGAAGAGACCTTAAAGACCATCTAGTTCCAGCAACCCTGACATTGGCAGGGACACCTTCCACTAGACCAGGCCCAATCCAACCTGGCTTTGAACACTTTCAGGGATGGGGCATCCACAGCTTTTCTGGGCAACCTGTGCCAGTGTCAAGCAATGTCAATTAATTATACAAATAGTGACTAAGATGTAGCTAGGGTGTGACCTTCCAACACATCAGCTACACCCTAAACACTGCCTGCAATGAAGACAGAAAAATTGTGGAGCAACTAAACCTGGTATAAAGGAGGGATGAGATACCTTGTGTGTATAAGATATGTACATGGGCAGTAAGATATGCACATGTCAGTGTGCAGGTGCTGTAGGGGAGTGATACACAGTGGATTTACATCCCCACTACTTCTCTGTGAGCCTGTACCCAATGAACTCTGTGAGTCTGCCCCAATGAAACACTGGATGTTCCTGGACAAAACAGAATATTCAGCAGTTCAAAACAAATTAAATATTTCTAAATACAAAAAGACCAATAATAAAATCTGATAGTACTTTATAAATCATCACAATGGGGGAAATTTAGTGATTCAAACATTGGTTTTTTGAAACATTATTTGCCAGGATAACAGACTCCAAAATCTTTTCTCTAGTCTAATTTCAGCTTGCCCTGAGAGCAAGAAGCAATCTTGCTGCCAGTATCAAAATCCTGCTGCAGCAGAAAGGTGCTTGATGCATGCCAAGATGTGATTATCCATAGGAAGGAGAGATCCTATAGCTGTGGTCATGCTGGGGCAGTGTGCTGACTCAACAAAACGTCCCCTGCGAATTTGACAGCTGCGTGGTTTGCAGTTTTGGAAATCCAAGCATCTTTCTGGGTATTAGTCTGGAGGCTGTGGACAAGAAAGAAGCTGCAGAGCAGTGGATGAGGGATTAGCAAGTGTGCAGAGGTCACGGTATTAAACAATATGTGAACTTCATAATTTATGTCCCGCTCTCGTAAACAGGGTTAGGAGTTGACTAGAGATGTTTTTCTCAATCTATGGCTGTCCTGGGGTCACTGTAGCAGATAGTGTTTGCTAGCTGACATCAGGATCCCGTGATCAGAAATTTGTTTTGTAAATACCTCTGTGTCGGGGGCAGGTTACAAAAGGGCTCATAATATAAAAGCAGGCATAGGTGGTGAGCACAGGCAGACATGATCCAGGTCATTTCTTCTATGGAACTGAGATTTAGGGAGAGGAAAGTAGGTCTAATATTACCTCTTTCTCTGCTCACTCCTCACTGTGAATCTGTGCTTGATTAATTTAAGGTGTAGGCAGGCCAGCTTTTTAGCTGAAGAAGTTTAAGGAGTTACTGTTTTCTACAGGGTTTTGGTACAGACTGCTGTGACTGCTGCCGAAAGACAGAGTATGTGAGTGCTCCCAGTGCACTTCAGGGCAAAATAGTGGTGTTTTAAGCAAAGTCATCTGGGAGCTTAAATTCCAGCTGTTTCTGCTGTGATACTGCTCCTACTGTCACAGAGAGAGGACTGAAGCACAAAGGGTTTGGACTTGTCATCATGTCACTACTGTTTAATACAGGAACAGGCAAAATGAAGCAGCTTTACACTTTGCCATTGCTGAAGGTTGCCAGGTGTGAGGAGCTCTGAGTCACGATTCAAGTGAAATTTATCCTCATCCAACAAGACAAACACACCCTACACAATCTGATCCCCTTCAGTTCCCTTCCTAGTTAACTCTGAAATACCTGATTTCTTTGGGACCTTTACTTCTGTATAAGATGAAATACATCACTGGCGTTTCAACATCTGGCCAGTGGCTGTGAAGGGAATCCAGCCAGCCACATCCTAGCTGGATTGCAGGCGTCTCTATGTGTCCCTTCTTTCACCCTCTCCCCAGTGTGTTGCTGAGTAGCTTGGCGAGTACAAGTGCAGAAATGTAGCAACACAGCAGAGCAAAGGCAAAACCTTCTGAAAGCTTTTCCTTCTCCAACCAATTTATTGTAACCTGCATCCCTTCGCTGACCGAGCTGGATTAAGTCTCCATGACGGGAAGTCAGGAATGTAGATTTATTCAGACTTGCTGAAGTGGTGGCACACGTCCCAAGGAAGACAAATAGCCTTTTGTGAGATAATTTGCTAACACTGTTCCACCCTAACATGCATCTGTCCTGTTATCGCATGACTAATATGGACATAACCCTGCACACTTTTTATCTGACATGCATGTGTATGTCATCCTGATTTGTGTCTTGCTTGGTTGGCTGAAGAAGCCCATGGACTTGTGCCCAAGCAAAACTTGTTGAACTGAGATCAAAATCTGGTGAGTGTTTTTAATTCACTGCTCGTGCCTATTTGCAAGGAGTGGTTTTATTTCAGAGGAACGCTTGCAGAAAGGCTGTTTTTCATTCAGTCGTTTCTTTAACCATATGTAGAAGAACTGACAGAGTAAAAGTATTTGTCATTCACTGTCAACACCACAGTGATTTCTGTTAGTCACATTATTCTTTTGGTTAAAAGGGTGGTGGGCATCTGATCAGGAAGAAACCTGCCCTGTGAGTAATCCTGCACAATGAGTAATGAATAGCAGATGAATCTTGTTCTTTTACAGCATTTTGATGAATGCTATAAAATTCTGCAGCATTTAATGACTAACTTGATGTAAATAATTATTTGATGTAAATATCATTATTGCTCATCCTGCAGATAGGGAAATTGAGGTACGGGGCAAGTCAGTGTTTCTGGATGAGGAGTCCTGGATCCCAATTCAGCAAAACTTCTACCAAGCTTAAAATAGAAGGCAAACAGCCTTTCCCATTTCTGTACTGAGAGGTCATTCTGGAGATTTAATTCCACTTGTGCCTCTTCTGCAGGTTTCCTGTGTGCATTCATCTTCTTCCACTGAATGGTAAGCAGTGATGTGGCCTTTACAAACCAACTGCTGAGCTTGAGAGAGTTTCAGGGACTGGAATGTCCTGTCTTGGGCACTTGGAATCATAGGATCCAACCCTTCCTGAGTTTGAAGAGACTCACAAGGATCATCAAAGTTCGACCAACTTGAATAACTCTTACCATAAGCAGGACCTTCTCCTGCCTTGGCCACCAGTGTCAGTGGTTATGAAGAATATTTTCAAATAACTTTTAAGTTGAAACATTATTTTTTTTTTTTCCAGAATATCTGACTTTCACAAAATCAGCCCCATTGAAAGCTGAACACTTTCTCTTTCCAGCCCAGACCTGAAAATTTTTGATTATGAATATTTTGGACTTTCTCTCCATAAAAGCAGCACATATTGCGACCTCACTACAGTGAAATCCAGCCCGAAAAAGGCATTAATTAAAATCCCAATCAATGGATAAACAGCCAGCTCCAACTACATTAGACACAATTTCCAAAAGTACCTCCTTTCTTCAAAGCAAAACTAATCGAGAGATCCAACCAATATTTAACAGTGTCTGTGTCTTACAGAGAAGTATTTGGGCTGTTTGACGTTGCTTTGTTGTTTATCCAAATGATGAGAACAGGAAGATTCCTGCCAGTGTTGCAATACCACCCTTCAGAGGATGTTGGTTTTCCTTTTACACCGGGATGACTCAACTCTTGCAGGATAGTTTCTTTGTATTTACCCTGCTGGAGTTGATGGCAAAATTCTGTGCAGGAATCAGCTCTGTCTTTTGGCTTGTACAGCTGAAACCGCACAAACTCTCTCTTTTCCCAGTTAAAACATAAAAGCTCTAAAACCATTAATGTCCTACAAAATACAGACAGAGACAAATTATTAGGAAGCGGATTCTTGACAAAAATGATGCAGCAACTACTCAAAAGCAGTAATTTCTTCTGAGCATTTTAAAAAGGTAAATCCATCAGGTCTTTTTATGAAGTTTGGTAGGGAATAAATCCAGATTAAACATATGGCTTAGGAGCTACTCTCCTGCAGAGACCCATGAGTCTCTGCTTTCCCCCAGCAAAGCTGAAGTCAGCTTAAAATTCTTCCAATCTGCCATCTTCTTCCCCTATCACAAAATGCTTTAATCAAAATAGAAGCTTTGAATACAATTGTATGAATTTGTAACTATTTTTCCCAGAAGAAAAAAAATCAGTTGTATCATACTGTAATATTTTCATTTTTGTTTCAAAATAATTTTGAAATGGATTTATTTGACAAAATAATTGTTTTGAAGGGGAAAAAATATAAATATAAATATAATATCAGTTTCATAAAAAATATGAAACTGAAATGCAATGGTTTGATTGACCTAAGTCTTTTAGCATTATTTAATTTCGGTTCCTGGAAAAACCTGAGAGAAAAACTGCTTTGTTGTGATTCAGAACAAGGACTAATTTCCAAATTCTGGAATTCCTCTGAGAGTGGAAGTGGTGAGCGCAGGGCAGCTCTAATCACAGCTTTTCACTCATGGCCTCTGTAACTGGAATTGCGGTGGAAATCACAGAAACTACGTGGCAATTCAATGCAGGATCACTCTCATGCTGTCACACAGATTCCACTCTCACAGTGATATCCGAATCTTCAAAGCTCTTATTCCAAGATCCTTCCCATTTTCTTTGCTATTTGCCTCCACAGTCTGCAATATCCAGAAGCTCTAAGCAACCCCAGTGAGTAAGTACTCTCTCCACTTTTTAACAATAACACTGCAAATATTTCAAATATAATAATAATTTTTAATAAGATGTCTTAAAAAATAAAGTTTTTTAAAGCCAGAGGTAGTTTTTCGTTGTTGACTCTATGATGCATTTTTTTAATATTGCAAATTACTTTTAACATTAAAATAAATATCTTAAACCCCCTTTTACATCTGCTTGTGTACCAGCTGAAGGAAAGAGGAAAGCAAAGTTTGTCATTTTAATATCCAGTGTATTTTAAGATCTAGTATATCTCATATGGGTTTTCCCTGGATGAGGAAGCTTGATGCTCACTCACCAATACAGATCCAAAGCAACCTTTCTGGTGGTCATCAGACTTCATTCACCCTTAAACAGGTGTAAGTCAAGAGTAAGTATAAAATAAAATCAAATCAGTGGCACTATGTATTGAAGAAGATCTAGTCCTGCTGAGTCTGCAATACTGCATAATTTGGCAGCAGTGACTGCTTTGCCTGCTGATGAAGAAATTTGTTAACAAGGCTGAGCCTGATTAGAAGTGCTTATTTTTGGCATAACATAAATCAGACAACAAGTCCTTCCAAACAACATCTACGCCTTCCAGTTACTCTAAACTACAAGGTGACATGGGAATTTTCACCATTCGTGATAAATCATTCCAGAAAGACGGTAAGAGGGCTGGGATAGGGGAGCAGGAGAGGAAAACACCAATTAATACCTGGATTACTGTGAAATAAATACTTTTAGCGCGTTGTCTTTGATGTAGTAAATAGGCTCAGGTGCAGAGAAGTGGATTTAAATGCAATGCATGGATTAAGGTAGACATGGAGAACAGATTTGCTCTATGTAGAGTAACTTCTCTAGTTAATTTCTGGTGTATTTTCATTTTAGCTTACTTTTTGACTCTTCCACATGCACATATATACATATTCACATATATACATGTATATATATGTACACATACACATATACAAATACATACACACATTATATAGATTTTTTTTTTCCTTGATGCTTCTAGAAACTAAATGCAAAATGTTGCTTGGAGAACATCAGAGCACCTGGGACACAAATTTAGTCTGACCCATCTGAATTACTTAAATTAACACATGATGTAAATAAAGAGAGCCTATGATCATCTTCTGGTCATCAGCTCTCTACTGCTGTGACCAAGTAACAGCCCTAAGATTCCAACTTGCTGTGGGAGTAAATTCACTTTCCTTATTTTCAGATGTCAACATCCCACCTAATCTTCCCGAGATCCTTTGATAGTCAAGAGATATGATTGATACAGACTTTTCTACATGTTTATTTTATGATATAAGGTGAACTTTGCCCTAAAAGTGACTGTTTTCCTCCACTAGACACAAAGGAAATGTAGTTGAGACACAGATTATGGCTACTGATGATATGCAGATCACAGATACATCCTCAGTAATTCCCAACTGATTCCTATTTAGCTGCCATAGCTGAAGCCACACCATGGCCAGTTGTCCTCCAGGCTCCATGGCTGATGATTAGCTTTCTAAGATAGAAGCAAGTGAGGATTAGGTCTTTGGATACCACAGCCTGGTAGCCCTATCTGGGAAGTCAAACCCCTCTGACTTCAGGCTATGAAATGGCAGAACAAACAGGCAACTTGGTTGCCTCTGTGAACAACAACAACATCTGACAGACAAGTGAGGCACAGGACAGGGAACGAGGACAGAGGTAATGTCATCAGTCTTATCAAAATCTCAAAACACCATGAGTCATAACCCCGTTTAGGAAGTAAAATTGCTCTTGATGGGATCTAGGGTAGCTTTTGAGTTGCTGCAAGCTAATAGTGGGAAGCCACTATAATTTCCAGCCCGCTGAAGGTTCAGATATGTGGAAAGTCATCTTAGACCTCCTATCTGATCAATTATCATGTTCTTGGCCCAGTGTGATGCAACCACTAAAGCCTAAGAAAACCAGCAGTGAAAAGTGCTTAGTGCCATTTCAAATTATGTACCTGTACAGGATCTTGAAGAGCATGATCTGAACTCCAGTTTAGGGGAGAATGCGTGGAGGGAAGAAACCTGTAGGTATATTTGGTTATGATATTTTGCAAAGGGCATATGCCTGAAAGCTTCTAGCAGTGTTCATTCTGCTTTAATAAGTACCTAGGGGTGCAGGAGTTGCAGAACACAGGGTATGACCATATGCAGCTTCAGGTCTGAGAACATTTCTTTGTGAGGGAAATTCCCCTGGTTTTGTGTTTTTAACATAAAACAAAGGATAAATTACTCTTGGGGAGGGTTATTGCCTTTTGGTAGAATTTATTAAGCCCTCTGAAGCAAAGGTCTTTCCCTGCAGGCCTTTCCACATCTAGTTTGAGGTGAGTGGGAGTGAGTTACAACCATGTGCTATAGGAAGTAGTTGAAGGAATGTCAAGAGAAGAGGCAGCAACTTTTATCTTCACTCAACCCATAAACAAATATGATACAGTAATCTGGAAAACCTGATTAAAGACTACTGCACTCCTTGTCCCCGTCAGACTTTGCAAGGTCTGTTCTTCTATTGCCTTGTCTCTCACTTCAAACCATTTACCTGATTCATTCAGTCTATGACTGTGGAAGAGCGACCACCCTCAATTCATCCCAAGTACATGGCTTGATTTCGTCAGGTCATCACACTGTCTCACTGGAGCCTCTTGTCCAAGAAAAAGCATCAAATGGAGATTAAAATACATCAAACTCTACTTAAACTCAGGTTTTCATCTATTTTTTTTTTTTGCAAATGCACAAAAAAAAATATTATTTAACACATACACACACACATATATGCGATGTGCATACATTCATTTATTATGTAAATGAAAATATATGTGTACGGATATATAGATATAGATGTATAAATTCTCTGCCCAGAGAAGTTGTGGATGTCCCATCCCTGGAAGTGTTCAAGGCCAGGCTGGATGGGGTTTTGAGTAAGCTGGTCTAGTGGAAGGTGTCCCTGTGCACGGCATTCTATGATTCTATGATCCCACCATATCATATATGATTTTGTAAATTAAGAATAAATAATGTATTATGATTTAATGATGTGTTATAATGATGTATTTATACTATATTACATATTTTATATATATATTGTTAACATATAATATACTTATTATATGTTATAATAATATATTGTTTATATATGATTGGCGTATATATGATACGAGCGCTTGAATATCTTGACCTGTTTAAGTGCAAGTGAAACACAAACACACAAAACAAACACACATGGACAGATGTACATGTTACAGTATATGATTGCACCTAAAAATACACACACACATCTGCATGTGTTTTAGTAGCAAAATATCAATGACATTTGCATATTTTCTTTCATCACTCATTTGCCAGAAAGCCTCCACTGAAAGGTTAGATTATTAATTTGGGGTTTTGGGGGGGTAGTTTAATGAAAAAGCAACAACAGAAACTGTGAGATTTTAGCAAACATTAAAAAGTGTCATCTAATAGTCCATCAAACAGCTCTTGTCACACAGATAAACCTTTTATCTCTCTCTCCCAGATTCTAATCGAGGGTACAGTTTGCATGTTTCTTGTGTCACTGCAGCAACCAATTCAGCTGGGATTCCCTATGCCCTGGGAAATAAACTCATTTTGACCCAAATGAGCATTTCAGAGTCGTGTTTAATCTTTTCCAATTAACATGTTGGTTATTATTTGTTAGTCAAGACATCAAGAGTGCATTTTCTCACCAAAGGGATGGGTTTCAGAGCAGACTGTATCTGTTTGTTTGGAGGGTTCTGTATACAGAAGAAAACCAAAATACTTTATGGGAAATGTGGTTGTGAGACAAAGTTTTCATTGTGGTTAAAAAAAAAATGAAATACTCTGAAATTTTAGGCCTAAAGAGTAAAACTCCAACATTTTTATTACTTAAGAATTCAGTTTATAGCCTCCAGAATATTTTCTATTATCCAAATATAGTAAAGATAGTCTAAAATAATTTTTTAAGTTTCTCATTCTATCATAATCTTACAATATTTACATGGTGGAACAAAATGTGTGTTTGATTTTTGCTGTGCACAATCAGTCTTGCCTGGATTTGCACTCATAATAATTGTTCACACTGAAAATAGAAACCAAGTGACAAATGTGTCGTTGTCTCAAGTTAAGGCTTAACTCTGAAAATATAGAAATAAAACCTTTATGTCTTGTTTTTCTTGTGAGTCTTATGGTTCTTCATAATAGGTTCAATAGTCTTGGGTTTTGCAATTATTTTACATCAACTTTCATTAGGCTGATTCTAATTTCTAGCTTGAATGTTGTTGGCAAACAATTTAAAAAAATAAGATCTTAGGCTATGTCTATAGTCATAAACTGAGTAAGGCTTAGGACCGAGACTTGAGCTGGTTCCTGGATGATTTTCACCCTTGGGCCGTTTCACTTGCTTGTAGGAGGCCAATAAAACGATTCCACATTTATAATCTTCAGCATTTCTTATTTTCTCTGGAGTTTTTGGATGCATGGACATGCACTAATGAGCAAAACAAACCCAAATTAGGATGAGTGGTGGGACATCAGCTGCTGAGCGATGCCCCCAGAACACTGATTGTCCACATCTCTCCTCGGACACAAGGGAGAAACAGGAACTTTTGGCAGGTTTGTCACGCAATGTGTGATGTTCATGATGTATTTTCATGTTTACTTCCAGAGGAGATGATACTTGGTGATGTTTCTCTCTCCTCCAGCTCAGGAAGATTAAGGAGACAGGGGCTGGATGTACCACGGAGCGGGAGCTCCTTACCTTTCTTTACCACAAGAAGGGATTTCCCTTCTCTCCTCTCCAACTGATTGAAGAGGTTTTTTAGGAATTTTCTTTTCCTTAAGCATTGTTCTTATTAAAAATAGTTCACCACCTTAGGCCATAAAAGAAATTCTCTTCTGATCAGGCCTCCTGCCTCAAGCGACTAAATAAATAGCATCCGTTTGATGTAGCAAATGTGCAAGCTGCATGTTTACTTCTTCATTTTGAAAAAAACATATAATAGCAACTACTCTTTTCTTCCCCAAGGTTCATGTTGTTGTAAACTAAACAGATGTTTGGGGGGAGTGGTGCAAAGAAATGTACACGTTATAAATGTCTAAAATACTCTCAGTCACCCTGATAAACAAGCATAACACAGGGTGATAAGGAAATAGAAGATATCAGTAGTCACTGGCTTTGTTTTTATTTTATATTTTGTACTATAAAATGTCTGGCATTGACAAAAAAATAAAACCTTCTTTGAAAGCCACACATCTGTTTTCAGATCTGTTGAGGCTGCAAGCATGAAATGTTGGAAATATATAAAAAAAGACCCTAGCAAAGAGTCGTGTCCCCCACTCTGAACATGAAAAGCTATGAGAAAATCAAATCCAAATAAATAGGGGAAACCATTTTATGAACCAAGGTTCCTCTTTTAAGCCAATGTTTTATGTGGAATATATGTGACCCTTAGTTTTTAAACCTGAGCTTGCTCTTAGCAGTTCACAAAGACGCTCTCAAGGGACTCAGCTCAGCATCTCCTTCTAGAGCTGCACAAAATTTAAGTCTGCTCTGGTGTAATGGTGTTTCTTTGTCACTGGTCTATCTTAGCATCATGTAGTGGGGGATTAAGTGGAGTGATTAAGATTGCTCACCTTATTTTTGCTCTCATTTTCTCCCACTCTGAGGAAGTGGAAATGAAAAGCAAGGATTGAGCATCCCAGTGCAGACTCCTGTTGTTTCTAATCTCATCCAGCATAACAAATCTATCAGAAATTCATATCTGGGGCCTAGATGGATCTGCAGTTGGTGTGATTGACAGGGCCCCAAGAATGATCATAGGTATCAGTCACCTGTTGAAAGGAAAACCACCTATACTGCCCATTTAATTTATCTGGGCAGTGTTCCTGAGTGTTGGGATTACTCTGAGGGATCTTTGGGGACCTGGTGCAAAATCCCACTGGAGTCCACAGGTTGCCCTGACTTTGAAATAAGAGCCAAGGCAGTTTCAAACTTCTGTGACCCATTATTGGCATTTTTGTCACACATTAATTAATTAATTCATTCAGTGTTTACATAAATTACGTTTTTAATATATAGGGGCTTGAATTGCTACATTCCTCTCCTTGGAATTAATTTTTTGCTTGATTTTCCTTCCTTGAGTAGACCCGAATTATGTGTGCATTTGCTAACATGCAACTTCACAGACATTAAGCAGGTGGACAAACCCTTTTTATTCTACAGAACAAGTATCCAGGTAAGGAGAGCTATACATGTTTTCAGGACATGACCACAATTCAGTTCTTTCTTGCAGCCTTATTATTTCCTTAAATCACTAAACTGTTTAACTGTATAATAAATATTTTACCGGCTTCTGTATTTTATATGGCTATTCAGTTCAGTGGTATGACCAGTTTTAGTTTTAATAGCTGATGTATAATTATCTAGTTATTACTATTAAGCAGTTTTGCTGCTCTGGAAGATCCAGGCTTGACTAAACAAAAGTGAAACTTTCTTCGTTTATTAGCAATGTATGAGCAAATTGTGCTACACCTGTAAATATTTCCCTTGTAAACCATGATTTTTTACAATTTTTAACATATTCTGTGAGAATCTCAGAAGGAACTTTGAATCCTACTCTCTCCTTCTGCATGTATTCACCATTTATCAACAACCATGGATTTTGAATGCTCTGCATTTCCTATCCACAGACAAGAGGACAGGGACATGCATATATAGAATATATACTTTATAGCACAAGATCAGAATAATTACAGGAAAAATAAAAGTTGCTGGAAAGGAGGTGAGTGAGGATGTTGGGACAGAAAATCCTTAAGGTTAGATTTATCCTGCTTTCTCATACAAACAGAAGATAGATAAATCTGGCACCTGCCTCCCAGGGGAGTTTGGAGGAAGTAAATACAAACTGCAAGTCAGCCAGGAGCGCAGATGATACCTCTGCTGAACTGTGGAGGCTTTGATGATTTTAAAATGCAGAGGTCATGGAAAAGCTACTGCTTCACCCTTACAGAAATCCAGGAGACCTGGGGTTAAGATTCTTAATTTAAGTAAATTTTCCACGTGGTTTTATGATGATTTGCACCCTTCAAAAACTGACATGATTTTGTCTTCATTTGTTGGTAGCCAGTAACAGATTAGGAGTATATGTTGTACTGAAAGTTTCCCTCAGGATTACCCTCTCTTACTTAATTGATAGAAAGTTTATATTATCAGTTCATATAAAAATATAAGATATATTCATAAAAAATATTTGAGATACTTTTACTTTAAAAATACCTACCTTTACAAATCGGAAAGGCATAAATACATGTGCAATACCACATATTTAAAATTTCCTAAAAAAGTGATTTCCACATGCATGATTAATTGTTTTCAACTGGAAATCTACCTCGTGTAAGTAGTTTAGGGTTAGAAAACCAGGCTTCAAAGGAATTTGGTATGCCTTCTTCACCTTTGAGATTCAAACACTGGAGCCAGGATTGAAAACCAAGGTATTTCAGGTGTCTGCATTTAAAAGACTTTGTTTATGTTAAGGCTTAGGTCACCTTAGTAGGTATGTTTTAATGAAAACATTACCTCTCCGTGACCTTTGGGATTTGAAGGTGAAAATGCAGTCACTGGAAAAAGGAATCCTAATTGTCATGGATGAAATCTTTGGCATTAAAGACATTGTTTCTCATCCTTGTGAGTGACTTAGTGCAACAATAAAGTTTGCTGACTTCACAGAAGAGGTAACAGGGTGGCTTCTGAATTGTCTTCTTGCCCAGAAAACACAGTTCTGAAACATTAACAAAATTAAGGAATGACTTAAAAAAAATATTTGAAGACAGACCCTTAAAATGGTCATGCTAAATTTTTCTCTAAATAACTCAGCCTCGATCTGCACTACTCAAATATGAATAGAATTTGTGCTGATACCTGCGTTTTACAGGACATTACCTCGTTATTGGTGATTTATTTTATTCCCTGTTTTTCATGAAATAATATCCAGTCATTAAAACAAAATAAGGTATTGCAATAACACACTTCCTATAACCATAGTAATTTATAAATTATGTCAGACAACTGGGACAGAGTTTCTTTATGTCGAATATTAAATCTATTTAGCAGTTTATCTGCAACATATTTGCAACTTCAAAAAGAAAGGAAGAAAGGAAAGAGAGTGGGTTTTTTCCTACATTTTTTTCATTAATGAAGCTAACAGCCCTTGTGCATTTGCAGTAAGTCAATTGAAGTAAATGACTTTTTACGACCGTTATTAACTTCAGTTGTCACTGGAATGTCATCAACAAGTTATTCATTGCATTTCAAACTGGATCTTTTAAGTACAATAGCATCAAAATTGCTGAAATCCAAACCTTTATTTTTCTGTCACAGAGAACAGGGAGGGTGGAAAGAATCTGTCGGTTCCCTAAATTCAGGTCAAGGCAAGGTGGGAGGAAAAAAAAGCTAAAGTTTCAAAATCATCATTTTACACTAGTTTAAAAGCCTGAGTGATGAGCGAAATACATCATATTTCCACTTAAGTCTTGCACAGACTGAAGAGAAAGATGTGTTTGTGAGCCTTTCTCATGTTACTTATCTACAACAAAATCCAAAACAACACAGGACTCAGCAACACTTATCTGCTGGTGTGTGAGAGAGCCCTGATGTGGGAGGTGAGCAAACAGAGACTGTGTTTCGTTCTGAACCCAAGCTCACACTGTCCAGGCATTTCCCAGCTTGGAGAGCAGCCAGCCTTAGGCTGCAAGTGCCACAGACACATCAGTGCTGTTGAAAGGCAAAACATGGACACCGGGGCTGTGTCTGCGTCATCAAACTCACAGATCCCCCGGGCAAAGCTTTGGGATCACTCATTCCAAGGACTGCTGCCTGTGAAGAGTATGGGTAAGATCACACCAGTTTTGGATGCCTGCTTTCCAACACAATTCCAGTAGGTCTCCAACCTGCACCATAGAATCATAGAATTATTAAGGTTTGAAAAGACCTCTAAGATCACTGAGTCCAATCACGAACCCAGGACTGCCAGGCCCACCACTAAAACATGTTCCTAAGCAGTACATCTACATGTATTTTGAAAGCTTCCAGGGACAGCGATTCTACCACTTCCCTGGGCAGCCCGTTCCAATGCTTGACCACCCTTCCAGGGACAAAATTTTTCCTAATATCTAATCTAAAAGTCCCTTGGCACAACCTGAGACCATTTGTTCTCATCCTGTCACTTGTTATCTGAGAAAAAAGGTCAAACCCCACCTGTCTGCAACCTTCTTTCAGGCAGTTTTAAAGAGAATAAGGTCCCCCTTGTGCTTCCTTTTCTCCCAGCTGAGTCCTCACAGCTCCCTCAGCTGCTCCTCATTAGACTTGTGTTCCAGACCCTTTCCCAGCTCCGTTACCTTTCTCTGGACACGCTCCAGCACCTCAATGTCTTTCTTGCAGTGAGGGCCCAGAATTGTGGGAATTTCTAAATCACTTTCTACACTAAATATAGGTTAAATAACAGATCTCTACCAAGTGCTTTTCTGATGCAAACTTAAGGCCATTGGTATCTCCTCAGCAGGATGTGAAGTTTCTGCTATGAGATTTTTGGCATTTGTATGGATTTAGTTTGAAGCAGGAACACTCCAGTCTCCCTTTCTTCCCTGTTTCAAATAAGTGTCACTGTAATGCCACTGGAAGAGATGAATGGTAGGAAGCTCTTGCTACAGTGCTAGTTTGAAGGAAAGACTGGAATAGGAAGAGGGATAGAATCAGGCAATGAGATGTGGTCAGGCGAAGGGCCAAGGCCAGGCCAGAAAAGCAAAGAATCCCCCAATACAGGGGATGCAGCAGGTTAGGCTGCAAATAATGGTGCATTTGCAGCCATCTCTCTGTCCCATTCCCAGATCTCCATGCATGAAAATGTCATTTTGCCAGCTACAGGCCCTCTACACAGCTCCTGTTCTGCTATACCTGAGGCCAGCCTTTGGATAAGAATGTCTGTTTGTTCCAGTTTCTTGATCTGGAAAAGAAACTAATTTTCAAAACTATTTCTTGGTCCTGACTGAGTGCCTGCTTCTGCTCTTGCAGTGTTGACACCAGGAATAGGGAAGGTTCTCAGGGAAGGCAAGAATCAGAGACTACAGCTAGAAGGCGAGCTGCAAGGAGGTGAAAAGGTAAAAGAACAGCTCAGGCAAGGTTAAGATGTGTCTGTAATATGTTTAGCTTTAAAGTAGCTTCCTCAGGCACTGCTGGCAGCACGGAGTTGAGCAGTTACAACCATGCTCTTCCATCAGGCTTTGCAATTTGGGCTCTTCTCTGCACTCTCCTGCATGCACTACCCAAACAAGTCAGCTGGAATTAGCTCAGAGGTATTCACACGTGGTGCAGTCACACCTTGTCCTGCCCAAAGTCACAAGAATGGAAAATATCTACAGCTTCTTCCTGGAATGAGAAAAATAGCCTTTCCCAGTTCATTAAGGTCAGGACACCGCTGGAAGCTTGAAGAGGCAGGAAGTTTTAGCTTTGAAACTTCTTTATACAAGGGAAAAGAGTTCTTTGTGTTTGGCAGGAGAACAACGAAAGTCTTTGCTTTAATAACATTCTAATAATATGTAATATTATATACATTTGACTAGTAAAATGCACCACAAATTGCTTTCGTTGAGCACTTGAGACAAACATTATAAGGAAGGAAGTCCAGTACTTGGCCAAATATGCTATTAGCTGCCACCCTGAAGCAGGATTTCAGATCAGTGTATTATCTTTACAGGATTAAAGAAGTGGCAGTTAAAAATAGGAAGCCATAATTAAAAACAAAAAGACCAAAAGTTTTAAGAGTACTTGTGGTGAAGCTCCTCACACATGACACAAATCAGTGTGCTGCCCAGACAGAAAGAAGCAGGGAGGTGAAAAGGGCAAAGAATCTAATATTGTCTTAAATCCAGCTGGATCCTACAGGCAAAACTGTCTGACCACGTGAAGTCATATGGTGGTAGCCCAGGAAGAGCTGCCTCCTTCAAGTAATTTCCATGACAGTGAATTCATAAGAGCATCCATTCTCTTGGTTGCCTTTCAAGTCAATTGTAATAGTCCTGGAGGCTTCAGTGGCATTTGGCTTCGGTTTTTGTTTGAATCCACCAGCAATTTTGCCATCAACCTTGGTGTAAACAAGATCAGGATCTAAATCACTGGGGGAGGTTTTCAGCCAATATAAATTGCCTTCATTACAAGATAGGGCTGTAGCAATTCCACTTTCAAGCTGCAACAATTTGCACCATGGGGTTATGACAACTCTGCCTTAGGGGCAGGATAAATTGCCCCATACAGCAATGGCATTTTTTTATCTGTATAAGATCTGCCCCTTGTTTTAGAAACTCAGGTGGAGCTTGTGATCATACGCATTGAACAATTATTTCCATTCGATTGAAGCCATCGGGGCTTTTGTCACTCACAATATTTAGGATAACATTCAACTCTTAATCAAATAATAGGAGAAAAACATCTATATGAAATCATGCGTTTCAAAAGAGGAAAAAATATCAAGACTATAGCATCAGCTTTAAAAAATAATCCGGTCTTTGTTTACTGATGGTGTGGTTACAGACAGCAAGAGGGCAAGATTCAAAGTTAATATAAACATTTTCTCTGGCCTGACCCTTTTATTACCTTTATTAAAAAGTTGATAAAATTATACTAATTAAAAAAATAGATTCTGAGGGGAAAAAAAGAAAGAGAAAAACCCAAACACTCATCTGCCAAAGAAGACTTATGCTTGCATGAGCTGAAGTTTGATGTCAGATAAATTTCCCTGAAGAGAAGATTTATAAACATGATGTAACTCTGACAAGCTAGGCTTTGTATATTGGCAAAGGAAAGTTTAAGAAAATACCCATATACACAGGCGCACACACACACAAACACACATCTATGTTGTGTATTGGGTTTAAAGATTTATTGCTTCAGAAAACTTATTGAAAGAGATTATGTGTCTCATCTTGTCTCCTGTTTAAAAATAGAGCCCTTATATGTGTTTTTTTATTAGCTTGTTTTAGGATTACCTTAATCCTACCTAAAATTTTTCACCACTTCCCCCCAGTGCAATTTGCAATGGTAATCTGTTTATGAAGGGTAATGTTGGAATAACTGTAAATATCTTTCCAACAGAACCCAAACAATAAAAACAAAAGCTGCAGATTAGAGGAGCTTTGGTGTGCCGAAAACCAAGCTCAGTTAAGCAAACCCTGAGATGGATAACAATCCAAATCACGTCACTGAACTATGGGAAGTTGCAAAGTGTGGGATTAACATGAAGAAACTTCTGCTGGCTGGGAAAATCCTGCCCTTATTTCGTTTTCATGTGGTCTCATGGGTAAAACTGAGAATGATTTGGATCCTTATGTGGTTTCCCACATAGACATAGTCATTTATCCAAAAGGTGAAAATAACCTGCTTTTTTATTATTTCATTTGGACAGGATTTTACAGACATTTTAAATTTTTATTTTAATATGGTCTTTTTTTCATAAACCTGGTGAAATCTGCTGAGTTTGTGTATAGATCAGGCAATGGGTACAGGTATAGATACAGACAGTCCACGTTGTACCAAGGTGTCCAAGTTCCCTTCTGTCCTGATCAGACATAGATAGGGGTGTGTTACAGCTCCCTATTTAATCCATGTACACAGTCCTGCTTCACATGGAAACTTTGGGGTTGAAGAGTTTTGTGTCTACTTGGGACTCATTCTGTTCACTATCACATCACAGCTAAAGCATCCCCAGGCCTCCTAGATTAGAGATAGCTTGGATGTCTTGCAGAGGTGTATTACCACTCAAAAGCAGATGCATACTAGTACTTAAAATACAGTTAAAATCAACTTGTTTAATAAATAAATAAAATACTAACTTCGCCTATTTGGAACTGAAAGCCTGATAATGAGAAGTGAGTTAACTCTAAACTCTCCAGTCCAAGAGCAAGAAAATTCTTTTTACCTGGCTGTAAGCTGGATTCAAGGAAATTTGTTTTTTCAGTGAATCCAGTAGCTGTTGAATCACAGCCTCTTGTCAGTAAACATTAAGCCAGGAACAAATAAAAGCATGGACATGTTTTTTTGTGTGATTAATTGCTTTGTTGTACCTACTGCCCAGCTACCAACCACATGGTAAAACAGCAGAGAGGGCAATGGTGGATTGGGTAGAATAGCATGGGGAAAATGCATCTTTCCTTATGGATTCTTCTGTTCAATTTTTCATTTAAGACTAATATTTAAGTTTTAATTTAGACCTTCATCTTCAGGAAATGCTAATCGTAAACTCCCTGGATCTCAGTATCTTCAGCTGCAAAAGGGAGAACACAAATATATACACAATGCCTGCAGTGGATACAAGGGATGCTTACAAAGTGTCCAGGTGTCTCAGTGTGAAAGGCAACCTCCATAGAAAAGATATAAACCCCAGACCTCCCCATCTGAGGGTAAACTGAAGGATGTGCGTCTTGCTGAAACTCCAGAGGTTGGTTTTCAATTATGGAGGCACTATCATAGTTAGCTTGGAAGTTTCCATGAGAACTAAATGTGGGAGTGAAGATATGTCCAAAATCACCTCTGTTCCCTTTGCAGCTTAGACTCTCCAAGGAGGAGAGTGGCCTGCAGCACTGAGACCCCTCACAGCAGAGGCAGTGGAAAGCTGCCTTTGAGTAGACAATGCTGAGCAGAGGGCTGAGGCTTCAGCCAAAGGTCTTTTAAGAGGAGTAGTATATTCCTGTTTAATATTTTAGATCTTCGAGATGATAGATCTGCATTAGAAAATTACACACCTCTCCCTCTCACCCTCCCTTCTTCACATATCCCTTCTTTACCTAGGCTTTATAAATCAGTTGTTACTATTTTACTGTAGACCTGAGTCTCCACAAGTACTCAGTGCACAGAATAAATGGTTTGGCCTTGCAGGTGCTGCCGCAGAGCCAACACAAAATTCTCCATCAGAATTTTCTCAACGGTGGAATAAAATCTTCCTGAAATGGAAAAACTAAAAATATACTTGGTCAGGGAAGAAGATGAGAGATGAAGGGGGGGAGAAGGAAAAGGTGGGCTCATTAATCTGCTCTAATAATAAATCCTTATCACTTATGCATTTCAGTTTCTCCTTCAGCCTCCACGTTCTATATTTAAATACATCTGCTTCACACATACTTTGCCAATTAGCTGGTGATATTAACTGTTCAGCACTATCTATTAACACATGGCACTGCAGAACAGTGTGAGAGACAAGCTTGACCAGGAGAGATAGTCATTCATGAGGCACACATTTCTCTCTATAACTCCGAGGTAGGAAGATAGGAAAGTGGCACAGCAATTGACCTGGGTTGTACATCAAGGCTAAATAGACACAGAGTAAATTACAGACAAGTGAGACAAGCTACTAACCGTTTCTTTAGCAGCCCATAATGTCAGTAATTCTATTACAATGATTGCTGGTTATGCAATGCAGTTGCGATGTAAATTTTTCTCTTTTCCTTTTTTTTCCTCTCTCTGTCTCTCTGTCTGTCTGCATTGTAAAATTTGTAGCTCAGTGATGGAACAGATACATCTGTATCTATTGCAGAAGGGGAGGTCTTTAGACTGGGTATTGGGAAAAATTTTTGCGTGGAAAGAGTTGCCAAGTATTGGAACAGGCTGCCCAGGAAAGTGGCTGAGTCACCAAACCTGGAGGGATTTTAAATTTTTGTAAGAGGTGGTGCTTAGGGTCATGATTTAGTGGTGGACTTGGTAGTGCTGGGATAACAGTTGGACTCAATGATCTTAAAGGTCTTTTCCAATCTAAATGATTCTGCAATTCCATATTGATTCTATGTATGGGCCAGAAAGGATCATTGTGATCAACTTGCAACAGACATCTACAAACCACATAAGCACAGATCTTCCTCAAACAGATTCCTGCTTTAACTAGAGAGCAACATCAAAACACTTTGTCTGGTCCATCATGCCACAGAAAAGGTATCTCAATATTGAAGTGGTTTTAATCTCCTGCAACATGATAATGAAAAAGCTTTTGAAATTGAGGTCCATAACATAGAATTAATGCTAGAATATTAGCTATTCTTAGACATATCAGTTAAACACTATATCTGTATTATTAATAAGGAGAGCTTGCACACCTAGATCATTCAAAATTACCTAAATGAAGATGTCTTAAATTGTGAGCTGCAGCATACCCTTTCCATCACCTAAAACATCTATTCCCCACTGAAATGACTTGGGATGTCCTCCTTATATTTTCATTGCTCCCACAGAAAAACCTGGATCTCCCATGGATTTTTTATAATTTTTACTAGTCTTGTGTAGACGTTTCAGGTGCCCTATGACACATCAGCAACTAAACTGAAAACCCACAATTACACTGGGAGAAGATTAGCCATCGTATTTCCAAGTTAAAACTAAGCTCAGCTATGGAGAAACAGCTTGTGGCAATGGACAGAAGCATGAAACAAGAAGAGTAAGAAATTAGATTTCTTTCTAACCCATCACTTATTTCCTGCATGCTAACGATTAGTTGGATTCACTGTCCACCTCAGTTTACTCGTGTAACAATTCTGACTCCATCTGGAGCAAAAAGTGATGATAAAATGGATGTGGAACTTAGTTTTTGTGATACTCTTGTTAAGGAGGGTTTGCTGTCTCTGCTTGGCAAGTCACTAAGGGCAAGATTCATCTTTGTTATTTTATAGCCATTCATAAGTAGCCATGTCAGTCAGTCAGATCACTGACTAAGAGCCTACAGCAAGAAGGCAGAATCAGCCTCTATCTGGCTGAAGTGCCTCTGGAGGAAGTGCCTCTATCTGGAGGATCTCTAGAAGAGTCTGAATTAGCATAGGTGAGATTGGATGACTATTTAGACAATTGAAGGAAATAAAGTAATGATACACCCTTTCCCCTTTCTCCATCTTTCGTTTGTTTGCTTGTCTCATGATACATCAGGAGGTAAAGACATTCAAAGTGAGAACTGAAGGGCTTTCCCATCATAGTCAGTACACAACTTGGCCACGCTCTGGTCAGACTGGCCTCTTTTATCCTGTTTCTAAGAGCATGGATGACAACGACCATGAAAATACTGTACTGCTGCTAGAAGCAGGGGACCAACTGCTATCTGGCAGGGTATTTATCAAAAAAGAGGTAATTCTGGGGGTCTTTTGGCCTCTTGAAAGAAAAATGCCATTGAGATACCCACAGAGCAGTACTCTCTTCCAGTACTGATCAGTGCTAATTTGCTGCTCTGTTCAAATCATAAAACATTTTGCTCAGCGGAGTTACAACGTAAGCACAAACCCATGTTCTCATTTAGTTGTTTTTCAGGCCCCAAGAAGGTCAAAGCCCAAAAGAGGGAAAAAGCAATGACAAAAATATTATCCAAACTAATAAATGGAAAGAAAGTTGCATTCAATTCCATGGTGGATTTAAAACCAGGGACAAATTTCTATTATTTTGTGAATTTTCACAGTGTAATTACTGACAGACCGTAAAGCTACATGAAGTTGCTTGGAGGATTTGGGCAAATGAGAACCAGGTTCATTCTCATTGTTTGAGTCACTGGCATGTGGAAAACTGATGAAGAAATAACAATATCCAACTTCCAAGAAAAATAGTCGATGCCTTCGGATGACATCAAAGAATCTGTTTACAAATAGGTGGATCACGGTTGCCTAAACACAGGTGCCTGGACTCTTTGAGTACCCTGGGGAAGTTCTGAGAGCTCCATGACATGATGAAGGATTTGGGGTAGACCTGTACCACCCCTCAGATGCAGCAGCTGCTGATAGTGCAATACCTCCTCTCTATGTCCAAAATGCCTATGCTTAGGCAAATGAATCCTACTCAGTGTGTCAAAACCAAAACCCAGTAATTATTTGAAATTAAAACCTATTCTACACACGCAGCTGAGCATGAGCATTGTGCAACAGATGAAGGCAAAGGGTTGCATTTAGTCATGCAGCATTAGAGAGGGGTATTTGTACTACTTATGTTTATACAGCTACACTAGAAAACACTACAAACTGCATAGACAAGAGAAAGACAAGGATATGTTTCAAACAAAAGGTCTGTTACGTGTTTAAATAATATTCTGAAGAATTTTTTTCACTACTCTTTGCCCACAAAGGTGCACAAGCACATTCTTTACACGGAGTAGGCTCTGAGCTGGATGGCTGTGATCAGACTGGTCCTTCTCTGGTGTGGAACATCAAATTCTTCACAAGTTTTTACAGACCTGCACAAGAAAGAAGGTCCTAAGTGTTTTGAAATCCTAATCCTAAATTTGACACTACTCCTCCTGTGCTGTGGGAAACTCACATAAGCACCCCTTGCTGATTTGTAAGAAGAGATGACTGTGCATAGCTACCTTCTCTGTCAGGTTCTGGGAAGGATTATGGATACAGCAACTTAAAAGCCCTTTGAAGTATAACAAAAATATGTTATAAATGAACTAAGGCATATTGTTAAAGAAAGTGCTCATGGAACATGTTGTAAGAAGAGCCATTGAGTCCTAAGTCACACCAATACACTTTATAGAGAACATTATTCGAGCTGTGCAGCCCTGAGTGAAGCAAGCCCCCACACATGATCTCTACTCACAAATGTGCAAAGAAATGGCTGCAGAAAGCTAAAATGTACAGAAACATCAGTCCACAGTGTCCTGCAAGAGCTAAAACACACTATGTTAGTGGAAGTTCATGGCACACCTGTCCAGTTGACACAACAGACACCTGACTTACATTTCTGAATGCAGACAAGGATGGTTCTAGTGGAGGGTGTCCCTGCCTGCGGCAGGGGGTTGGAACTAGATGGTCTTTAAGGTTCCTTCCAACCCAAACCATGCTATAATTCTGTGTTCCTATGGTTGCAATTCCAAAACATCAATAGGAGCCTTCGGTATCTAAATCTTTTTAAATGCAACTGAAGATGAAGACAAAAAGGAAGGTCAGCTGGGAACATGATGGATGGCTCCAGGATGAGAGATTGTTTAACTGATTTCCAGACATTCTGAATGTTAGGGGTATACACCAGAGAGAAGTATGGCTATGTCTGTTTGGGGAAAACACTCATAGACTGCCTCAGGTGAGGTTTGTGGTAGAGACCAGTATAGAAAAAACACCTGTTTGGAATTTTCAGAGGTGGTAGAAGCTATAAAAGTGACAAGTGTTTGAGATAAAGTGACAAAATTGTGGCAAAATTGATATCCGAACCACAGTTCCCTAAAAGTGAGAAAAAAGTCTCCATCTTTAAACAGGCACATGATAAAGTTTTGAAGTCATTCTCCTTTTTGTTTTAGATAAGAGCTATCTGGACTTTCAGGTAGCCTGATTTCCTATGCTCTCTAGGAAAGGACTCAATTCTAAGCCTACTCTGAAGCCCATGGAATTGGAAGGATCACATATTAAATGTTAGTCACATGTTAAATATGAGACAACACAGTAGGCTCTCACTGCCCACTTTGCCCTTGTCAGCATCTCCAGGCTGTGCTTAGGGATGAAGGCAGGAGCTGATTGACCAGATCTGTCATGCAGTACCTGGGTCTGAAGACTTGTGAGAACCCATGCTGCTGTGTTGGACAAGAGGATGATTAATCCAGTGGAAACCAAACCAGCTGGGACATGTCATGACCTTCCGTGTGTTATGTGATCTGATAAACTGAATGACCCTCTAACTCCAGCTAAAGCGTGGAATATCATGCTCTGGATGAGAAGAGAGGAAAAGGTTTCCAACAAGCTCTGGATTATCCTATGAGGATGTGAGAGGTGCCCTGCTCTTCTTCATTGGGGGAACCTTGAAGACAAATTTGAGTGTTGTGAAGGATGGAGTCCAAGTCTGCTTGTAATCATCCATTTCTGCTCTGTTTTGAAATTCTGCCTGGTTTAAAATCTATTAAGTCTTAACTCCTTCTTTAACATATTTTATTTAAAAATCTTTTACTCACAAAAATGTTTCTTTTAACGCTGTTCTTCATAAAAGAGTAATTCATTATTACTGGGGATAACACTGATGTATAATCCCTTTGTGATCCTTAGTACAGGGACTGTGGGAATGGTAATTAAGTCACTTTGCAGCAAGCACACCTGTGAAGCAGGTAAACATTTATTAGCTCATTTAAAAAATTAATTAAAAAAATGTTTGTTGTGTTCTGTGCTTTTCTTTTCCTTGAAGGCACAGAGAGATGAAGCAACCACGACCTATATTATGAAATTAGAATGCAATTATTGCTTTAAGTAAAACAAAGCCCAGTCTCACACAAAAGGTGTGGAAACTCAAATTGCTAAATGATCTGATCGTAGTCACACTTGGTAATCAGCTCCAGTATTTTTTTGGCAAGGTCCTGCTATGAATTATGATGGGAAAATGAAAAGACATGTCTTGTCCCATGCCGTTGCCATGTAAATGCATGCATCATGTGGAGATATAAACACTGGAAAGATCTTGAGTTACGCTGCCTGTGAGTAATTGCCATCTCTATAAGCAGGCTGTTTGGAGCTGTAAGAAATAGAAAATTATGCCTTTTGTTAGAGATTTGACAATGTGGAAGAGCCCTGCCAGACCTGTCTTGTTTAATCATGTTAGCTCAGCAGCAAAACGAACAGTTTCTCTTAAAGGGAACTTGGAATTCCTGGAGGAGCAGGAGGTTGTAATTTAATGTGTGCTTTCTCCTAAACCATTACACTATTCTGCTCTTAGCATGAAGGGCCTTGAAGGGATTTCTAGATGCATCTTTTTGGGGAGAAAGCAGTCTTCAAGTCATCGTGTTTCCAAGACATCCCTGTGTGCCTTTTCATAAAGTCAGAATATCAACCTTGGTACCAATATCTTTTGTGCCGGGGGTTGTACACATTCATATGAAAGATCATCCGTAAGGAAATGCAAGGAAATATTGTGAAACCACTGGGACACTTGAACATGTGACACACAGAGAGACTAGTGCCTTTATGATCATTCAGCAGATTCATGGCAGAGAAGCAAGGTAAACCACAGCAGACAACAGGGGATGGCTCAGTGAGTACTTACCCTGACTCCTGGCAGGTTGTGGGCAGTTCTACTCCTGTCACCTCCAGCCCTCTGCATATCCCTCCCGCAGGTGTGCCAGCAAACACCTGTGTGTCAGCACATCCAGGTGAAGGGGTTGGTCCAACAAGTGCAGTGAGAATAAAAACGGGAACAAAAAGATCCAATCTGGATCTGACAAGCACCGGGCAATTAAAATTTAATATATATATGTATTTCTACACACATAATTTTAAAAATAAGGCCCATCTTCTCTAAGGCATCTGTAGACAATTTTGTTCGTTCACCTCCACCTGCACAGTCTGGTTTTCAGACCAACCCAGATACTGGTCAAGATTATGGTTTTCAGGAATAATTGTGTGTGTGAGAGAAGGCACACTGCCTGAAGTTCACTTCAATTTTTCTCCCTGATCCCACGACTTCATTATAGCCCTTGGCAAAAGACATAATCATGGAGGATGGATGACAGGATTCAGGCATTCTTGGTACTATTCCCTATGTCTGCTTCCCATAGAAACAAAGTGGAAAACTACTAAACTTGTTACCTCTTGTACCACCCATGTCTCTAGATTAAGAGACATCTCAGAAAAGAAAGTTTCTAAAGGTTTTTTGAGTAGCTAAAAAGGATGCCTGACTTACCACATAGCCTAGGCCATACATATTTTAAAGTCTACTTTGAAGGTAAACATGTCTTTTAGGGGAAAAATATTCAGTCGTTATTTTTAAGTGTCCAACAATAGTGAAAAAACATTTTTGAAAGCATCAGTTTGCTGTTCCTGTTGTTAACTGGGTTCATGGTTAAACCTTGCTTCTTTTCCATCTGAATTTTTCTGCCTCAAATTTTTATTTACTGGATGGTTTTGGACTTCTGGCAGAAGAAAAATGTCATCAAATATATCTTTGTCATGAAGGTGTATACAAGCTGAAATCACTTCTCAGCCTCCTCTATGATAAAAACACACGTTGAGTTCACTGCGTCTTTCGTGCCAATGCAAGTCCACGTTTCCATATTTCATCATTCCGCTGACTGACCAAGATGTGAACAAAGGGCTCATGCTTGAAGGGAGAAATCATACCCATAAAGGATACACACCCATGGATTAAAAACTTTGCAGCCCATGATGCACCCTGGACACTTTAAAGCTGCACAGGTGCTTTGGCTCCTTTCTCCCCTACTGTGTTCCCCATTAGCACTCCCTATTACTCTATGTGCTCCATATTCTGTTGTGAAAGTTGCTCACTTTCTTCTTATCAGAGCAACATCCAGCCCTAAGATTTATGTGGATAAAACATGGATTAATTCATATTTTTTCACAGTGTTTAACTTTGTTCTACAACTGACACCTGAAGGTCAGGATAAGGTGTGGGCTCATGGCTGGACTATCTGTGGGCAGCAGCCATCAGAGCTCTGGAAGGCAAAGGCAAAAGGCATCTGGAGGGGTGATAGTTTCAGTGCTCCTACTTACAAATCCTCCATGCTTTTCTTTATGTGCTGGTTTTGCTGGTCATCATTTATTTGTTGCCTCTTTGCTATCATGTCTGCGTTTGTTTTTTTCTTCGAGATTGAAATATATCAGTTCAGGCAGAAATGATCCAAATCTTTGAGCCCTGGCCCAAGCCTCTGTTGTGTTCTGCTTCCTAGAACACAGCTGATCTGTCATAAGTTTTTAAGAAAATTTTTTAAATAAAATAATTTATCTACCTTGGAGAGAGCTCTACTGTATTTCACGAAGTGGAGGGCTGGAGCACCTCTGGTATAAAGACAGTCTGAGGCAGTTAAGGCTTTTTGCCCTGGAGAACAGAAGGCTCCAGGAAAACCTTAGAGTCCTTTTCAGTGCCTAAAGGGGAGGGCCTTTTGGCAAGGTCATGGGAGTAGGACAATGGAGTATGGCTTTAAGCTAAGGAGGGCAGGGTTAGATCAGATATTAGAAAGAAATTCTTTACTGTGAGGGTGGTGAGACACTGAAGCCCATAGAAGCTATGGATGGCTCATCCCTGGAAGTGTTTAAGGCCTGGTTGGATCAGACTCTGGGCAACAGGGTCTAGTGGAAGGTGTGTTTGCCCATGACAGGGGGAGTTGGAATGAGATGACCTTAAAGGATTTTTTCCAATCCAAATTATTCTATGATTCTATAGCTTACTTTTTGATTTACAGAATTTTGTACCAATTTGCTTCCATAGCTACTAGCATGCACGTGACTTTCCCATGAGTCCATTATTTAAAGCTTAAAATGTGGATTGTATAAACCTGAAAGTTTCTTATATGGTTTTATGGACAATTTGCTTAATTATTTACCTAATACCTGTTATGCTGAGTGCCTAATCTTCTGTGGGATTTTTTTCCCTAATGCAACTGTCATATATAATATAGGTGGATCAGCCAATGAAACCTGTTATTAATACTGTCCAGCACTTCCTGTTATAAGACTCCTTTTGTGCTGTTCATAATTATCTGCAATTTTGAAATTTCAACTGAGTAGGCCAGAAGGACTTACTAAGGGGTTATTAAACTCTTACATGCTTTAGGTTGGTGAAGATGGTTTATTTTAATCCAGTACACTCAAATGAGCAAGAGTCATTGCTATGGCTCAGCCTAAGCTGAACCGAGATGTCAGGGAGGTTGGTGGCTTTAGGAGGAGCTCGGAGGCTACAATATCCTCAGTGAGACCAGAAAGAGCAAGGAGCAGGTACCTATGTGCACCATCACTCTCTAGGGTCCACTGGTTGTGCAGTCTGGGTCCCCACTGTTCAGATACTTGGCTTGCCTGTAGACACCTGCACACCAAAACCTAAAAATAGACGTCTCAGCCTGTGAACTGAATCCTACCGTCCCCAAAGTAGATGAGAAGAATCCTACCGCAACTCTCCAAACCATATAAATGTTGAAAAATCAACAGATCCTGAGGAAAAAAGATAATATTTTGCTGGAGTATTTCCCACAACATTTAGCAAGGAGAACCATGGAAAAGCCCAGGAGGAAACCAATCATTCTGTCATCAGTAGGTAATAAATAATGGTGGTGAGGACCACCAATGAACAATGAAGATAAACACAATTTTGAGTAGCTGTTCAGGGAGTGAGACCCAGACAATCTGCAATCTGAATGAGGGAAAAAGACTTTTTGATTGTAATACATGTACAAACAAGGATGTTAAAGCTACAAGGAGTTTTATGTGAATACATGTAGATGACCAAAGCTCCTCTGGTAGTGCCCCAGGTAACCAGAACTGATGCACACAGTAGGATGAGGATGACGATGCAGTGGTCAGCAGCATGCTGATGTAGGTTATACAAATTCAAAGAGAGATTAGAATTTTTAGGTGGACTCATAAGTAATACTGGAATTTCTATGTCCTGAGGCCTGAACTACCTCTACCTGCAGTGCAATTGTCAAGGGATTTAAAAGATTCTCCAGAAAGAAGATTCACCATAACAGAATTAACCTTATGTGAAAGGTTGAGAGAGGGTGTTTTTATGGTTGGTACAGTATTTGACCTATCTCCTGTTGATTTTAAGAATAAATTTTCCCTTGATTTCAATATTGTTCTAACTAATGAAATCTGTGTTAAACTGTAGCTTTACTGATTAAGTGATTTCATGTCACTGCTTGTTAATCCGAATTATGCTAATTTTTCTGAGAATAATATCAGGGAACATGAATGCCTACCTGAAGTCTCCAGTCATGCAGTTTTGGTCATTACAGTCACTTTGCTCAGGTTTCTGTTTTTGGGTTTACCCAAAGCATAAATAATGTTCCCCCACGTAAATTATGTGTGTTTAGCTTGAATGAGGAGTGAGTACAAAGTGAGACGGGTACTGTTGAGTCATTATAAGGATAATCAATCTGATTGTTTAATGCTTGCTGAAATAGCTCCATCATATCCACTACAAAACTTGAGGAAAAGCAGCTTAGATGTCACTCCTTGTTCATTAGTGGTTTAATAGACCAGATTTAGTTGTTTTGTACAAATCTGAACATAGGCAAAAGAAAGAGATTTTGTAAAAGCTTTGACCAAGATATGGGGGTCCCTTTGCCTGAGGCACAGAAGAAGCACATAACAGAAAATCTCTTTGTCTGAACACTTCTAAGCTAATGAGAAAAGTTCACAAAAAGTGGAAGAAAACAGTCTGATATCCAGCAGGAAAAGTGAGATGCAGAGAAAACAAAAAGTACAAACTGGACCCAGTGCTCAGCTGCCAGTGCCCATGGTTTGGCTGTCCAGAAGCTGCAATTTGCTGGAGGAGTGTTCATTAAACACCGTGGCTACTTTGGGATATTGTCTGCATGTCCCTAAGGAGTGAAAGATAATCCATTTTAATGTTCATATGGTTTGGCTTCAATGCCTCTTTCTAAATCTGTATTGAGTTTTTTCTGCATTCTTTAGTTTCTGTTAATTCCTTTTTGGGTTTTCCAATTTTGTGATACTTTTGGCAAAACATGAAGTTATCCACTGCTATTCTTTCTTTTTTTTTCTTTTTTTTCCTTTTTTTTTTCTGACTTGAGGTTTTAATTATTAAGGTGACATCTTCAATATAGTGAAAAGCTTTTACCGTTCTTGCATTTTTAGAAACATGTTTCCTCACTAAAATGTGGGCTTCAGGACATTGCCTCACATTTTTAAATCCCTCTGAACAGGTGGACGGAAAATCTCACATGTAAATTAATTTCATTTCCAAATGACATTAACAAAAAAACAAAATCCAGGGTGAGGTTTATGTGGGTACTCAGTTTCATGGACCAGTCTGTATATCTCAGTCTAAACTTTTCCTGATTACACCAGTGCCAGGGTTTAACCCCCGACAGCAACTCAGCCCCACACAGCCACTTAGTCCCTCTCCTCCAGTGGGATGGGGGAGAGAATTAGAAGACTAAAAGTGAGAAAACTCATGGTTGGAGCTAAAGGCACGCACACAAGCAGAGCAAAACACGGAAGTCATTCCCCACTTCCCATGGACAGCCATCCCCAGAGCTTCATCAAATGTAACAATGACTTCAGAATATAAATGCCATCTCTCCAAATGTTCCCCCCCCTTCCTTCTTCTTCCTCCAGAATTATATATTGACCATGACTTCCTATGGTCTGGGATATCCCCTGAGTCAGTTGTGGTCAGCTGTCCCAGCTGTGTCCTCTCCCAGCTCCTTGTGCACCTCCAGAGAACTTGTTCATGGGGTGGGGTGAGATAGCAGAAAAAACTGACTCTGTATAAGCTCTGCTCACCAGTAAGGAAAACATCACTATATTATCAACACTATTTCCAGCACAAATCCAAAACAAAGCCCCATACCAGCTACTGTGAACAAAATTAACTCTATTCCAGCCAAACCAGTACAATGCTGCAAATATATTTTATTATATCCAGAAAAGTTAATTTGATTAATTTGTCATATCAGAGAGAACAAGTCAAATGTGCTACCTCAAAATATCATTGAACTTCAGATCTGGTCTTTACCTCAAAATAAAATAATTCTTTAGGAGAAGAAGGAACATCTGGGTGGAATTTCTTTAAGCAGAACCTGCTAAAAAATGAAAACACGATACAGGAAGAGATTGAGTCCCCAAAAGTACTTTCTTTTTCAACTCCTAGGTGTGTTTTATCGGGAAAAGAGACTTTACTCAGTGCGTTTGATGCACCAAAGGGATTCTGATGTCTGATTAGTGTGTGAGGCTCTATAGCAGTGGACAATCTTGGTTTCTGAACTGATCTCAGCATGGACCTCGACATGCACGTGGGATCGTTAACACAAGTTTTTCGTGCAGGAGACACACACCTGTTTTTTAAGACTTGTGATTCACAAAAGGAAAAACAGTGTCAGCTGGAGTCATAAATCAATCATTCTGGTAGCCAGCATTATCCCTAACTTCCTTGGCACTGTGGCATAAGGATGAGAAACAGAAAAATACTGCAAGACAACATTTATTTTTTTATTATTACTGCTATCACGTACTCCCTTTGGCAGGGGAATGGTAGCTATAGGGTCCATGGAGCCTATCCAGTTCCCCAAGTTGATGTCTTGCATGGTGTCCTCCCTGCCAGACAGGTCACCAGTTTCTAAAACGGGAGCTGACACTCTGTGTCATTGCAATTTGTCATCCTGCCAGCAGTGCACGTGCAAAAAGTGGCGTGAGACTTCAGCATTTTGGGAGTTGTGGGCCTCCATGAGGAATGTAATGGCAAAAGGTATGAAATAAGTAGTATGTGGTCCTGTTCAGTGTTCCTTCTAGCAAGTTCTCAGCAAAGCCCCTGCAAAGACACTTAGCTTTGAGCTCATTCATAACTGAGTGTTAAAAAGTCAGTCTTGATTTTGACCATGACACAGATTCCAAGTTTGAACATACACAAGTCACAGTCAGGATTGTGCCAACCTGTCTTACTCCTTCAAGATTCAGCATCTACAGCTGAGCTACTCACCCTGGAGTCCTTTGATAGGATGGGAAGTAGGAGTTTCCTTAAGGCAGAATTCATCTTAATTCATTTTATTCTTAGCCACCTCCCTGAAGGCTGAATCACTTGCCTGCTGCTGTCACCTACTTCTCTCTGGTGATTAAAGGGAACAGCTGGGATAAGCACCTCCACCTTCTCACTTTTGGTAATACCAGCCATAACCTACTGGCGTCTCTGTTCTCATTTCTTACATGTACAATGGCACTTCTGTTGTCTCTCACTTTCCCACTCATTTTAATCAATTTTTTAAAAAAAGATATGTACAGAAATTCTAGGCTGATCACCTTGTAAACAGACATTATGTAACTAAGGTCAGTGTAAGATAATTTGTTATATAAGCAGCAGAAATTGCTCTCTAACCTCAACTGCAGACAGTATTAACAGTTACTATTATTGTTAACATTATTACAAGTAACCTTAAGCTTAATCATGCACAGGGACATGTATGTTTTATGCTAGCCCTAAAGTCAAAGTGATGTTAAGCTATGGTCTTTATCAACACTATCAACGCCCTTTCCAAACATGTATGTTTTGCCAGAAATAAATATGGATTTTCAAGCTTTAGAGTTGCCATCTCTAACTCTAGCTTCTCTAACTCCAGCTTCAATATTTATTATTACTATTATTTCTATTATCCTGAATTACCATGTAGATAGAAAAGGGAGGTGGGATGAATTTTTTTGAAAGTCTGCCTCTTATGTCTAGGCAAGATACTGATGTGTAGTCCCAGACAGGAAATTTTATGGAATTCAAAGGAAGGATGAAAGTCATTCTCTTCCCTGCTGGTATTTGAACTTGCATTTTCTGCAAGTTTGGATAGTTCTAAAGACATTCAGAGGACTAACACATTACTTGCAGCTGCCACTTAATTGATTAAAGACTTTGTTTAATTAAAAATTGTCGCAAGAACAGAGCGATGGAAGGATGAGTTAAAATTACATTTCAGCCCACCTGAAGTAAAGAAGCTCAAAATATACATGCTGAATCACACCACTAATTGGAGAAGCAGTTTTCAAAGGTACATCCAGAACCTTCCTGGAAAGATCCAAGAGAATGTAATCGCACATCTGTCAACATTACCTATAGATCTATACCTATGGGCTGCACATGCCTTTGGGTATTTTGGGAGGGAGTGGTTTGAGAGGACAGAGCTAAAAATCTCGTAGTAAGATCTGTTTTATTCCTTTCACAAAAACAGACAGAGATGGCAACATGGTTGCACATAGCTGAGTGTCCACATTTAATGTCCACATGACAGCACGCCCTTTAAAACTCACAAAACATCACCTCTTGCCACATCTTCAGAAACACACAAGTTCTTTTGCAGGGCTTTTTTATTATTATTTCGGGGGAGGGGGGGGTTGGCATCAAGTCTTTCACTGCAGCTGCCCATTTCTCTCGTCTCAGGACAGACGCTGCTGTCACTGGATCAATTATCCAGCATTCATTTTGTCTCGTGCTGTGACCCAATGGACTCCTTGTTCTCCTCCTGCTGACAGCCTGAGAAGGCTCCAGCCAAACTGGCCGCTAGCTACTGACCCCTCCACAGACAACCTTATTAGGGTAATTGCAAGGCTGGAAGCAGCCGAGACTGGGGCCCAATTACACCTGTCCTTGTCCAATTCAACCAGGGCTTAAATTACTTGGATGGGCCAAGGATGGTAGTGTGCTCAGGTGAACAAAAGCTTTCCCTCTATTCTTATGCCTTTCAGAGACAGACATTGCTAATTATGCCTGTCATTGGGACATAATAAGGCTGATTTCTTTAAACGACATCTTTCTTCAGCGGGGAAACTGATGCGTTGTCTCACTGAACACCAACACCGAGCACCCCAGGTTTTTAGAGCAAAGTAGAGGCAGAAGCAGCTTTAGGGGTTTTCCTCTTCAGATAGTTATGGAACAGAGAGAAGTCAGTGCCTAGTGTGTGTCATCTGCTCTTATACATGGCAATAGCTAATGACAGTGGCGATAAAAGCATGAAAAAGGGTTTTTTCATGCTTTTTATTTTTTTAAATTGTTTTTCCATGACAGTAGTCAGAATCTGAGTCCATTAGTTTAATTCTGCTTGAAGGAGATGATCAATCAAAGTGTTGACATGAGGTATAACGCTGATTTACGGACAAGAAACAATGAGACCAAAAGTTGGCCCTACGTACTTTAATTGTCTTAATGAGGGACTTGGTTTCCCAAAGTTAGGAGCGAGCACCGTCATACCTGGGAAATGCAACATTCTCAGCACTTTTGAAAAACACTCCTATGTTTAAACATTTAAATACATATTTATTAATCTACATTTTGAATTCTCACACTTAAGAATCTTGGGAAATTGCTGAGTTGCATATGGATGCATGTCTGTATTATTATATTTACCCATTCTAACAAAAAAAATAATTAATTGGGACAACAAATGACAGGTTTGAACACACAGCATAAGCACACTTTTTTTTTACTTACTATGTAATATTGAGAGATGATTTGTTTAATTTAATTGTATTTTACAGGCCAGGTTAAATAAATTGCGAAAATAAAATCATGAAAATGTGGAGCAAACTATAATTTTTAAAGATAGATATATAACCTTTGTAGAGTTAAGAGAGGATCTAACTTCTGTTCCTTTGGATGTTTTAATCAATATTATATAGGACTTGTAATAAAAACTGATTCTAAAATATTCATTGTTAATTTACTAACTGAAGATAATTTGTTGTTTCATACAAAGTCAAGTTTCAAGAAAAAAAGTAAAAATTAAACAAAAGCTGCTTATGACCTCTAATAAAATCATGCAAAAAAAATGAAAATAAAAAATATGAGTACTGACAACTCTTACAAATACCTTTCTTGGTGTTTTAAAATAATTTTTCAATTAAAAAATTGCCAAAATTTTTGCCTACATTTTTCCCCCCTTTTTTTTCTTTTTCCTTTTTTTTTTTTCTCTTTTTCCTTTTTTTTTTCATTTTTTTTTTCATTTTCACAAACACTGCCATTGTCTGGTCACATGATTTTCAAAGTTGCATTTGACTTTACTTGAAAAATATTAGCAAGGAAAATTGGTTAATTTTGATAATTTCCAATTTTCATTGTGTCATTTCTTTACAAAATCAGACTGAAAAGTTTCAGTTATCTTCAAGAGAGAAAGAACAGACTACTAAGAAATTTTCAGGAGTTCTCTATTTCATGGGAAGTGGGATGGGATAGTCTAGGCTAGGATAAGGTAGGATAGAATAGGACAGGGTAGAACAGAACAGCACACAATAGTCCTAATCAGGATTTTGGATAATTAATATAATTAAAATGGCCATCTGTGGACAGCACAACTTATAAGTGCATCTACAAGTCTCCACATGTGATTCTGTGCTGATACTACTGTCATCAGGACTAAATAGTGCAGACAAAAATCTGTGGAGTATTTTTTCCCCTTGCAACCACCACTTAATTAAATGAGTGATTAGTGAGGAGGAAACATTTCCTCTCCTGGAGCAGACCTGTGTTAGTAACTCTTCTTCACATTGAAATCTCTTTGTGGAGAGTCTGTCAAAAGCAATAATGAAAGACCTATATTTTAGCAGGTATAAGTAAGTCCAAACTTATCATTTCCCAAGGAAAAACGTTAGCAATTGCATTGTGAACCAGTGAGTTTTATCCCATTTTTAGCAATCTGATTCTGAACTAGGTTGCATCACCAAGTGTTGGGATTGCTTCCAGTTTAGTCACAGTATTCCCCTGCCTTCTGTTTGATCAGATCTGGCCTTTAGTATTAATAAGTACTATTTTCCATGACATTGTGTGTTTTGCCTTGTGGAAACCAGTTATTAAACCATCTTGCATTACTAATCCAAATAATAACCTCATTTAAAACTCTTAGGTTAGAATCCATCTGCCTTAAAGAAGACATTCTGAAACGGAGTCCTCGTAATCTAAGGAAACAACTTCCAGTTGCTACCAGGAGATGTGTGTCTCATCAACCTTGATGGACAGAATAAGATAAAATTAATCCTACTCTATGGAATTGAAGCAATAAATATAATGAAACCAAAGATATATTACTGGAAGGAGGGTGTGGGCTCTCAGGTTCTTTCTGAGATCAAGAATTCACATACATGGGGTCCTGCTTTGTCCCTGGCAGTGTCAGCACTAAGTTGCAACAACAGCAGCTGGAGGCTGTTTAACAAAAAAGTGTCAGTTCCACAGGTGAGGGGGAAAAAAAAAAAAAAAAAAAAAAAAAGAAAGGATTATTTCTGGAAAAACCATTATAAAACACTTACCCTTAAGATTTAAGAAAACATAGCCTCATAAGAAGCCACAGGATATTAATACATTAATGATAATGTCTTTTCACTTCACTCGAGGACTTAAATACACTTTATAAACACTATTTAAATGTCATCACTGATTTGGTCAAGCCATTATGAACCACAGCAGACATTTCCTGATTCTCTCTGGAGACTCTCTAGTTTTCTCTGCCTTTCCATGAGACCCAACACACGTAGTGAGCAACAGGAGCTCTTTACACAGAATGGAAAAAGCAGAGGGAGTAGGAGGGAAATCCACTTCATGAAACACATATAAGCCAAACTGGTAAGATGGAACAAAAAGATTTTTCTCATTTCTAAGACCAAGAAAGTGAGATTTTGATTGTCTTTTTCCCTTTTATTTTTAGGAATTATCTCTATTATTATCCTATACAACCCTGACGTGTGACCCAGACCGTCTTAGTCTTTTTCATTAATGGATTATGTCCCACATTGCAAAACATGCTCATTTAAGATGTAGGGCATAAAGTCTGAAACCACTACTTTTCACAACTTGTAAAAGAGTCATGAGTTTGGATCTCCACATGGCTGCTGTGGAATAATATGGAGTTTATCTTACAGTATAGACTGTTCATTAGAAAAAAAAATTAAGAGAATATCTGAGAATGATTTACAAATTAGGACATGGGTTAAAAAATCTAAAAATCTATTCCAAAGCAAGCAGATATGATCATAGTAACATAGAACAACTTGGGTTTGGAAGGGACCTTAAAGACCTTCTGCTTCCTCCCTCCCCCCACTGCCTTGGGAAGGGACACCTTCCACTATCCCAGGTTGCTTCAAACCCCATCCAACCTGGCCTTCAACACTTCCAGGGATGGGGCATCCACAGCTTCTCTGGGCAACCTGTGCCAGGGCATCACCACCCTCACATTTCTTCCTAAAATCTAATCTAAACCTGCTGTCTTTCAGTTTGAAGCCATTCCCCTTTGATTCTAAATATGAATCTGTAATATTGCAGGTATGTGGCCTCACCCCTCTCTGGTTTTGGAAAAAAAAAAAAAAAGAAAAAAAAGGCTTTTTGAAATTATAACTTGTAATTCATTTCATGCTTTTGCCAGTAACGTGATACACATTGTCTCCTGTGCCTTTGATGCATCTGTCAGTGCAGCATGGTAGGAGAACCTTATGCACAGATGGGAATTACAGTATCTGGGCCAGATCAAGAGCAGATTTTGCCATGTTAGAGTGTGTGTTTCAATTTGTGCTGGCAGAACTGAGATCAGAATCAGTCATGTGAGCATGGAAGTGAACACAACTCTGCTTCCCATTTAAAACAGCTTTCTCAAGTGGGATTAAGGGATTAGGTTTTGTGGTTGTCTTCCAGAAGCAATGTCACGGGGTGGTTTTACTACGGAAAGACCTGGTGTTTCGCCAGTGCAAAAAAAAGTCTGCTGGCAGCACAAATGCAAAATCATTGAGACAGAAGCTCAGCTCAGCTGCAGCAGCTTTGCCCCAAAGTTACGCGAGCTCTGACTCTCCTGCAGCAGTAGATTAAAATTTGATGGTGAACTTCTGAAATTCCGCTCTGTTCGTTCTGTCCCTCTTCCAAGATTACTGCTCCTCAGTGGAAGAGTCTGAAGCAGAGTATGAACAACTGCTGTCTGCACATCAATATTGTGACACATAATTTCAGTGTCTTTTAATAAACCAGGCTGATTAACCAATTTTTATTTTGGCTTCCACTGAGTGTACTAATTAAGGACCTGCTTCACAAACTATTTAGTCATCTTACTGGTAAATCAATATAATTGGAGGGGGGGTACAAAGACAGTACTGACCTCAGCTATACAGTTTCAAGCAGCTGCCATGTGTGGGTGAGAGTTGTATCTCCGTTATTTCCATGAGGCCTGACCTCAGTGCAAGTGAGAATAACAAACACAGCAGAGATGTTTGAGCATCCTTCTATTCACCAGTCTGACTTCTTCAAAAGCTGTTAGCCACAAGAATTTATTTAGTATGAAGCAGAGTACCTGAGGACACTTTTAATGTACAAACTCCACCCACCTTTAGCAGGAAATTTTCTATTGTGTGGACAGTGATGTGATTAAGTGGGGTCTAGCATGATGTCCTTTGACCTGGAAAAGCTGGGTCTCTTTTCACAGGACCATTTGTTGATGGGGACAATTGCACTTTCCTGTTCTGATTTGGAGGATTGTAGTCTAAAGATCATCAAAATCATAGTATCAGGGTGATTAGGTCTCATTTTTTCCTGAGATCAGCAATACTCTCCAGAGAGTACTTCTGTATCAAACACTACTGCAAATGCCTTAAAGCAACTCCATGTGTTTTCTTGTCAGGGCTACCTCTACCAAGATTAGTCCTATTCACAACTCAAAGCAACCTTACACAGCTTCGTTCTTTGGTCCACACATAACAATTTTCTCTTCCGAGTTTTGAAAAAAACTGGCAGTATTCTCATGAAATGAGAGAAGTGGTCTGAGAACCTCGCCCTGAAAATTCAAAGGAAACTTCATATTACCATCTGAAACTCTGGTTCTTACGAAAAAAAAGCCCAGGAATCCAGAAGCCCAGATGTGAAGCTGAATGTCAGACAGCAAACAGAGCAGACTACAACGTGGAGACCTCTCTGTTCCCCTCCTGAGCCTAAACTCCCCTCTACACTCTTCAATGCTCACATGAAGGTCAAATCTGGTGACTATAGGTCTCTGAGTTCTGGTGATCGGCCAGCTCTATTTCTCTGTAGTCACTGTTATAACAGTTTTGAAGAATTTTTGTCTGCCTGATCATGGGGAGAAATACACTGGCCCTTGCATGAGGATCTGGCTCGTTCAGCACTGCATAGAACAGACCAGTTTCCACTAAACATTGCAAGATCCCATAGTAATCTTACTCCATTGCCTGCTGTGTACACTTGCATGGTGATAACACTGAAGTCAACATTATCTTCTTGTGTTGGGTGTCATGTTCCTTGTGGGCAGCTTGAGGTGAAACTGTCTTTGCAATCTGGTCTTAAATAACCCACTACCTCTGGAATTAGCTGTATGTAGGCACCCGGTCTAGGTCTCACCTGGTGCAAGAAATAAATGGCAGCTGACAGGAACAGTCCATCATCCAGATCCACCCCACAGGTCATCAACAGGACCACAGAGGACTGAAGGACTATGTCAGCCTCCTGGGAAAACAACAAACACAGTGGTTTCTTGTGCACAGATAAGGTTCCCCATTCACATTCCCCATTCCTTGAGAGAGGATTGGTGGCTCCCTGTAGGCTACAGGTTAAAAACAAGATGGGGATGACTAATTCCCATGCCCTGTCCTAGTGAAAACAAATAAATGAAGTGGCCTGGTGGTGTCATCTGATTTTCTGTGATCCCAGGAGGAATTTGTGGCTCAATTCAAGGATGTCTTGGTCATGTCACAAATGGAGAGAGCAGCATTGCAGAGCTGAAGGCAATAATGTTTTCCCTTGAGCTGTCCCTCTGCAAAGGTCAGGTAGTGAATGTTAATTCACTGTTAATTGACTGTGTTTCAGAGAGAAACACTGTCTCCTTGGTGCTAAGCATGATGTGGTTTTTAGTGTGATTCCCTCTGGATTTGATCTGAATATTTATATGAATTTGACTTAATGTTCCACTGTGACAACAGGGCATGCAATGACTTCCAGGGGATGGGAATTCTATTTTTTTCTGGCAATGCCTTTCATGCACTGGAGATGCAAGTTAGTATCATGTGATCTGGACCATGTTGACAACACATTGCCAGGGCATGAACCGGAGAGAGACAGAGAGAGAGAGAAAGAAATAGTTTCTGGGGTTTGTCTCTGTGTTCATAAAAAGCCATATGTCAAGTGGACTTAGAATCACAGAATGCTTTGGGTTTGAAGCAACCTTTAAGATCATTTATTTCCAGATACTGCCATGGGCAGGGACACCTTCTGCTAGACCAGGTCGCTCAGAGCCCCATCCAACATGACCTTGAACACTTCTAGGGATGGGGCATCCATAGCTTCTTTCAGCAACCTGTGCCAGGGCCTCAACACCCTCACAGGGAAGAAGGTCTTCCTAACATCTAATCTAAGTCTTTCCTCCTTCAGTTAAAAGCCATTCCCCCTTGTCCTGTCACTGTCATGTACCTGACATGACAACTGTGTGCATGTTCCAGGTAACAATTTGGAGAGCATAAGAAAAGGGAGATTCTGACTGCTGCAGTTCCCCTGCAAAAATAACATTATTATTATTATTATTACAGTGAGAATTGAAATAAAAATTCAGCCAATTGGTAGTAATGAAAAGCTCAGGCTTAACACAGTTCATATTCTTTTGATGAAACGTTAAGGGTTTCCTTTGAAGACCCACCAGCACAATGTCACTTTTATTTGAGATCTGTTGTATCAGTAAGAGTTTTGTTGTCACTGAGGCTCTGGGAATGCTCTGCACTGAATCAGGGCACCTGGGGAGAGAAAGGAAAACAGGGAAAGGCCACAAGCACAATTTTAAATAGGCACAATTGCTGCCTCCACTTCTCTGGTCTGGCCCTGACTCCTTCATCAGTGATTTTGTAAATCCAAGGTACTGGAAGCTGGTTTTCTCATGGAGCATGGAGGGAAGCTGCAGTTTCAACAAGGTAGCACCACACATTTGAAGTCACCGAAGCTGTATTGCTTTGGCTCACTAAATACAGCTGTTTTAAGCCCTGGAGACATTCTAGCACAGTATTCAGGACTCTGTGTTCTTGCAAGGTGGGTTAGTCAGTGGCATTTCTGTGCTGCTGCTTAGTAAGCCATAGAAAGATTCACTCTCACAGTGCCTCTCTCCCTCTACAGCCCTCCCCTTACCCTGGTGGGTGGCATTTGTAAGCCCGTGCTGCTGAAATTGAGACTCACTGAGGTGCTTCCAGCTCATTCCCAGGGTTTACCAGTCACTCATTTGCATCCTCAGATTGCATCTCCTCTCCTGCCCTAGAGGTTTGCATGCTGAGACAGTTGGTGGCCACCCCAGCTGCACATGCCCAGGGGCTTGCAAGGACACCAAAACGCTCATCCATACTTGGAAGATGACTGGGATCCCAAATTGAGCCTTGTTGGAAGGCAGACTCCTGAGCTGCAAATCCTTCCCCTCTTTGATGGAATGGTAGTCTCAGTGCTTGGTGTGACCTGACATTCAAAGTTCAAGAGGTATGGGCTGAACACACATGGTGATTTTCACAGATGTGCTCTTGAGTGTTGTTACATTCATGACCCTTTTTTTGTCTCCCTGCAGAAAAGAAGTGTTTGACTATCTTGTATAGACTTAGAATTATAGAATTGTTTAGGTTGGCAAAGACCTCTGAGGTCATCAAGTCCAACTGTTTATCCAACACTGCCAAGTTCACCACTAAATCATGTCCCCAAGTGTCACACCTGGACATCTTTAGAGTACCTGCAGGGATGGTAACTCCACCACTGTTCTGGGCAGCCTGTTCCAGTGCACATTGGACAGGAAAACTGAAGAACTGTGGGTTGAAGATGATTTTTAATATGCTTTGAAAATTAAAAAAAATACACAGCAAACCCAAAACCTTGTTTAATATGAATGCTGAGAAGGTCCTGTGACATCACAGCTACCTGGCTCCATTTTCATGAAAGAAAGCATGACAGTACAACAAAAAAGCTTCCAAGAGTCTTTTGAGGAAAAAAAAAATATAGCAGAAGTGATATTAAACACATATAAATCAGAGTTATAATTACCGCCTGGAAATCTGTCAGATAAATTTTATAGTGAAGCTTTATGAGACTTCCCCTTCAGGCAACACTGAGACCATGATATTCTCTTCATAACCATTCCCTGGGCTGCTCCACGGTTTTGCCTGTGACAGTCACATGGGGCTGATATAATTCTCACTGTCTCCTAATTAGCACCATTCCATTATCCAACACACTGCACAGATCAGTTTCGTTTGTAGCAGCATGTAGTATGTGACAGTTACTAGTAATTTTAAAATTATGATAAGTCACCAACAACATATTCTCCTTTGCAGTGTTATTACCCCCACACTGGGGGAGTAGAGGGAGGAAAAAATACCTTCGTGCAAAACCTCCATGCAAAGAGAGGTCTTACAACCACAGCAACCCCCCCAAATTTTAGGCTCATTAAGGACCACCCAATTAATTCACTGGGTACTGCTCAGTAAATCTTTTTAATAACACAATGTGATTAAGTTATTCTCTGATTTTTTTCATCTCCAAAGATTTACGAAAAGTTACTCAGAGACACCTGTGTGGAAAAAAACATAACCTAATCCATCACGGTTTGATGTTTGCCCATAGGCAATTCTCTTCAGCTGAACTAATGGCACTGTGTCAGGTGAGAGTCGTATCTTCACACCGCAGAACTATTTTGCCTTTGGGAACATACGGATTTTTTTTTTAAAGATTATTCCTAGTTGTTACCTTTGTAGCAGTGTATTTATGCAACAGGTGATACTCTGAAGATGAGAAGCAATTCCACTGGAAAACCACATTATGTTTAAGGAATGTGTCTCTGTTGTTGCAGTGGAGTTCTCTTCAAGATAGATAATTTTTAACATTTGCAGATAGGACCTTTCTCCCGATGGCGTACAGAGACGTTGTTATCTCTCACAAATTAAACTTCAGAATGTTTCATAATATATCAAAAAAGCACACAGAAACTGTGATCACATATTTCTCTTGAACATTAACTGGATGTCCTCCTGTTTCAGGATGCTGAGGATGAAGAGAAAACCACTACAGAAGTATCCTGAATTCCCCTAGATGTTTCTCCTAATCCTCCTCCACAGCACTTTGTCTCTGGACTTTAATGGCATCGTCACTTTTTCCCATCTGTCTTGGGCATGTGTTAAACCATGATAGTCCAAGCTAAGTCACTTACAAAAGCAAAGCTCTGGGTCTTCCTACAATTCTCAAAGGTTCAGGTAAATTTTCTCAGAATGGTAGAGTAGATCAAGTAGCTGTAGAGCAATTCTCCACTTGCATTTTTTTTTCCTTGGCTCATCAGTTTTGGCCATTACTAAAGACCTAGAACAATTAACTGAGTTGGACATTACTACAGCTGCAAGTTTTTAGCCTTTCATTCAGGTAAGAGCTGGTAACTCCTTTACCTACCAAAATATTTAATGGTTAAAGTTGTTTTTTTCTCAGCTTATTCTTTCATTTCAACTGTATTACCAAACCTTTGTCAAGCACAGGATTTAAGAAAAAAGGAGAGGGAGAAAAAAAAAAAAAGCATATATGAAAAAAAAAGGCCCCAGTGTTTTCAGGAACAAAACCAAGTAATGCCAAATTCGAGGGGATGGATGGATGGTGTCAAGCTGCCATGGCCTCTGCAAGGAGCAGAGACTAATGCATCTGTCCAGCTGCATAGAGATGAGAAAGAGTCATGTTTCTTTGCTTACTGGACCAAAAGCCCAGCAAAAAAAAAACTAAATAAAAGCTAGAAATTCAGCAGCACTCAAATGCAGAATTGGAAGCAGGTAATGGCAAATGAACAGCTGCAAAAAAAAAAAAAAAAAAAAAAGAAAGAAAGAAAGAAAAAAGCTGTCTGCAACTGTGGTTACATTTTAATTGCAAGAATCTACATGCATGCATTTTCACACCTGGATTGTTTCCCCACCCTTCTTTCTGGAGACCAGCCCTAAACTTCTCACTGACGCACATGCAAGAGGAAAACAAGTTGGTTTTCAGTCTGTTCTAACGGAGAAAATCTCTAGGCAAAGCACTGGGATCTGGCAAGAATACAGGAGGCAAACATACATGTAGGGAATAGCCACATTGGTTTTGGCTTCCACAACTTGCTCTCTTTTATTGAAAGAAATGGCTAAATCATTAAAACTGGTGAGGTAGGAGTGGAAAAGAAAAATGGATCTCCTTAGGTCTAACACTAAACAAGAACCAGAAGGTTATACAAAGAATGAAGAGAGACTGTTTGATGGTTTTGGTGGTTTAACCAAAACTTAAATTGATATTTTTTCTTTTTCTTTTTTTCATTTTTTTTTCTATGCTATATAAACTTCAGAACTTTATGTGGAGTTTATCAGAGGATGTTTCCCCCAATCCTATCCTGTAGTTCTACTCCTCTTGACAAAAAAGCAGCTATACTTGAGATTAATTAAACCCCAGAGAAAAAGTTATTGCAGAGACATCTAGGTCCAAATTGTACCAATAAGAAGGCAAATTTGCTATTTCATACCCAGCAGATACCTCTATGAATATCTAGTCTGTCATTGAGGAGACTGTAGAACATCAGCCCTTGCTTCCTACTTGCATACAGCGGACTGAATGTCCTGACAGTGACATATCTGTATTTCACCTCTTACACATTTATAACATCTTTATTCCTTGTCACCAGCTATACAAGTGCCACTACCAGTTCCCACTGCATATCTACATTGGCTCTAATCTGTGATGTCAGTGAGACCAGTTCTCAAGATTGCAAATGTCATCTCTGAGAGAGAGCTAGAAATTTTTGGGAATGCCCTGTAAAGGCAAGTTAGACTGATAAGGGCAATCACACTGCAGCACACCCAGTACTGAAACCACTGGTGGGTTTTGGGCCAGACCTGTGACCCCCTGAAAGCACCTGTGGTTTAGAGGGAAATATCCAAAGCTCACTTCTCTGCACGACAGACGCAGAGATTATATTATTGTTTTTTTATGTCACCCCTACAATAGACTAAAACAGAGTAAGAGGGAAAATCAACCAAACTGGAAGATGAGTGGTTTTGTTATGCAGCATTTCCTTAGAGCACAGCATTGCCTTCCCAGTATGACAGCTCCCTGTTACGAGCTCTTTTCTGATCTTGAACATCTGCTCCTCTGTCTCAAAAAAAGCCACAGGGAGGGAGGGGGAGAAAAAGAGGGAAGGAAAAAAAAAAACTGCAAACTCAAAATGTTTTGAGAGCAGCTACCCTATTCTCCTAGGAACCAAATGTCAGTGGGCTGAATAGGTCTCCTAATGGGTATGAGCACATGCCAGTGATCACAGACAATCACACTAAATTTCCCTTAGCAATATCCAACAGACCAAACTGTGATCAGTGATAACTGAGCCCTTAGGGACTCACTTGTAGCCCATTCAAAAATGTATATGCCCTCAAGGGAAGATTTGCCTTATTTTCCTGAGGAAACTAAATAGACTCTTTATAGAATTAGCAAAAATCAGCAGGGGTTCAGATTTCCCATAGTCTTTCATGACTTGTGGTTTAATAGCAGACTTTAAGTTAATGTATATCAGATACACACATTTTGATTTTTCTCTCACACTGAAAAAAAAATACACAGATTTTAATGAGCTATTCCTGATTTCCACTTTAAAGGAGAGAATGAGAAGGGTCATGGTGTCCAAAAAACCTTTCTGAAGAAGAATCTCAAAAATTTTATATTGGTTGTCTGTGACAGACACATAGATCATAACACCAGGAATATACTGTTTTCCATTTTCAAAGACTTTGCAAGAAGCCTTAGACCAGAGTCAGAGGTAATTATTCAAAAACCTCGAGTTTTGAGCCAAAAAGGTACTTTGTCTTATTTCTGGCAAAGTTTTAAAATTCTAAGAGAGAGGAAGTCCTCTTTTTTCATTAAAATAAAAAAAGTACATAGGTAACTTTTAACAAAAACTGAGCCTCCTAGTGTCTTGTTTCATAGACTGTATTGTGGTAGATTTCAGAGACCAGGGAAATCACAAGTCTTACCTCTTCTTCTTCCTTCTACCTATCACATCACTTAAAATACATGTGTGTGGTTCTGGTAAAGCTCCCTCTCTATTGTAAAACTCTCCGTGAGGATTTGTTGTGCCTCTTGCACTTTGAGCTCCCTTGGATTGATGCCTCCTGTTCTAAGAACCACGAGTTTGCAGTTTGCAGCCTGCTAGTGAGAACCAAAACCCCTCAATTCAGTTGCCCCATGACTGGAGTCATCTTGAGAAGATGAAGCCAAGTCTTCCCAGAACACCAGCCTTTGACAGCTCCTTGCTCAGGGGACTTGAGGTCAGCAATAGCAACAGCTTTCACATGAAAGAATCATCAGAGAGTCTCAGTTGCTTTAAACTGACAGAAGGCAGGTTTAGATTAGGATGGAGATTCTTCCCTGTGAGTGTGGTGAGGCCCTGGCACAAGTTGTTCAGAGAAACTGTGGATGCCCCATCCTTGGAAGTGTTCAGGGCCAGGTTGGATGGGGCACTGAGCAACTTGGTCTAGTGGAAGATGTCCCTGCCCATGGCAGGGGGCTAGAATGAGATGATATTTAAGGTTCCTTTCAACCTAAATCATCCTGCTATTCTGCGATTCAAACAATCACTCTGCTTTGTAAGGCACAAATGATGTACATAGCTTAAAACAGCAAGACATCAGATGCAATTTCTTGCCTCAGTTTCCCCGAATACTCTCATGCAAAAATCTGTTGTTGTCCAAGAAAAACACCCATCTCTACCCCACTCTCTAGAGTCTCTTCCCAGGGAGCCCTTAGAGCTTTGGTACCCTTTGCAATGGACAGACAAGAAATGTTCCTCTTTCTTTCCAACACTGATTCATATCCCTGGATAGATTGTTTGTTTTGGGGGCTTTCTGAAAATAAGAGGGTTTTTTTTCTAAAAACTTCTGGAAACAGCAACCAAGAAAACTTGTCATTTAAGAGCCTGTTGGTCTTATTTCTCCAACAAGGGGTCACCTGTGTCTCAGTCTCACCCCACTCGGGAGGGTGTCGCCTCTCAAACATATGCAGAAAACGTCCCAGATTTTTACTAGTGATAATTTTCCTTGCCAGCTCTTTTCCTGCTTTCCACACCACTGGGAGGATAATTTGCCCTTTTCCTTTCAGTACCTCTCTCAGGAATACACCACACTGTGGAGCAAATCACGTTCACCTGTAATATAAAGGAGATGGGATGTAGCTAATAAAGAACAAGGCAATTCAAACTTTTTTCCTGAGCCCTCAGGAGGAATACCCAGGTGTGCTGAGGAAGATATGCTTGGAAAAAAAAGAAAAGAGCCATTCTGCAGTCAATCTAAAAGCACTAGGCCTCCTTTCATGAATTGATTTACCCACTGGGTGACATATTGGCAATTTTCTGTTACCTACCCAGTGATATGACTAAGTAGATGAAGCTTAAAGGCAGGTCAGATAAAAAGACTTTAATCTAACAAAGGCAGCCTGAATTTCGCATGTCTGGGAAGATGATTTAACAGGGAATAGCAGCCTCAATGTGATACTGAATCAAGGTGGAGAATCCATAATTAATGTTACACTGCAGAAATGTTTACTCAAAAACAGAATGACAAGAAGGGCTCGATTCATCTGTCCTATACAAGGTCCCAGTTCAGCAAAATATATCACTATGGTCTTTATGTTAAACATATGCTTCAATCTGGACCTGCATGAGAAGGAATGCCTTTGAATTCATCTCCTTACAAGCAGTGCAAAAAGGGTGAAAATCAGTCATGACAAGTTTTGTAAGACACATGCCGAGTGCTGCTGGAATTTGATGAATACACTCGACCAGTTAGACTTGGCAGAAATGTTGTTCGGAGAATTAATTAAAATTGTTTTCTCTGAGGAAGGAAAAGTTGTGTTTTGGGAAAAGCGGTAATATCATATGCAAGTGACATGAGACTTGTTCGAGTGTTTTCAGCCCCAAGGGGTAAGATGCCTAAAGGAGTGGTTGGTCCTTGAATAATGTATTTATCTTGCAGCTACACTTCACTGTTTTTCCTACCAGGGTTAGTTGACTTTCCTGAAGAACAGCCCAAAATATAACCTCAAGTTACTAAACAACAGCAGGGGAAGAGAGAGGCCATATTCTGCTCCCCAAAGTGTTTTATTTGTCTTTTCCATTTTGATGGGTTTCTCCCTTCTCTGATGGAAGGTGTCCCTGCCATGGCTGGAGGGTGAGACTAGATAATCTTTCGGGTCCCTTCCAACCCAAAACACTCTCTCACTCTATAATTCACCTTTAAAGTTAAAAGTGTACAGCTGCTGTGTGCTTAGTTCTTGTGTGCCAGGGAAGCAGACACTGTCTGCAGCCCCTCAAACATACAAGGACAGCTCAGCATCTTGCAGCAGGTACAGGATGAAGCCACTGGTGAGGATTGGATCAGGATGAGCTGAATGGCTTTAGGATTGCTCATTGCTGAGTGGCCACAAAAATATTTTTTACCCTTTTTCCTACAAAGCCTTGAGTTTCTTCTAGTTAGACTCAAAGGTGTTTGGGACTAAGAGGTATAACCTTTATTTCTCCCCTGCTACTCATCCTCTTAGTCTGAACATCTGTTGAGTCAGGGAGCATCTCCCACCTCTTATTGGCAATGAAATCAGCACAAGGTAACCTTCAGATTGCCTCCTAGTTAATAACCCTCTCAATCTGAAGCAATCCAACCTGAAGAGACAGCAGTCTTGAGGTCAAGTACTCTGACCTGAAAACCTGTGAGCAACCACACCGCAGCCAGAGGCCCACTGGAGGTTGCTTATTGCCCTGAGAAAAAAAAAAAAAAAAAAAAAAAAAAAAAAAAAACAAACAAAAAACCCAGCAAATAGAAATTCTGCAGAAGACCCTTGATTAATTAGCCCCATTACTCAATATTTTAACCCACCTTGTCAGCCCTTCCCACTCTGCCTTGCAGGAGGAATACAGTTTCCAAAGTGCCTGGAGCTAACGGCAATGGGGAAACCACACACAGACCAAAGTGCTGACAAGAGCAGAAACCTGCTCCTCCATTCAGCACCTCTGACTTCAGAAACACTCACATGCTCTGGCCAATCTCCACCACGTGGGTTAAAATCAGATCCTTTGCATTTAGCTCCTGATTAAGGACTTCCTCTGCTCTTTGCACCACTGGACTGGTAAGGCTCATGCCTGCCACCTGAACAGAGAGGATTTGTTCTTAGCTTTTCACCACCTCTGCTGTTGCACAACTACCTTCCAGTGTGATCCACACATTTACATACATTCTGCTATAAAACTGTGAGTCACAGATGGGATTTAACTTGAAACAAATCTCCAGGCTCTGAGGCACCTTGATGGAGATCGTGCTTAGAATCATAGAATTATGGAATAATTAAGATTAAAAAAGTCCTCCAAGATCACTGAGTCCAACAACTGACCTAACACTGGCATGTGAATAAGAAAGATATTGTGATTTGTAGGGGATATAGGGGTGTGTGAAGAGGAAATCCTTTCTCTTTTTTCAGGTCTAGATACCAGAATTCCAAATGTTACTTTAGTACTGACACTTAGGGACACATGGCATTGAGGCTGACATCCCCACTTGGCTGCTCTGGGATAATGTGCTTGAGCTGAAATCCTGGGTGGTTTTGGTAAATCTCAATTCCCAGTGATTAGCAGTTCCCAGTGGTTTCCATCCTCATCTTCCCTTCTTCAAAACTTTGCTGCTGTAAAAATCAGTCTGAGCTTGCCTTCCAGCTGCTGCGGTGCTGGGGTAGTGGCTTCAGGAGATGAATGATCACTGCAGGATCTTGCAGCAGGACTAAAAACGTCCAAAAAACCATGAGGCAGATGATGGGACATAAGAACCAGTGTATTTGCTCCCAGGGAAGCCATGGTGACACATCCTCAAGAGTTCCATGGGTAGAAGGAACTTTTATTCATTGCTTGTCTTTACCGTAAATAAAAAACTTATTTTATATCTATATAACATATATTTTATATATTTTTATTTATATATAAATATTTATATATTTCTTACATCATAGAACAAGTGTTAAAGGATGTGGAGTGATAAGATGAAGTGTTTCTCTTCCTTGTCCTTGACTGCAGACAGAGATTTTAGCCACTGATTTTGGGAATAACAACTCTGGCCTTAAGTATAGAAACACACAAAGGGGAAAAAAAAAGAGACTCCTACAGCTTAGTTTTGTTTTCATTGCCACCAAATTTGTCCTAAAGCAGGAGGAAATTGAGTCTTTTGGAGCTATTCTAATGACATTAAACTTAAACTCCAACTCACTGAAGAAGAATTTGATACAACTGGTTGATTGCTGACTGTTCCTGCTAAACTTAATAGCCAATAAAACAATCAAATGCCTATGCTGCAGTGAGCATGGACAAACTTATCTCTTCCCCATATCCTGGGATGGGACAGATTCACTTTCTCATGTGTAAATGTACCTTAATAAACAGAAAGCTGAATCTTTGTGGGAAATCTTATTTCTCTGTTGCATTTCATTTTTTGTGACTACCTGTGACTACCTCCACACAAAAACAAAAACTCACAAAGCTCTCAAGGCCTACAATGTTCTAGCATTGCCCAAAACAAAATAAATAAATATGAAATTAAATGAAATTAAGTATGAAATGAAATAAATTAAAATAGAATGATAAAATAATAATTGCAATGTAATATAAAAATAAAATAAAATACTGGCTAAGTAGAAAGTGGGAGAGAGAGGAAGAGATTTGGCTTTGCAGTAAAGCTGCTTGCCTGAAGATGTAAGAACCTTTTCCCAGCGAGCTCAGCATTCAAAGCCAGGCAGCCAGAACACGCTTCACAAGAGAGAACCTCTTGTGAACTCCTCACCTTTGTAAGGTAAGTCAGTGTTCACAAGGAAATACCCCAACACACCATTGCCTTTGATGTTTTCACTCTGCAGAAGGGAAGGGTGGTCTTTTTAAAGAATTCACAATAGAGAAGAGAAGGGGAAGAGGAAGCCCTTTGAAGAGAGGAGAGAGCCTCCTCTCGTTTTGCTGCTGACTACGAGCCACCCCTTTTCCTTTGTGCCTTGCACAAAAGAAGGTTGGCAAGCCCACTTCCCCCTCAACCAGACAGACATTTTCTGCGAGTACCATACCGAGGGGGGGTGGCTTCCCAACACACAGAACACGCAGAGGGGAAGGAACTGTATGGCTTCACACGTCAACCATAAAACAAACCTCTTGAAAAACTTCTGTGTAAAGTTGTAAGACCTTGATGGGTCTTTCTGCATCTCCAGCATGAGCTGCAAGAGCACACTTGCTGGTCCACAGGCAAAGGTTTCAGGAAATCCTATGTCTTCATATGTTCTTCCTCGTATCAGTAGTTAATACTTCAGAGCCCGAATAATGTCAGGAAGGCCAAAGCTCAGCTGAAGCTAAAACAATCCAAGAACATAAAAGGAAACAAGAAGTGATTCCATGAGCTTGTAAATGGAAATTCAGATGAAATGTGCATTTATTCATTAATATGGGAGACAACTTAGGAGTATGGACGCTATGGAAAGGACTGGAATACTTTGTGACTTTTTAGCCTCAGTCTTGACTGGTCCCAGATGTCTGACTCCCATCAGTGTGGCTTGGGAAGGAAAGGGATAGTGAGAGAGCAAGAAATGAGGGAAAACTCAAATTAACTGGATGTGTTCAAGCACTAGAGTCAGGTGGGATTCACCTGAAGATGCTGCAAATGCTGGCTGATGTGGTTGCAAGGTCACTGTCTATCATGGCAATTTGGGACAGCAAATCCTTAAGGATGGAAAATGTTAATATAATGCCTATATTTAATAATGGGAAGACTGAGAAACTATACATTGGTCAGTCTTAGCTCAGGTCCTGGAAAAACCTGGGAGCACATCCTTTTGGTGTTCACTTCCAATCTATTGAAAGACAAGAAACAGTCAAGGACAATCTACACAGATTTGTCTAAGGGAAATCATTGTTAACCAACCTGATTGCTTTCTTTAATTAAATGACTGGCTGTAAGGCACTAGATACTACATATCTTTAATATGTTAGGATTTTGTCACCCACAGCATTATCATTAGGAAGCTGAAGAAGGAATAAACTGCTAGATAAGTTGAAAATTGGCCTGATACTGAGTTCAAATGGTTGTAACAGTGTCCATTTAGCAGCTGGTAACAAACATATTGCAACTAGCTGATAACCTGAACAGTAGAACTTCAAGCCAGGCAGGGTTTTAGAAACTTAAAGACCAGGGCAGCAGAGATCTTATGAAAATATAATATAAATTTCTGCACCTGGGGTGGAACAACCCTGTGAACCAGTAGAGGAAGAGGACAGGCTGAATAACAGCTCCAAACTGGATACCAAACTGAATGTTAGACAACAATGAATATACCTTTTGTTGGGTTATATTAGGAGGAGCTGTGACCAGCAGGTTACAACCTGTAAAATCTGTGTCTGTGGGGGTTTTCATGACTCATCTAGATAAGTCCGTGGTTGACCTACTTTGGTGTTGGAAATGAATCTTCTTCAGGATGGAGGCTGGATTGCTGACCTCCAGGCATCCCCTCCAAACAGCTCTTCTGTGGACCATGAATGGAGGCCATAAAGATCCATTAGCAACAAGGAATTTGGACCACTTTGTGTTGCAAGGAAAGAAAACTCATCAAAGTCTACACAGACCAACTTGCTTAAACCCTTTGCAACTTCTCTCTTACAAAATTTTGGGTCTTACCACAGTCAAAATTATTTCTTGCATTTGATAATCAGCCCAAGCATTGACATTTGAAAGCACATCCAGCTGACTCAATGTGGCTTTTGCGGCTGGAAGACTCGGCCAAGAGAGTGGGAGATGAGCTTGCCAAGAGCCCTGTGTGCATGGCAAGTCTCATGCTCACTGACACAGTTGAGATGCTCTGGGTGTCTAGACAGCACCTCCACTTGTAGCATCCAGGGTAGCTTGTCTCAGTATGAGGAAGAGAAAGGGGGTGGGGGAAAGAAGGTTTATGTAGACGAAAGTGCTTCCAAGTCAACGCTGATTAATTTTGAAAACAGGCACATACTCGTGGGTGATTTGCAACAGAGAGCCTGACGAATGTCGTGTGCCTCCACACACAAGGGGACCAAGAAACATTCCGGACATCCTCCCAGGCCCTTCCCTAGTTATGTGAGCCAATTGACAGTGCATCCATTATGCAGCAAATGTTCTGCCTGGCCCATGTTTTTCATGAGGAAAATCCACCTCCGGTTCCCATGAGTTGTATTTTATACCTATGGCGAAAAGCATGAGTAGCTGGACATCCAACAGCCAGAAAATAACTGCTCCAGGGAAACGGGTGAGTCAACAGGAGACATTCTCAGCTCCCACCTGCCATCCAAAGCAGACTGGGCTTATAGACCCCCCCCCAAAATGATAGAAGGGAGAAACTTTAACAAAGCTTTAAGACCCAAATGGAGGAAAGATTATGTGATTACAGCTATGTTGACTAATGGACATCAGGCAAATTAGGAGTCATCTATTTTATAACGGCCTTCTGAAAGCATGCCCAGGGCAATGGATGAGTGTTTGCTCTTTTTTCTTTTGTCTTTTACTTTATTTTGGTTTGTTTTACTGCAACACATATCAGGCTACATCGGTCTTTGTACTAAAGCAAATACACAGATGGAAGACATCTCACATGTAATTCTGCTCACTATAAAATATGGACTGGAGGCAGATGACAAACCTGATTCTCTCTTCTTCCCCACAGCATTTTGCTTTACATATGAAAATAAGTAAACAACAGCACTTAGACTTAAAAAATGTTTTTCCTTTCTTGTTTTCTCAATTGTTTTTTTTCATTGTTAGCTGGGATTTTTTTTTCCTTTGCAATTAAAGAGAAAAACTGAATTAAAAAAAAGTTTTTGGTTCCAAACACGTGACCTTCAGAAATGTAGCTGTGTCCCCTTTCATCAACACCAAAAAATGAAAGAAGAAGAAAAAATCCTCTCCTACTGATTTTACAGTGTTTCACTCATAAAGTCATTGAAAAGGTTGTCTTCAGAGAATAGAATACCAAGTTATGAGATATTTTTGGCACAAGGACAAGGTAAGATATTGCCAGACAAAGAAAACACTTATAATTCAGTTAATGGCTGGCAAAGTTATACCCTGCTGTTATTAATTAATTTTCCATATTTCCAGCCAAACAAATGCAAAGAATGTATAATCACCAGTCTGCAAAGTGTTAAATCATCATTGAGTTAAACACCAGTCTCACCCTGGTTGCTGAATTTGTCATCAGTGACAGAAGCTGAGTTTGGATCCAGGTAGAAGAAAGGAAAAGGATTGCCAGAGACGGAAGCTACAAGACCCAGGTCTGGTCTCTGGGATCAGACCTGTTGGAGCACAGCTGGGGACCAGTTAACTCCAGAGGGACCAGAACACGTCAGCAAGTAGGTGATGTGATTTACAGGAGTGTGCAGCCACCTGCACGTGCTGTCACACAAAGCACACTCACATTTAGGAAGCGTCTCCAGCAGGAGAAGGGACGTGACAGCGCTGGAAGGAAACCACCTGCATCAGGGAATGGTTTTGTACTCTTTACTTGGCCTCCCCAGAGCAACAGGGAGCATAGAGTAAGAGATTTAAGTTCTTCAGGCCACAATGTGTCTCCTGCTCTTTTCCTAACTCAGGCAGGAGTTGAGCACTAAATGGAGGATTAATACTCCAATAAAAGCAATTTTTCTAGTAGTTTAGTCTGGATTCTGAGACTACTTATAACTCTTTTACACAAGGGTCATTCCATTGTGGAAAACTACTGGTGATCCAGTCCATTAGACATTTTGCATCACTCCTGTTGGTGAGGCAGATATTCCAGGGCTGGCAGGGACTGCGTGCACTACCAAAAATCAAAGGAAGGTATGGCTTAGGATAGTTGACTTGCCTTAAGTCAACCCCAAAATATTTCCTATGAGGGTTTTTTAGTGAAATTAGAACTAAAAATTATCTCACTCTAAAGCAAAAAGGGTATTTCAGGTAATTTTCAAGGTTCTTCCCGAAAATCATAGTGGCAGAAATTTCAAAACAGATATTTTGCAACCAATTTTTGTTTTCAATTACCTTTTTTTTTAGGTTTGGATTTGTGTGAGGCTAATTTTTATGTTCATTTGCTTGTTCGTTTGGTGTTGACGTGCATCTCTGCCTTCTTTCTTTTTTAATGTTTTGTCTTCAGACGTAAAAATGTGGTTTGCAGAATTTAGGCAGAAAGAGTTTCACTTATGTAGGTTTAATAACATACAGAACAAATTTCCCCTCCTCATCCCCAAGAAGTAATTTTACATTTCCCATAGTGGGATTAACCTTTTTTTAACTAAACAGTTAATGGACTTTAACACTAATTGCCATGGATTGATGTGAGTATTTTGTAAAAGGGATTCATTCTCTGTTGAGAAGGTTTCAATATTTTTATGTCACATTTCTTTTTCTTTCAGAATAAACCTCCCGTTTTTATTTTATCCCGACAAAGGAACTGATCCTGACTTTTAGACAGCTGGAAGGACAGACATGGAAGCTCAGGGAAGAAATGAGTAATGGTGTTCTGCCCTCTTTCTGTCTGCTTTTCCACCCAGCAGGAAACATCACAACTTTTAAACATGAAATGTTTAAACACTTTCAGGTTCCTCATTCCCTCCCAGCAACAACTATCCCGATGTGCTGACGTGCTCAAAGGAGATGCTTCCCACCAAGGCCACAACGTCTTGCAAGTCTAGTTCCCAGCGGAAATCCAGTCATTAGAGGTTAATTGTACTCTGCTTGGAGTTTGTCACACCTGAATCAAAACTGATCCATCTCAGCAAAATGTTGGAATTACTATGAATCAGCTTTTTCATCTGGGAAAATAAACAAACATTCCACTGTGGAGCTTTCAGCCAGCTTAAGTGAAAACCAGTCTTAAAATAGATTGTTGTGTCTTTCTACCTGGAAAATTTGGCAGATTTCAGTGGAATATGTGACAGATATTAGTTTTTATTTCCAAAAGCAGTTGGTAATCTTGGTCTAGATAAAAACTTGGACTTGATGAAAGCCTTTCAAAAACTGGCCGAAAACAGGAAAAGGACTAGGAAATAAAAAACAGAACAAAATTTCTGAAAACCAAGACTTACTTGTTAAGAGACATTTATTCTGCATGCAATCTTAATTCTGCTGTCTCCAAATGACAAGCCAGTCGATCAATAACAGAAATTTAGTTCTGATCTTTTACCTGAACTCTGGTTCACATGAATACAGAGCCTGTGATCCTTAAACCCAGTGAAACTTTCAAGTAGTTATTTTTGGATGTTCAACTGCAGATACCCTGAAGGGACTCAATTTCCTGAGAAGGTGCTCAACATTTAAGTAAATTAGATGCCTGTGAGATTTTGAAGGCTTGGCTTTACCCTTTCCACCCTGAACCGAAGCTTTCAAGATACACAGAAAGCTTGAAATCAGCTCATATAAGGTGGCAGGTAACTAGACAGGACTGAAAGGTTGGAAAGGATATCTGAAGCTGCATGAAAATTTCTAAATCTCTTTCTTTCCAGGTTCAAACTCTTGACTGGCTGAATCATATGTGAAGAGTGTTAACCCTCAAGACCATCTTTAGCAGCAGTCTGGATCTTCACTCAGATGTTGCCCAGTTTCTGGGTTTGCACGGTCAAGGCATGAGACCTCAATCCTGCTTGGCAGTTTTGCTTTGCTGTCTGAAGGGTGGACCAGAAATTCAGCCTGACGAAGGGTGCAAGATTTCATCCTGTAAAACATCTGTTTGGCTGTGACTGCCAGCATCACTAGGTTTTATTAAACAAAATCCTTCAACAACCCAGTGTATTACAGTACTGGACACTCACCATTCCTGCTAAGGAATGTCAGAAATGCTGTTGGGAGCAAATTGGCACTCGTAACAATACAGGTATTCACCGAGGTATCACACAGCAGCAGAGCCCTGGCACGGGGATGATTGTTCCTGCTGAGTGCAAACCCATCCAGGCCATGCTGCTTTTAGAACTCTGTCTCATTCCACATCTCTTACCAAGATTTATGACAATTAGCTGCCGAATCCATAATTAGCAAGTGGTAACAGATCAGCAGATATATCCAGTTCTGGTGACACCTCTGACAGATTGACATCTACTCCCCAAATCCCTGCGAGGCTTCATGTTTTCCCTGTGACCACTCGCAAACAGGGTTTTGGCAAGGCTGTCTCAGTGGGGAGGAGAGGGAGGGCTGGGGAAGAACAAGTTCTCACAAGCATGACAGGACCCATGCATTACCATTTGGTTTTGCAATTAAAAACATGTTCTGTCTTCCTCTGCATCATCGAGGAGAGTGTATAAGTAGCGTTTGCTCTGCAAAGTGCCTTGAATTCAAACAAACCAGGAGGTTTGGGTTCCTGCACGTGGAGTTTTGTTTGCTCAGAGAAAGGCTGGGGCTTTTTTTCCCCTTCCCAAAGAAGCGTTTCAAGAACCTTTCTGGGGATGAGAGAGGAGGAGGAGGAGGAGGAAGAGGAGTCATAGTTATATTTGTTAAGACGCTCTGTTAAGACACTCTGCAGTGAATGTAGGGGTTAAGGTGAGGATGGGGAGCCTCATGCAACCTATCCAAAATCAAAGAATTTATAATTCCTTAACTGCTGCTCTAAAGGGGATCCAAATCCCTTCTGTGTCAGCTTCATGTGTCCACTTTTGAGATGTGTCACCTCTGCAAGTGTGTTACAGGAGTGTTTAATTTTTTTTGCAAGCACTCAGTGGTACCTTCACCCTTTCAAGCCTAAGTTTCCCAGAGTCCTGACCCAGCTTTTTTTCCAACCTCAGCCCTTAATAATAGGTTTCTACATACCTTGCACCTCAATACAACCCTTATTAGTAGATTTTAACTGCATACATGTTTATCATTTGCATCCATAGCTTTAACTAAGCACTTTCATTTTCAAGCCCTGCTGGGTATAAGATTTAAGACCATCAAAGCACTGTATTTGTGCAGTGCATAGCTAGAGAAAAAATAAGATGTGAAGGTCGGGGTTAGATTAGGTCTTGTATACAAGGTTACTCGTGGAATGTGTGGCTGAGCTCGTATCACCTGGATTTCAGCCTAGCTGGCTGCCATGCCTGACTGACAAGAACCACATTCAGATCACCTCCTGTGAATTTGTAACACAAACAGCACAGCTGCTTATTGCATTGATTGCATTGGAAGACTGATTTGCCTGTAATTGCTCCGAGTCAATATGCCATTCTATTCCCGACGACAGAATGAATGATGTGCAACCTGAATTCAGCCCTGTGCCACTGCCTTTAATGACACTTTTCTGTTTTGTTTTGTTTCATTTTTCATTTAAGAATGTACTTACTGCAGAATGACAGCTCTATCCAGGATGTTCCAGAAAAGGCAGCTGTACTTGCAAAATCTCTTGCCGTGGTAACGAGGGCACAGTGGTGCTTCGAGCTGGTACCTGTCAAAGTGCATCCATGACTACAAGAGAGCCTGAGAAAGGAATGTAAAAGTTTGTTGATTTGTTATTTTGATGAGGTATGATTTATGTTAACCAATCTGCCAAAGGAAGAGATGTTGGGAAATTGCCAAGCAATGATAATTTTTTTTATTTTTTTTGGAAGAACAAATAAAGACAAAATTCTCTGTCCAGTAGTTGTCACGGTTTTGCATCTTGCCAGGCTAGGTTTGGAGAGTTCAGTGGAGAATCCTAACTCATTTTTAGGTTAGCTCTTATCAAAACTATCCCTGTACAATTTTCTGATGTAGATAAATAAATAGTGCAGATAGAAAAATAGAAGAAAAAGACAAAGAAGAAGAAGAGGAAGAAGAAAATAAGAAGATACAAAAAACAGGGAAAAAATAAAAGAAAAAACCTACTCTTTCATCAAGTGGAAAATATAATATTTTTTGTCTTTGATTTTGCTTAATTTTCTGTTCTCTAGTGCTGTTGTAAACCACATAAGGCCTGGATAGGCTTTCATTATGGCTGTACCTCATGTCTCAGGTGTAACAAGGCCAGGACTGATTTGTAGCCCCAATACCAAATGGCACAGGGGAGGTCTCTTGCCCCTCTCTGTAGAAGATTGTTCTTGAAGAATACATTCTAAAACCAAGCCAGGCAGTCAGGTGACAATTGTCAAGAGTGCTTGATCTGAGTGTGTGACCTTCATTTGTTTAGAAGCACAAAGGTATCTTGTATGTCTGCCCAAAAAAAGCCTGCACGTACTTTTTGATCTTACCTTACACCTCCAGGATGCTGTGAAAATACACACCAAGCACTGCCTTTACTCAAAGCCAAGGTGAGTCTAGATGAAGGTCCAGAGACATATTTATGGATGCATTTGTTTTCAAAGGAAGGTGTTTTTGGACCCCTTGTCCCCATTGCACTTTTTGTGCACTTTGAAAATTCTGAGTCACCATCACCACGGTTTCTGTAAGGACAAAAAAAGGTGCCTGAATATCTTTGCAGATGTGGGATGCAATAGGCCAATTTGAGCTGCTCCATTTGACAACCTTGGCCTTGCTTTCAGTTTAGAGAACAATTCGGAAAAAGGAAACTCGTAGAAACATTTCATGGCTCTTTTTATAAAAAGCAAGGAAAAAAATCACATTTATGTATCAGGAAGCCTCTATATTAAAACTAAGACAGCACGTAACTCAGGAATAAGCTGGCCAGGAGACATGTTCATGGTCTGTAGCTGCTTCCAACATGTTGTAAGCTGTATGTTACCTAGTGATGGAGTCTTTCTCCTCCATTTTTTTCCTGTTTTGCTTTTATACATATTTATTACCTTGTCATAGTCAAACCTGAACAAAATAACCCCCCCAAAGTACAATTCTTCTATTTTGCAAAGAATTTTATTTTACAGAAACAACCACTGGTTTGTTAAAGGAGTTGTTTGCAAGATGACTAGATTAGATTAATTAGTTAATGTTTGTAAAGTACTTTGAAGATTAAGAACACTATATAAGTGTTAAGTATTATTGTTATTATAATAGATAGAGAAGGTAGATAGCTAGATAGGTAAAGAGATACAGCAGTCAGATAACAATAATTACAATACTTAGCATTTCTATAGGGCTTTACATCTTTTGAGTGTTTTACAAACATTAACTAATTAATAGAGTTAAGCAGACAGATAGTAGATAAAATAGTAGGTAGATTGATAGATAGGAACAAATTTTGCCTTTGGATATACAAATAGTATAGTCTATGGAAGTTGCATCCCATTGATGAGGGCAAAATTGGGTCCATAGGCAAATTAAAAGAAAATTAGCTAGTTTTTTTTCAAAGATTGGGTTGGAGTTTTTTCCCACAGACAATTTGTTTTCCCAGTGAGTAGATTCACTGTGGGAACAGAAAGTATACTGGAATGCTGAAATAAATGTATCAAACATGTCAAACTTTACAGAGACATATCATAGAATCAAAGCACATCGTTAAGATTAGTCACATCAGTGTCAGTGACTCAGCTTTGCAACATCTGAAATGATGCATCGTGCCTTTGGGAAGCACCTCCAAGCTGCCAGATGAAAAAGCATTACCAGTGTGCTCAGGTTCATCCTGATGCTTCAAGTTTTTATGAAGATGCAAAAGTTTGGTCTAGTGATTGAGGAAAATATAGGGATTAAAGCCAGATGTGAGCATGTTTTATTTTCATTAAATAAATCTGATATTAATTACAATGAAGAATAAGAATTATATAAAGACGCAAAGGATGGTCAAGACACTTGTTTCCTTTAATTTTTATCTTCTTGAACACTGATATGTTTCTGCAACAACTCAGCCCTAAAGCTGTACAGGGATGCAAGAAAATAACTGCTGCTTTTTGAAATGAGGTTCATGTCCTGTTGGTGCCTTTGAAATCCATGTGTCAGTGAGGTCCAGGGGTCCTAAAGCCTGTCATACCTGTGCTGTATGTCAGAGAGGGGAAGAACAGAGACCTCAACAGGCTTACTCTGAAATATGGTTGTATCAGTGTCTTTCTGCACTTGAGCTAATCAGCTTTTCTGAGGGTTTTTAGTATGACTCCAGCACCTGGCTGAAGAATCAGAGCTGCCTCTGCATGTGGGGCAGTATCACCACACAGTGCTGCTCTTTGCAACCAGGGACTCTCAGTGCTGCTCTGAAATGTGTCCTATGAACTCAACCGGTATTTTCCCTTTGCAAAGCTTTTCTGCCACTGGGTGTATGCAGAACCATCTCAAGTCTTCAGGGCAATCAGAACCACAGACCACAAATAAACCTTGATGAAATAGTAAAATACAGGAGAAGGAGCCATCTTACTGAACTCTTGACAGCTGTGATGTAGATACCCTGCATCTGAGTTAGACACTCCAGGCTTCCTCGACACCTAACAGAGCAACAAGAGCTTAAAAGATAAGTTTCATCTGCTTTGTATCTATGCCTCCATTAGGATGAGATGAACTGCATCCTAGAAAAATCTTGTGTCTCTCTACTGACTGACAGTGAAGCCCAGATTGGCTCAGGTGAGACCAACTCTTGTAGATACTTAAAGTGAGACAAAACCCATTGTGGTGGGTTGGCTTTGGCTGGCTGCCAGGTGCCCACCAAGCTGCTCTATCACTCTCCTTTCTCAGCAGGACAGGGTAAGAAAATATGATTAAAAGCTTATAGGTCAAGATAAGGACAGGGACATCACTTATAGTCATGGTCAAAACAGGTTTGACTTAGGGAAATTAACTTATTGCCAATTAATCAGAGTAGGATAATGAGTAATGAGAACAAAACTAAAAGCACCTTCCCTCCTTATTCCTCAAAGTGGCCCAGGTAGATAGGCAATTGGGGTTCACAGCTCTTCATCCCTGTTGCTCCTTCCTCCTCACATTCTTCCACTGACCCAGTGTGGGGTCCCTTCCATAAGATACTACCTTCATAAAGTTCTCCAGTGTGAGTCCTTCTCATGAACTGCAGTTCTTCTCAAACTGTTCCAGCATGGTTCCCTAAAGGTGCACCACTCCAGCCAGAAAACCTGCTCCTGCATGGGCTCCTCTCTATGGTCTGCAGTTCCTGCCAGGAGTCTGCTCCAGCATGGATTCTCCACAGGCTGCAGTTTCCTTCCAGGCACATCCACCTGCATGGGGTCCTCCTCAAGCTGTAATGTGGGTCTGTGCTCCACTGTAGATCTCCATGGGCTGCAAGGGGACAGCCTACCCCACCATGGTCTTCTCCATGGACTGCAGGGGAAACTCTACTCCAGCACCTGGAGCACGTCCTCCCCCTCCTCCTCCACTGACCTGAGTGTCTCCAGGGTTTCACAGTTTTTCACTTTTTTTTCTTTGTCTCCCAGCTTCTATGGAGCATTTTTTTACCCTTTCTTAAATGTGTAATTGCTACCACTGTCACTGACTGGCTCAGCCTTGGCCAGTGATGGGTCTGTCCTGGAGCCAGCTCAGACTGTCTCTGTGTAACATGGATGCAGCTTCTGGTGTCATGGAAGCCACCTCTGCAGACCCTCTGCTATTAAAACCTAGACATGCAAACCCAAAAACCCATACTAAGCTTTCCTCTTCCTATTTCCACTGCAATGTCCAGAAAGTGGATTTTCCCAAAGTCATCCGCTCAACCAGTCTCACTAGGATTGATAATGAGGGGGTTTCCTTGGAAATTGGTGCAAAGGCCAATGACCAAAAAGACAAGAGGTGAGTTCACATGTAGGTGGATGTAGGTGGTCATACAGTGAGACAACTACACCATCATGTACCTGCTCTTCTCTGGTGGGTGCAAGACACAGGTACATCAAGTTCAGAGGCCATAAGGGTATAAGATCAATAATATGTCTTATCTGCTTCTTTCTCCCTGTCAGAGGCCCCATACAATGAAGTCAGCAACATCACAGGTTTCCCTTCAGCAGCACAATCTATCAGTGGTGGGAAAGCTACTATTCTGAAGGATGTGCAGAAAGCAATAAGCCATCCATCTGACTCAGCCAAAAAGGGCAACATTCAAATATAGTGCAGAACAAACATTGTACAAAATAAATACACCATTCATCAACACAACCACCCTTTGATCACCTAAAAAGGCATAAAAAATTAAGCAGGCAAGCAAGAGCAAGAAATAGTGGCAATGCCCTTTTTTTAACCAGGGATGGACTGTACACACCTTGGTAATTAAAGCTCATAGTTTCTTCTCAAGGAACTTGAACCCAAGTCTCAAGTTATGGGTGAATATTCACAGTGCAAGGTTTCAAGACAGACCTGTCTGAAGTGCTCTTGTTGGAGCAGTTTTATTTGTATAACATATTTCACTATTTCCTGTGTCACGGGGAGAATGATTTCTACTTTAGTGGTTAGAGTATTCACCTGGAAGGGGAAGTCCTCAGTTCATGTGCCTGCTTCTACTAATGTTTCTTGTATTTTTCATTTAAGTATTCATTGATGTGGATAATGGAAGCCAGGCCTCTGCTCCCAAATGAAAGACTATACCACGAAGATACATAGTCATTTGCATAGGCTTGCCATCTTCCTGTTCCCATGAATATTTAACTAACTATGCAAAGTGAAATGGTTTCAATATGAGGAACTGAGAATGCCCTGCCCTAGAATATTCTTTATCCCAGTGGTTAGAGCAGTCAGGGAAGTAGAGAGACGAGTTCAAATCCCCTTAAGCAGAAGAGGGATTGAACCTGGATCTTCCAGAGCTTGGTGGGTATTCTCAACACAGTGTTATTGGTGAGAAAATAAAATAGCATCTCTGCTTCCTCTTCTTACCTGAGCTGATGGGATGCCTTGCCAAAAATGTTTATCATACTGAAAGATCATCACAGAGTGTGACTGATACAATCTTTATTAGAAAACAAATTATTTCATGATGAACTTTTAAAAAAATGGAGTAAATAATGTGACAACAAAATGGCTTACCACAAGGGAGCATACTCACACCTGTGTTATTTGTGATCTACACAGACCATCTACCAATCTGTAATGACAGAAAAAAATTAAATTTGCCAGAATTCAGTTCTCCAGTTCAAGGACCTGACCCAAACAAAAGCCATGGCAACATCAGCACTCAAACAAAACTCAGAATATCATATGAAAAATCAATGAAACACCCCTATAGATGCAATGCTACCAAGTCTCTTTCTTCTCTAAAGTTCAAGGCCCATTAAACAGAACAGAACAATTTCAGAAGAGATATGACTCAGAGTCCAGATTGCTTAGAACTGACATTGGACTATTTGCTTTTCCTCAGGGCAGAAATAGAAAAGACAAAGCGTAAGGTTAACCTGTAGTATAAATTACTGAAGAAACATGTGAATTCCAAACTGAAGGTCAGCTCTGCAATGCTGCAAACCATGGCACTTGCATCCTGTCATCCAGTAGATAAATATTTATGTCACACATAAAAAAGCACTGATGTATCAGTACACATGAAGAGGTTAGATATCCTGTTGAATGAAAGTGGCTCATTTTTTTATGCATGCCTTAGGCCAGCTGAGGGAAGCAATCTGTATCTCCTAGCTGGGATCAACTGACTGGGAACGGATGAAACAAAAAAAAAGAAAGGGGGAAAAAATTACCCACAGGAAGAAAAGAGGGGAGGAAGGAAAAAAAAAAAGCTTTGAGGCATGATATTAAAAGCCCAGAGGTCCTGGATTGGTAAAATCCAATCAGTAACATGCCTGTTCCCAAGCCCAGTAAATTTTACCTAGATCTGGCTGATAAATTTCCATTTCCTGGTAGTTTCAATTACTAACAGAAATTTATCTTCATCATTTTCCACTCTTTTTCCATTTAAGCTCACTCTAAAAGTGAAAAAGAAAAACACCCCCAAACTTAATTTTGAAAATTTTGTATGAGACTGTTGTTTATTGACAAAAGTCTCTGCATAAACTCAGTTCTCTGTATTGACATCATATTTGCTTGATGTCAACAGGGCTCTTAGGTGGCTGCACCACACTCTCTATACTCAGGAAATCTTTAGGTGAGAACATCTTCATGCCTGAAACACAGATGATATGCAGAGCTGCGCAAAAAAACCTGCAGACAGACCAATCTTTGACAATCTCAGCACAAACTTTGCTGAGGTATTTCACAGCCAGCATTCTTGGAGTGCAAGCATGGACTTGCAGAAATATAGATCTTGCCTGTTTGGATTATGAGCTCTCTGGGGCAATGACTTTCTCTTCGGATGTAGGTATCCATTTCATAGCACCAGTCCTGCCATAATAACACTAATAATAATAGTAACAACAGCAATAATAATAACAGAAATAATAATAATTTCATCCAGGATGCTAGCTAGAAGAGCTGAAGGGCAGCAGGTGTGCTGGGGTAATAATGTAATACACTGAATCCTGTGCAGTGAACACATGAGCCTGCGATATCAAAGACACTACCTATGAAATTAATTTGCCAGTGACACTGCCTTGCCTACCATCCCTGGGCGTTGTGAGAATTAATTAATGCTTGCAAATCGCCTTGAGAACTTCAGAGGGAAGGTGCTTTATGTATGCAAAGCCCTGCTGCCTTTGCCTGGTGTCTGCTGCACACCTGTGCCCGTTGCATCATGTGCCGCCTCTGTCTGGTCGCCGGGTGCTCGCTGCGCACACACGGCCTCAGAGTGATTGATGGCTGCATTCGGGTCCAGGCACTGGAAGCTCTCCCCTGTCAGTTTGGAGCTTGCCCACACATGTCTGTGAACCACCAGACTCTTTTCCTCCGGCGCAGTTGTCAGGTTTCCCAAAGCAATGATTACCTTTCCCCAGCAACAAACCTCTGTCCTGACACCTTTCGCTTGCTGGCGACTTGTAGCGTTGAGGGCTCCCTTGTGAGGGTCTGTTCCCTACCTCCCAGGGCTCTTGTGAAACTTCATTCCTTTGTGTTTGTAAAACATGTCAAGAGGCCAACATGAAAGTGCCAGAACAGAGTGGTGCAGGCTCTTTTTTTTTTTTTATGATCACTATTAGCAAATAATTGTAGCCATGCAACATGCCCAGATTGTACCTCAAAGGTCACTACACCCCCACAGGGAAGGATGGCAGGGCTGGAGGCGTTAGCAAGAACAGCAAGGTGAGGCTACTCCACCTTCAAAGTGGCCATCCCTAATCCTGGAGGACCTGAACATGCCTGCAGGCCATGGCAGCTGCTCTGAAGGGAGCTACAGGTATGTTATGTCTTCAACCCCAGCGCTGAGGGGACTCTGAGTTACCAAATTCTTCTTACACGGAAAATAACTCCCATTTACAGAAAATAATTATTTACAGTGAAGTAAAATGCTTATTTAAATGCCTTTTTCTTCTCTCTATATATTTAATGCACCGTTTTTAAGTATTATCATCACCTGTTTGTGTGGGATTTTTTTTTCAAATGTACATATTTAGGCTCAGTTTCCAGGTTATCCTTGACACCCCATCACAGCAGCCAAGTCATGTTTACATTTGCCTCAAAAGAAGTGGGGCGGAAGACAGTTGTTTCCAAACACTTCTCCCTCCTCATGGCTATAAAGCTATACCACAGCTCTGTAGGTGCTGGAAAGCAGTACCTTTGTGTTGCTGGGTGATTTTAAGCAGCAAACATTGGCAGTCATCTGCCTTGCCCTTCTCCAGCTGCACTCAGCAAAGTATGGAGGGGAGGGAAGAAGAAGCAGGAGAGCATGTTGGAAGGAGTCAAGGCTCCTTTCATCTTTTACCACCCCCTTTTCTGTGCTTGAGAAAAAAATCCTGAACTCACTAAAGAAACCTCCAGCCTTTCTTTGGACTGTACAGAGGTGAAAGCCAGAATAAATCCCTGCTGAATCTGAAGCACTCAGTCACAAATTCAGAATTGATTATAAACCTGAGACTTATTATCTTGCCCTTAATCTCAGGTTCTCTTGACAGAGCACTGTCTATGAGATCAGATGTCAATGTAAGGACCATATGAAGAATTTCCATGGACTATAATTAAAAATTCTCTCTGAGTGCTGCACACAGACTTTTCTTAACCCAAAACAAAAGAGATTTATTTGGGAATCCTTTCTTTGATCAAAGGTTTTATGCATAGGTCATCTTATAAGAATCAGCTTATTTTTGATAATCAAAAGTTTTACACATTCACAATGGTAAGGGAACTTATCAATGCTGATGGTGATCACAGAATTACAGAATTTTTAGGACTGGGAGGGACCTCTGGAGATCATCTCGTCCAACTCCCCTGCCTAGGCAACATCTTGTGATGTTTCACAAGGTCTTCTCAAAAGTCTCAAATTTATCTTTCCTTTTTTTTTTTTAAAGGTTGTTTTTAGTCAAATGCTTTCAGTTTTTGGTCGGTTCTATCTCTGATAAAGATTTGTCTTTTACGAGTAGGCTGTTCAAAAATGATTTTGTATGAAATGAGAAATTACATACTTTTCTTTTTTTTAAGAATCAAAATGTTTATTCTGGATTGTCTCGTTTTGACGAAAAGTGTTCCCTCTCCTTCCTCCACCTCCAGAAAGGCTGGTCTTTGCAAAAACCCTCAATTTCCATTAAGTAATAATTCTGGTGGATAATTATAATTTGATTTCTCTGACCAGCATCCTCAGGGGCATTCAGATGTCTTCTGCTTCACCATTCCTGTTTCACACAAACAAGAGTAATAATCTTTTCCTATTCTACCCAGATGTTGGAAAGCTGAGTCCTTAAAAGTGTACTTGGGTTCTACACTGGTTAGTCAGGGCCCTAAAGGGAAAGCATCAGCACTCAGTGCAATCTCCCTTTGGCTTTCCCCTTCCCTCTACCTCCTCCTTTTCCATGCTTTGCATGGGTGTTTGGGTTCTACCTCCTCTGAAGAGCTTCAGCTCAGCCCATTCCATACCCAGAGGCAACTAATAAAGGTCAATCTCAGATATAATGAAAGGGGACAATGAGGTTGTTCTGGCCACTCCTAGTTTTCCCCACTGCTTCACACGAGCTCTGCAGGTTCTTCTGGTTCCTCCACCAGGCCTGAATGTCAGGGGGAGGCTGTTCCCATCACCATCCCCAGCTGTTCTTCAATAGTTGTGTCCTTTGAAGATGTGCATAGTTATCATGTTATTTCAAAATACTAAAGGTCACATTACCTTCCCTTTTCCCTTCCTCCCTGCTGGGAAGTAAGGGCAGGAGCAATCCCTGTGTAAACAAGGAGGAGCGGGTTTGCAGAGTGCTGCCGTGAGGGACTCCACTGCTCTGTTGCAGCCTGGACTCCCTTTTCCTCAGCTCACCCTGCAAATCAAAGTTTCAGAGGCCTGAAAGAGGCTCTAGTGCAAAGCATTTTCCCTACGTCTCTGTTGGCCCTTTTGTCAAAGCAAATGTGGTTGGATGTCCAGACATTCATGAGGCAACAAAAAGCTCGCTTTTTCTTGAATCTTTTACTCAAAATTCCATGCTGGAGTGATAGAACCGATTTTCAGCACTGCAGGAGGCACTGTAAATCACACATTTGATGTTTTGGGAAATAAAGTTATGTGTAAGTCATAGACCACCCCAAATTCTTGATGACCCTCTGCCAAGACAGGAATCAGAACTGTCTCAGATTCCTCCTCTTCCAGCCTACTGTGCAGCAAGGCTTCTCCTTACTTTTTCGGTGATTCCTATGAGGTATGTTGGCCCTGAAGGATAAGAACTGCAGTTCTTCTTGGTAATTACATCATGTAAGTATTAGGTCTACCTCGCTCCCTCCAGCTCACCCAGCTACAGGCTGGGTAGAGCTGGGCCCTTAAGAAATACTTTTATGAAACTTCTGAAAAGCAGGTGGTCTGACACTCAGAAAGCACATTAACACTAATGAAGATAAAGAATTTCACAGAAAGATAATTGTTTGCCTAGCAGCTGAATTTATTTTCATTCTCCAGTTGTAATTAAGGGAAAAGTTGCAGTTTAGAATGCAATCTAGTTTTCCCTCTTTTTTTTTTCTTGCCTAATAAGCAGAGCAAGAAGTTGATTCATTTCTTTATCTGCAAGGTAAAAATGTATCATTTTACCCACACCTGATTTTACTGAAATGAGTAGAAGACAGATAAACAGCTGGAGAAACCTGAGAAAAAAACCCATTGAGTTCAATTTACCAGAATCTTCCTATGCCTAGGGGAGGGGAAAAAAAAAAAAAAAAAAGAAAAGAAAAGAAAAAAAAGAACGAAAAATAAATAAAAGCAAAGAGAAGGGTACTTTCCCACCGAAGTGTCAGAGTGAGGAGTCAGCCATGGACAAGCAAGATTATATCTTAAGACATTGGGCAGTTTAAGTTTTTTTTCCAACTGCAAGAAAGGATGAGCAATTCCTGAGGACCCAGATGTTCTTATTCATGTTATTATTTATTATTTGTATGTGTGTGGGGCTTAGGAGTTGTAAACTTAGGAGTCCAGTAGTCTTACCAAATGTAAGGATGTCAAAAACCAAAACTGGTCTCAGGTCACTGAGTACTGCACAAAAGAGCAAAGAAACATGGAGCAAAAGGAAAGGATCTGCTCCAGAAAGGCTGCAAATAAATGGTAGAAGGGAGGTAATGAAAATAAGTAATTCCTTCTGGATACAGAAAAGGGAGGAACAGGTCAATCCAGGATAAGGGACAGTTGTCTCATGAAAGACATGTCAAATTCTTGTATATGTCTCTACTATATGAATAAATTTTGCTAAATGAGGATTAGCATTGTATGTTGTATCAAAACCGGAGAGAAAGTTCATTTATAGGGGCAGAATTACAGCCAGATGAACATGTTTCCAGGCATAGAATACAGCATTTATCTCTGCAATGACTTGCAGTGAAAAGTTTGGATTATAATTTTGGATTTTGGATCATTTGAAATCAGTTTAAAAAAATTTGTTGTTTTTTTTCTTTAAAATAATCCATAATATTTATGCACAGATCTCAGAATGTGCTCAGGACTACAAATTAAACAGGGATAGATATCTAAATACCTTTGAGAATCTGCATCTCACGTTCACTCTATAATGATGAGTGTTAGGATACAGGTCAGTCTCCTGCAGGACTATAGACACTAATCTGCTGGATTAACCTACAGGTTTATATGGAATATAGTATTTTCTCTACCAGTGACTGCATTCAAATGCATCTGAAAAAATTATAGTAATTTACAGGAAGAAGAACTATCTCCCCATCTTTGCTCCTCTTGAATAACTATTCTTAATTCCACTCAGTTTAGATCTTTAAGAAAGAAATGTTGTATCCTTTCCTTCCTTTCTCCAGCTACCTGGAAAACTCTCCAATTATTTCTTGGAATCTTGATAAATATTCAGGATGGCAATTAATGAGATTGAGGTGACCTGTCAGCAAATCACCCGAGCTAGGCAGGAACACACAATCATTTGATGTTGGAAAAGCAACCACACAAACACACAGACCCACAATCACACAATCAGCTGAACCACTTGGATCACTTGTCCCAACACTGAATAATTTTTGTGTTCCCTCCTCTATCTAGAGCTTCTCCCAAACCCCCAGATCTTGAAACTCCTTGGATACAGGCTCAACTTTTGCTGCCAGAAATTCTTTCTAGATTGTGAACCTCAGAATGAATGAACAGGCTAGTTTTCTGAAAGTGAACCAGTTAGACCTTTAGCAATTAATTTCATGCTTAATATAAGCTTATGAGCACTTTTAAAGATTAAAATCATAGCTATTATTAAAACAAGATTCTGATAGTCATTTATTATTTTCCAGATATATTTTTCCAAGGAACAGCTGATATAAAGATTGCCTTTTCCTCCTTACTACCACATACTTCAGGTATTTTCTTTTTTCTCTTTCTGTGCCTTCTCTTCGTCCATGTAGAGTAGCAATTTTTGGCACATCAAGCCCATTAGATAATTATATGTCAGTTGAGAAACTCTCAGCTTCTTGTCACGAGTCTATAAAGCTCTCTGTAATGTTGTAATACAGTATCGCTGATATCTCAAGGAGATAACTTGTTAAGTGTCTACTGGCTATATAATTCGAACCAGAAGTTAACAAAGAGAACTGATCTTTCGGTAAACATACAGTATATTTTTGTCATCTCTTCCTGATAGTGGTTTTGATAAGCAGATTTAGATGTGGTGTTATCCTCTGATTGCTTTTGCAGTGTACTTGCAAGACAGGGAACTCCTTCATAATTCCTCAGACAGATGGGTGAGAGGAATTTCCCAAGTACCCGCAGATCAAAGATTGTTCCCTGTAAATGGTGATGGCTGCTGATATTACAAACCCACCCAGACATTTTATTCTTCCTCATTCTAAAAACCCTTTCACTTTCCTCTGCCCAATGTGGATTCCCATTAGGTGGGAAGAATAATTTTAAGCAATCAAGAGTCAGTGTGATAACCTTAGATTGCTCATTAACGACCAGAATGGGAATGAGGGGTAGATGACAGAGATCTGTGAAATCAAAGAGGCATGGAAATGACGAGCAATTGTTCTCTGTCTCTTCCAAAACAAGAGCAAGGGGACATCAAATGGAACATGGAGGAGACGGGTTCAAAATAAACAAAGGGAAATGATACTTCATACAATGTATAATTAAGCCGTGGAACTCCTTGCCACAGGATGTTGTGGATGCTGTAAATTTACATGGGTTCAAAAAGGACTGGACAAGTTCATGAAAGAAAAATTCTTCAAGAGCTATTAAATACAAAGACATTACCTCTGGCTCCGGAAGATGCTGAAATGCAAATCTCAAGATGTTGTGAGAGTGCTCTGAGGAAGTCTCACTTTGTATTTTACTTTTCCCCAAGCAGGTATTAATTCTTGGCCCCTGTCAGAAAGAGGTACATGTGTTAGATGGATCCTTGCATAGCTGATACAGCTCTTTTTATGTCCTTATTTCATGCAGTTGTCTTATTCAGAGAGCACATCAAGTGATGGCCACTGACAGACACACCATTCACTTCTTATTGTTCTTTCTCCAGCTTAGAGCAGTAAGTAATCTGAAAATGAGTGTATTGCTAAATACTTTTATTTTGAGGCAGTTTAGCTTCCCAATTTTCTGTATGGAAGGTATAGAAAATTGAAGCTTGCTGGCTGCCTCTGAGAGAGGAGGACACAGTGGTCTTACAGAGACATCTCTCCTCATGTTCCAGCTGGTGACTGTGTAAAGAAATATAAAGGCTTGTGTAAAGAAATGGGGTGTCTCTCTCAGCTCTTTGCCTCTCTGGGCTGTCCAAATAAGTATCCCAGTATTAAATAGTGATTCAGAAGCAGAAACACTCATTTGGGATGCTTGGCTATGTGAAAATTGGCTGGGAAATCCCCAAGCTTTTTATTTTTGTTACTTCTGGCACTTGGCAGGCCCACCAGTGCCTCCTTAAATAGAAGTTTTCCTGGTAATGGGGAAAAGTGGAAAAAAGTCAAGGGAAAGTACCTCCATCCTGGAAATACTACCAGGTGCTCTATCTGATAGCATGTCCATTTGAAAGGAGGTAACAATATCCCCCCTCACCACCATTTCCTAGCAGCTGGGTTTGAGGAGAGTCAGTGCAGGGAACAAGTCCTGTCCTGTACTGGAATACTCATGCATCTGCACAGGCTAAAAGGCTCCTTAGCCAACCCCTTGGTCCCGCAGGCTTAGCCAATTTGTGGGCTAAATTAACAGTTTGGTGGTGGGGAGTCAGAGAGCTCCTGCAAAATTACATCTGGCTGAGTGGTGTACACCCCCAACCCATGGAATCTAACGGCCAAAGAGGAAGATTAGCTTCCTTCTCCCAAACAGGGCACCCCAAAAGTCTGGAGGCACTCAAAAATTAAAATCTCCACTGCAGCATTTAACCCGGGTTTCAAAAGCCATTCCCTTCCCAGCACCCCTAAAAAGCCTTTTGGGCAAGGAAGGCAACTCTTCAGGCTCCACGGGTATTATTATCATTTGGAAGCCTGTTTTGTATTTGGAGTTGGCTGCTCCTTGGGTTCACCCAGGCAGTTCAGTGCGTGCATGCCTGGGTGTATGTTGGATGTGCCTAATAGCTGCAGTAGGTGGAGAGGGAGGAAGCTGTTCCCCAAATGATGGGAACTCCTGGAGGGAGTTGTCTTGCCACTGGCATGCTGTCAGCGTGCCAAGAAATAAGAAAGTTGAGATGATCAGAGGCAGCTATCTAAACAAAACAGGGTGAAAACTCTCAGCCTGCATGGCAATCAGGCACGGGAAACTCATTCAGTGGCCATCCAGCTTCTTCCCATGGTTCAGGTTTGCTATTCTGTGAACCACAAAACAGCCAGAAAATATCCCTGTGCCCAGAAAAAGGCCTGGTGTCTGTTGTCCTTTCTGTCATGTCATTCCTTCTGCAAAATACCTCTCAGAGTAGTGGGAAACACAAAATGAGAGGTGATTCAAAGGCATCACAAGCTCTTTGCGTGTCAGTTTGCAAGAACCAAAATTAGCCACTGAGCAGCACTATCCCAATTCTGGAATGAAGAGGGTTGCTCCTTAAGGTGTTGCAAATCACTGACAAATTCATTGGTGCTCTCGTGCTCAGGATTTTATCACTACACAGGCACTAACCAAGATCTTGATGGTTGTTAGGAAATCAGCAGTGAAAGGCAAGAAGATATAGAAATCATGCAGTTATCTTCTCACCCTGCACGAGCAGGTAATATCAGTAGCTGGCTGATCAAACGCATGAATGGCTTTATAATATGTATAAATATACAAAATTACATAAATATAAATATGTAGTATGTATAAATATGTATAAAAATGTACAAATGCATAGCTGGCTTTGACCCCAGTTCAAAACCCCAATATTCCTAATAGGCAGTGAGGGAGCTGAATCTTGGTTGTTCACATCTGACTTTTTACCTAGTAAAGCTAGAAATGTAGAGAATACTCTGGCCATCAGGATCTTTTGTGGTCCACCTTTGGATGAAGTGTCCAAAGACAACAGAATGACTCTGTGTTGTAACTTTTAATCTAATCAAGTGAGACACACAGATCTCTTCCAGTAAGACTTGGAAGATCTGAAAAAGAGTTTCCAAGTTATCAACTGAATGTTTCAACTGGCTGTAGGAGATGTAGTTCATGGACTGACAAGTAGCCTGTGAAACCTGAATGAAAGAATATCTGCCTCCAAATCTGGAGTCGGGCACCTGGCTTCCCGAGAAGAAAGGAGCGTAAAGCCTCACACCCACCCTTGGCTTTCCTGCCATTAGACTGGGTTTTACCTTCTGCTGCCACATGCTAAACCCTTTCAGAAGCACATGATGCCTGATGTATTACATAAGAAGCTTACCTACCTAAATTGGGCGACTCCATATCAACAGAGCTCCTAAGAATTAGAAGCTCGTGAATTCCCAGCTGTGAGATGTAAGTCCTTTGGTAGATGTAGATCTTTGATACCACACCAATGACAGAAGAGCTGGAATAGTTTAGAATAGAAAAGAATAAGAGCTTTAATCTTTATTCATTGGTATCCAGGATCTTTAATATCTGCAGCCTCTCTGAATCAGTTTAGTTTATTCAACACAACTCAGATACATTTGATCTGCTAAAGCTGCCAACCTCCTTGTTCCTCAGGCAGGCTCTTTGTCACCTTTTACTCATGAGAGCCATGCCATCTGTCTGTCTGTCCCTCCCAGCTCTTCTCAAGAACTAGCTGAATAAAATGCAGTCAATGTTCCCTCCTCTTAATCTTATTAAATATGCCCAATCAAGTACTATAAACACAATCATAAGACTTCTGCATTCAACTCCTAACCCTCAAAGCTATGTGCCAGTGACAGATGGTCTGTAAATAACCCAGGCTTCCCCCAGTCAAGTGGTGGTATTTGCAGGCTCATCAATAAGAAGTTGAGATTTATGTTCAGTAGTGATTTTGCAAGAACACAAACTGAACCAAAAAAAGTCAACAACAAACCCCACCTAAAGTATTTTCAGCTTCATCAGATTTCAGCAAAAACTGTCAAAGCTCCTTGGTGATTTATGAAGGTGGGAGAAATAGCTTGGATTGGATATTTAATGGCAGCTTCACTTGGATATTCTGGATGTATATAACCACAGCCACTCTATGTATGGAAACACAACTGATATTAAGTGACATATAGAAAAGGGCTGCTTGGATGATCAGAGATACAGAGAATCTACTCCAAAAGAGGAAGCAAAAGGGTATTCTAAAGGTCAAAGTGTCTACATCCAGTTGAGGCAGCTCTGCTGAGAATCAGAACAGAGCTGACATTATTGTGGTCGTAGCATTTGCAGGACCCCAGATCCCCTTGCTGCTGTCCAACACTTTATCCTACACAGACATATCAGTTATTCATCGTGTGTCTGTAGTACTACATCAATAGAACATGTCTGAACATAGCTTGTTGACTTTAAAATGCTCAGCAATGAAGGATTAGAGGGGTTAGAAGTGCCCTGTATAAACACATTGAGAGATAAACAAGGGAGAGTAAGAAAAGCTCTGTGAGCTAATGACCAGTGCTCTCACCAGAACCAATGGGATTTGATGTCCAAGACTGCAATTTAAACAAAATCCATAAAACTTCAGTCATGTAGAGGGAAAAAAGAAGGACAGCAGCAGTTTTGAAATGATCAGCTGATGTTGGTGTTATGACTGCCTAGAAAGTGCTGCAACACGCAGATATGTTGCATGTCCTATTTGCTCTAGAACAGTAAACACTCCACCAGAATGGCACGTGGAGTTCACTGCATCACTTCAGACCAGAGATTATATGGGAGAACTTCTTTTCCATACCAAGGGATGTGTAAGGGGTGTCAGAAATTTTGGGGCTTTAATGTAATAACTATTGTATTCCTGTAATCTTTTGATTTCTCCTTGAAAAGCTCCTCAATACTAGTCTGTGAGGCTAAGTAGAATTGTCTTGTTTCATGGGGTAAATATTTGTGGAGAGGACAATGATCATTGTGAATGCCAAGTCAAAAAGGGCAGACATTTTCCATAAGAGTGTTCTGCTCTTGGGCCCACATCCGGTATCTCACAACAAACTCAAAAAGATCTCCAGGGATTTGTTTTACTTATCAACATCCTAGTTTTTGACTGCTGGGTCTGCCTGACCTGAAGATCTGTATTCACACGAAGTTCCATCCCTATGAGCATGACCAGCTTCCATTTGCCCTCACCTACATCTTTCTGAGGACACGGCTCAAGGGCTTTCATACTTAAATTCTCTTACACTCCACCTCTCTCTTTGTGTCAGTGGTGGGAAGGTTTGCCTGAATCTCAAGAAAGAAGCTGTTAAAAGGACATTGTGCAGAAACTACATGTTGGAGGAACTTTTTGCATGCGCTGAAGAACAGGTTTCACCTCCAAGCAAAGTGCAATCAGGCTTTAACCCAACTTCTGCCCAGCTGAATAAATGCACTCAGGCTTAAATGATACCCCACTAGAGGTGAGGGTTGGTTTTTTTTTCCTGCATGGATGATCAAGCATTTTGGATTACAGTTTGGGGAGCTTGTTTATAGAAAGGAGACAAATCCTAAACTAATAAGAAAAGTATTCTACCCAAGAATCTCTAACACGTAACTTCACTCAGAAGCTGACACCAGCTTTTATTTTTTAAAGATTATTTTTCCTGCTAAGTCTTAGATGTTTGAGTTTACTGAGAAGAGCAGAAGTTTTACTTCCTGTAACAGAGAAGGGCAAAAATAAGCTTGAGACATGGTGAAGTTTTTCATTAACCTAAGTTTAGTATTTTAGAAATTTAAATACTGCTAAAAATTCACTAGAATGAGCTTTTTTTTTTGCTGACTTTTAAAGTTATTATTTACAGTGCTACAAGAGATTTCTTTGTCATGAAAGAGTGCCCTGATCTTTTTTTTCCCTCATTGTTGAATCTGGGGTACATTCTAGTGTGAATATCTGAGAGCCAGGAAGCAATACTGATTAGTAATGCATTATTTTATATTCCTTATTCACCATAGAAAAAAACAAACAAGCAAACCCCCCCCAAAAAAACAAACAAAACTCATACATAAAGTAAAAAGTAAAAATAATTATGCTTAAAAATAGTTTGATCTTAAACAAAATCTATCATGACATTAATAAGAGATGCATTTTCCCAGTCATCACCTTTCTAAAATTCTCAGTATTCCCAAATAGAGATTTTTTTCTAACTGTCTGTGTTTTAAACTGCCTCTTTAAGTGTGTACACAGTGTACACATTCTTTTTTTTTCCCCTAATGTTCAAAATTAAGCCCTTCTGTATGCCTTCCATGCTGAAGTTTATAACCCCAGCCTACACAAGTCCAGTGCAGAAAGATCTACAGCCTCCAGGCAGAGCGAGGAAGCTCTTTAAAGATGAATCATTTTCATAAATGAGTGCAGAGGGAGGTCAAGCCAGGGGACACAGAAGGTTACATGTGTGGCTGAGATAAGGCCTCATTCATCCACTTCTTACTGTCAGGTCTTGATGGGTGAACATTGCCTTGAGCTCCCATAAAACATGTTGTTTGCAGAAAACTTGCAGGTGGTTCATAAAAAAGTCCAAACTGTTACCAAGAAATTTATCTCTCAACTGCTGGATCTGTTTATAATAGAAGTGAAGGATCTCATAGAGAAATTAAGTATCGGAGACTGACTTATATTGGCCTGCCAGGCTGAAAAACCCAACCTGCCTTCCAAATACTGCACTAAAAATGTCAAAGCAATTGTATTGATGACATCTTGACAAGATACTGTACAAGGCTGTTAAAAATACAACAACAACAACAACAACAAAAGAATGTTGCCTGTTTAAGGAAAACTTGTCCCTGGGGAAGGGATGTGGGTTTTTAAGAGAGTTTTATGGAGGAAATTTAATCAGTTCTCACTGCACCATTTGTTTTTGGAGAGTGTCAATCTTTTATTACTGTGGTGCCCATTCGAAAGCCAGTTTTTAAAAGGTTGTCATTGTTTCTCCCTGTGTTTCAAAGCAGATATTCAGATAAAACTGCGTCGTGTTGGCAGGGAGAAAAGGTGAGGGTTAAACTGAATGCAGGAGGTATCATATATAGGACAGTTTGATGTTGTGGATATTTATCCACTGAGGGATGGATTTGAGACCTGTTGAAACCAATGAAGTCACTTTATTGACTTCACTAGACTTTTAGCTCCAAGAAACCGTACGGAGACCTCCAGCTGGTTTCATATCAGCTACCCTAGAGCCATGGAATTATAGCAGCTTTCGACATGTACCAACCTCAGAAGTGTTCACATTTGTGTTCAAAAGGCCCCGTGTCCATTCCCTTACAGCCCCTCATACTCCCCTCTCTCCTCCACACAAAAATACAAAGTTAAGTTTTCTGCATTCTCCTGATCTGGCTCTCCCGTGCTTTCGTATTCATAGGTTTTTACGCCCTGAAGGAGCCATTATGATAATCTGGTGTGACCTCCTGAAATCAATGTATCAATGGGATTGCACCAACATTATGGGAACAGTATTTGGCCTCTAGACATCCTGCCATATAGAGACAACACTGAATGAATTAAAATGGGATAGGGCATTCATTATGAATTATTTGCTTTGGGGGTTATACATCCCACATTCGGAGTTTTTTTTACTGCAGTCAAAAGAAGAAAAATAGTTTCCCCAGAAGCGTCTTTGCATAAGTTGTGTGTGTCCATCTCAGTAGAGTTGCTGTAGTTCTCAGGCAGAACATGATAGATGCCCTAGGTTTAAGTTAATGTTTTCTTCAAAGTTTTGATTAAAAAAAAATAGTTTTTCACTGTACGTTCCCTTGGTCACTTCTTTCTCACCAACTTCTCTTGCAGCTGCTCTTCTCCTTAACTGTGTGCAATGCCCATGGGGTGTCTCTTTGCCCAGCCACCTGCAGTGGTGCTCCTGGGAGCAGGGAATGTGCAGTATGGGTCTGGTTCTCCATCCTCAAGGAGTTGCTCAAACTGCTCATGCACCACTCAGGGCTTCCCCAGGGATTTATGTAAAAAACACCTACATACAGAAGGATCAGCACTTGGTTTTGGGCTGCAGCATGCCCATGCTGCCCATTTCTAAGGATGAGTGTGGTCTCATCTAACTCAGATCCCTTTTAGAAACACGACATGTTGTCACATCGCTGAGAGTCTGAAATTATGCTGGGTCAAGACCATTTCCAGGAAATTGTCGTGGTGACAGTAAAATAAAGCCTGGTGTCAACGAAAGCCTGAGAATCCCAGGACATACAGGAAGCCTTGGTCCATCACATCATCTTTCATGGTTTTAATAGGGGCATATCCACTTCTACAACCTAGAGCAGCTTTCACTCTTAAGTGTAAATGACAATCACAGGGCCCCAGATACAATGTAACTGCTTCTTAATTAAAGGAAGTTTAATGAGAATTGCTGGTAAACAAACATCAGGTGATTATAGGATGACATCTCTCCATAGATTACTGAGTAATTGCACTTCTCTGACCCAAAAGGAATTTCCATGCAACTTGCATGGAGGCTTAGAAGACAGAGATAATTAGGTCTTTATTCTCTGCAACTTTTAGTCTTTTTTTTTTTTTCACTTCCAAGCACACAGAAATTATCAGAGGCTGCATCACCCCTCACACATTAAGTCCCACTTAGAGAGATGGTAACTTCTCTGGTTCCCCACATCTGCTGAGCTTCCTTCAGCTGCTGCTAAGCTTTCATTAGCTTCAGTTTTGAAACTCCAACAGGAGTGAGGAGAATTCTCCTCGTCTGTCCACAGATACTTCTCTGCGAGAACTGCCCTTTGTAAGCTCTGAAAGAAGGACTGTACCATAAATACCATTTTCCATCCCAATTCCATCACGTGGAAATTGAAGTTTTGCTAAACATATATTCTCTATATGTAGATGGAGTAAAACCCACCAGGATTTTAAAGGCACATCAGCCCTCCTGATGCAACAGTGCTGATTAATGTTGTTTTTATTACACCGTTTTCTACCAGAAGAAGCTGATTTCTCAAAATCAAGTTGTTTCTTGGGAGCAAGTCTACTGAGTTAATACAATTATTGGCAATGTTTTAAAAAAAAAAATCCAAGATTAAATGGAATATTTAGTTTGAGCTTGCTTTTTTTCTTTGTTTTTCCTTTATTTTATTTTGTTTTCCCTGTTTTGACTTTTGATACTAAAATTTTGCAATTATTCTTCATTAATTGGAATGATGCTGCACAAGCTGTTTCATGCACTCTGTGATTTCTATGACTATGTGTGGGTATTACTATGTCAGAGCACTTTACAGTTGGATGAAAAGTCAAAGATTTCAAAAGGACTTTAAACCTGACCCTTTGCTCTGACATAACATCAAATATTTCTAGATCATCCATGACAGATATGTGTCTAACATGCTTTAAAAGCCCTCCAGTGGTAATGATTCTGCAGCCCATCAAGGATGTGTTGTTCCTGTCTATGGAGTAGGAAGGGGTTTGTGACAATTAACCTAAAACTTTACTCATTGCAAATTAAGCCCATTTCTTCTTGTCCTACCAGCAGTGGACACACAGAACAATTGATTACTGTCCTCTTTTAAAAAAACTATTATATGTTTGAAGACTCGTAACATGCCTCCCTTCCTTCACTTCTTTCCTAGACTAAACAAACTCAACTCCTTCAACTTTTCATTATAGGTCATGTTTTCTTAAACTTCTTTTCCTTCGTGTTAGTCTCCTCTGGATGCTTTCCAAAGGGTTTATTGCCTTTTTTTTTTTTTCCTTTAAAGTGTGGTGGTCAGGAGTACATACCTCAGGCCAGCTGAGCCCCCACCTGTGCCAAGTAGTTCAGGCTAATGACCTCCCTTTTGATATAAGTGTGTTTCTACATTTCTTTTAAGACAGCTTGGCTTTCCATTCCATGAGATATCCCAACTTATCATTACCAACAAAAATTTTGAAATGCTGGAATTTCCCACACAATGGGAGTAATCTCTTCTGTTTCGTTCTGCTACATTAGAAGATGTTCCTGAAGTTGGCATACATAATGTTTTAGAGTACTGGAATTCACACAGTTTAAATGTTTATCTTTCATGTGGAGTTTTTTTACCTGTAGACTTTGTATTGTTTTATAAGCAGTGTCCCTATCCACAGTTTTCTGATGCAGAAAGCCAAGGAGGGAAAATGACAAACCCTCAGGACAGGTAAGACCCAGGGTGAATGGCATGGCTGCAAAGATGAGTTTCTGCATTGTGTTAGTTGAAATGGAAGGGGGTCCCACTCATTGCATGTGTTCAAATCAAAAAAGAACCCATCCACTCATCAGGTCACATCACAGGGCATCCTCTTCCCTCAAGTACTCCATCACAAAGATGACATACACGCTCATTCCCAAATTTGGGAATCCCTAGTGATTCACCCAGCTTCAAATGCACGTGTAAAAATGCATTAGATGCTCTACATTGGCTCAGCAGAGGGACTCTAAAGTCCAGTTGTTTCTTCTACTATCCAAAGGAACTGATAACCTAAAGGATCAGCTTCTGTCCAAAGCACACTGTTCAAGTCAAAATCTATGCAAACCTAGCCTTCCCTTGTCTTTGAGCTCAGGTGAGACATATGTGCTTTCTCATTACCCTGAGATTTCAGAGTTTTGGATCCTGCCCCCCAGCTCTGCTTCAGGGATTGACTGTTATGTGATTCTGAATAAATCACTTCCCTCCCTCAGTGCCCCATCTGCCAAAGGTAGTTACCATCCTGTTCCTCCAGGTAGTCCTTCACACTGCCCCATGGGATTCTCTACAAAGGAGGCAGACACTCTTATTGATATTTAGAAGGGGGAAAAAAGGAAAAACAGCACTGCAAAAAGTGACAGTAGACTTATGCTTATGGAGAACAGTGTCTCCCTTGACAAAATGAAATCAAATGTGTCTGAGACAGAATGGAAAAATATGGAACATGACATTCAGGAATGTTCCTTGCTCTCCTAAAAGTCTGCAGTAAATGAGACCCTGACATGAGTATTTAAACATAATAAAAATATCCGTCTGACTGGAAGGAATCCAGAATTTTCTGAAATACTTTTATTAATATAATTTCCTCTGCAATAGCCACAGGACTTGCTTTCCATTAACACTTTGGGCTCAGAAAGCTCTAGTGCCAGTCCCTGCTGGGACTGTTATATGGCTGGGAGCTCCACAGAAGACACTAGAGTTTTCCCAGTATGTGTTACTTTGGGAACTTGGTCTTTGCTGGAAATGTTCTTTAATGATGCCTTGAGGAAGACAGTCATTCTTTAGAATGAAAAGATAACAAAGAAAACAGTTGCAATGGCTAAAAGGGGAAAAAAGTAATTGTGGACAAAACTGAGCCTGAGTTCTCTCTGTATTTGGCCTTGCATTTTAGGGTATTATTGACTCCATCACTCGCTCAGCAGTGATAGAAGTGTATCTTTCCATTTATAGTAGATTAGCTAAAACTGAAGGGTGTCCTGTAAGAAGAGGCTAAGAAATATTCATCCCATACCTTACAGATATTTTAACTGGCTACATTTAAAATCCAAGGAGGTACAATCTTATATTCCTGAGGAAACATACCTTATTCCTCAACAAATGGACAAACATACCATATCCTTCCTCTGTCACTGTGACCATGCCTCCAGAGGTCCTTAATGTCCCTTCAGTGAAGAGGGGTCCCTATTTACTTGCACTTTGCAACTCCCACTCCATCACTCAGTCCTTTTTTCACCCCCCACCCCATTCTGCACTTGATTTTTATCTTCTGAAACAGTCAATCCCCTTTGTCTCCTTTTGTGCCTTTGTTTTGGTACTTAGAGTCTAGTGATAAATATCATCCCCACAGCTCTGTGAGGGTGCTAGTCTCTGTGGTGTCTTCCACTACCCACACACACTTGTGTGACCTTTTCGTGCTATCGTGTACCTAAAGTCCCTTCTTACTACACATGTTTTTAACCAGCTTTCCACTGCTGTCTTCTGTCTCTTTTTACTGCTGTGCATGCTCAAGAATTACCTACAACAGAGCACACAGGACTATTTCAACCATGTCATCCTAAGAGATTTACTTTAATCCTTTGAATATCCTCTTTCCTCTATCCACAAACTTTGCTTACATCTTTGGGGGGGCTCATTTAATTTGTGAAAAATTAAATAAGATGGTGCAAGTAATAACTCCTCATTTCAGGATGGTTTTTTTCAGGATCATACAACAAAATCATCCATTAATTTTAACTCACCAATTCATATTCAACAGCTTCCAAGAGTAGTGTCAGAGGTGGTGGAACAATTCATATCAATTGGAATGAAATTTTACCACCCTTCATCTTGATGATACTTGACTCCATGAGTTTATCATTGAGTTCAGTGAGAGCAATTTTAGAAAAAAAAGTATTACTTCGGTATTAATGGGTATTAAGTAGTGGTAGTTACGAGAAATCTGAACAAAGGCGCATGAAAATAATGAAATCAGAAGCAGGAAGCCAGTATGTGGCTGACCAGCTAATTTTAAATAGAAAGTTTGGGGATTTTTCAGAGTACAAGAACTCCGGATTTTAGAGAAAAGCAGACTTTACAAGAGGCACATCTCTCCTGACTGCATGCAAGCAGAGAGGTTGCTGATACGGAAAATTACTTGGCCATTGGCCAACATATATTTAGGTTCATGTAAAGGGAACAAGAAAATTTTGGAAGAAAAATCTCAAGGTAATACATTGACTAGTTATTATCACAAGGGATAAAAAGAGACAGCAAACCAAGAGAATTTAGAAAAAGGATATTAAATATACATTGGTTAAAGATATATTCAGTGGCAGGGCATCATTTGTGATATAGCTTCCTAAGGAATAAAAAAACAGAATAAAAAGACTTGGGTGAACAGGGCAAAATGAAATGAAGGAAGATAAAATGTACCCAGTTATCAAGTCACACAGGTAGAGAGTAAATTATAAAAATACAATAATTAAATCATAAGTATAAAATAATTAATATTTAGGTAAGTTATCAACATATTATTTTCAGAAGCTACCAACTCATGTTTAAATTCCCTCTTTCTGAAGTTATCTTCAGATAACTTCTTCTGAAGTTATTGCCCTCGGAGCAAGAAGCTGGCCAAATGGTGGACATTCCCTGAAAAAGCTGTCCTATTGGAGAAGCTGTGTGTTATAAGACTGAGCTACAGCATCCCAAGCTAAACCCCCTCCTAGACCATAATAATGCTCTGGATTTGCTGTCATGCTATTTCCTTCTGCCCTTCCCCACCTCCATGTCATCACCTAAGGACGAGCTCACGTTGTTTGAAACAGATTTCTCATCCATTAGCCAGAGGTTCAGCTTCAGTCAGTGCAACCAAAGGGTTTGGCTTGGCCAGTTTCCCCACACCTTCAGTGTCATGCTGCTCCAAGTGACTGTGGTGGGAAGCATCCAGCACCACACTGCTCCAAAATTGCTCTGTATCTGAATAGAGGAGGCACAACGTCCCTCAATTTGTCTCTTTGCTGCTGTTAGAATTTCCTGCCCCTAGGAAAAGAGGCTATCAGTCCACAGTGGGTGCCGGACAAAAGGGATGAATTGAGATGCTCAAGATAATGATGATGAGAGAAATAATTTTGGGCAGTGAAATGTCCCTCCGCTGCTCAGCCCATCCCTTTCATCACACAGATAATATTTTTGGATGCAGATTAAACTGAGCCAACAGGATTTACCTAATGTGATGTCTCTGTGTTTTGCCTGCCAAATTCAGCACCCCTTCATGAGTATGCACAAGTGAATCATGATAGGGAAGGAATCAGACTGGGCTGAACAGGCCTGATGAGACCTATCTGTTATAGGCAAACTGCAACCTACCTTCCAGTTCCTCTCCATCCTTGGCTGATTTTAATGTGAGATGAAACAAATAAGATGGATTTTTCTTCTACCTAGGAGTCATTCAGTCATTCAATTCCACATAATCCTTCATTTTTCTCCTAACAGCTGAAGATCTTTACCCGTTTATGTTACACAGCTACTGACCAATGCTGTCACCATCTCTCTTTTTATTCTTACATGAGTAGCTCTTTCCCCCTGGGATTTCAGAACTCCCATGTTTACAGCAGGCCTGATTCTGTACTGGCACACCTTTCAGCACAGTATTTGACATGGCACAGCCTTTTATATTGAGAAATTATTTAATATTGAGAAACGTGACATAGTCTGTAAAGGCTTTTATGATATCACTGGGTATAGGCAATCGCACTGATGGACAAAAGCCCATCTGCTGTAAATCAGAGCTCTTCTATGGACCTGTGCCAATTTACACCAGGTGAGAACTATTCTTGCTATTATTAAGGTATTTTTATTATTTTCCCTGTGTATTTCTTGATAAAAACAGGAGAAACCATGGAAAAGAAACTACCTCCTCAGTAATATCTCATTGATCTCAACTGAACAATTCAGAGTATCAGAAAGGTAAGTAGGGGTGGAAGAGACTGTGTGTTTTTAAAATGTCAACAAGAGAATTACTGAGTCTTCAGGTTTACGAGTTTTATCTCCCAAATCCTTTTAATGAATGAAACTCGATATAGAAAATTAATCTTTTCTATAGCCCCTTCCCAAGAATTAGAAGAAAGAATGACTCAACTTCCACCTTACACCCCTCCCTGACACCCACTTTACTCCAGTTTAGGATTGTGTCAATATTTCTGATATAAACCTTTCCATTTCAAAGTCAGTATTCCCACCAAGATGGGAATGTGGGAGGTAAGGTGTCAACCCGGGAGTAGTTTTGAGTCTGACCCAAAATGCAAAGGGTATTCATGGCCATTGAAACCTTCAAAAAGCATTTTGGGAGTGGAGAGTATATATATGTTATTCAAAAATTACCCAGAAAGAACTGATTTTTGACAGAAGGATTCCTAAATTTGGGAGCTTTTCTCGGGTATTTTTAAGGGCTGATTTTCAGAAACTTCTCAGGATTGACTGACTGGATACCAGACATTTCAGATGCCCCAATTGGGTGCCCAGAGGCAAAAATGTCTGTATTTCACTCTAGATTTTTGATACAATTGTGCCTCTAGCATACAGAGACTCCTTTTTTTTTTCTTTTTCAATTACAGCTAAGGCAAGGCAGGGTGTTAGTCTAGATGTGAGGTCCGATTACATGAATGATTTCTGAGTGCAAAGATACTAAAACCTTCCCTTCCAATTTGTTACATCAGCCACTGTACCTCTTCAGCAGGGCAGCTTGAACCAAGGTAACTCTCTGCTACCATCAACAGAAAATCCTATTATTTGACCCATCAAACCTGAGAAAGGGTTGGCAAAACTGATGATGCCAAAGTATCTCATCCAGTCATGCCTCAGCTACAAATGTAGAGCCTGGGAGGACTTGCCTCCTGTGACCACACTGCTGTGACCCCCCTTTCTCCAAAAGGGAAAGAAACAACAGAGGACCTGGAAATCTGGTACTAGAGAAATGGAGATTAAGCACAGAAATGCCTTACAAATACATTTTCAGCTGCCTTTTGTTGTACCCTAACTTAAATCAAGCGTTTGGAACACAGGCTTTCCTATAGCTTCCCTAAAAGAAAGGCAATAAAGTTGGAGCTGTAACCAGCACTTATATCAGCACACTGCTGAGCAACTGTGAAAATTTCAAGGGTAGATGTCCCAGGTGTGTGTCTCCTGGAAGTGGGGAACATCAAGGGTTTCTGCTGTCTACCCAATTCCCCATTGTACAGTAGTGTCAAGGCTGTGCTTAATGCTGCTCTATCAGAATATTTAGCTTTATGAGCAATTCTCTTACTTTTCCCTATATTTTAGATCCCCCTCCCCCCAAAAAAAAAAACCCTTCTAAGTTTCCCCAAATGATAATTTGGATGGTTTTTAACCAGCTGTATCTCATTTGTTAACTGAAAAAAAAAAAAGAGCCTTGGAAGTATGGACCTGCATCCATTAGAGACAGTGGGGTTGGGATTGCCCTTTAAAGGGCTGATTTACGGATGGACAAAGTACCCAAATTACCACTGATTAGAATATGAATAAGAGGAGCTGCACATCTATGAAATTCAGGCCTCAGATGACTATCAAATAATTAAGAACAGTTAGCAGCAGCCGCTAACATAAAACTTCATCAGAATTTCACATGCTGGCACGGACTGGGGAGTCTTAAGCAATAACAGAAACTGAGTTATACAATTAAAGCATATAGGGATGAATTCTGTTCCTGATAAAATCTGTGGGAAAATTGCCATTGAATTCCATATGACCACCAAGATGTGCCCATAATTATTAGCAATGCATGAAGCACTTTGGACACTTGGTAAAGCTGCATAAATGAATTGCTGTGCTTCCACAGGGAGGAACTGGACTTTGCATGACAGGTTTGTTGGCTTCATTACAGGAATAGTCCGCAGGACAGCAATTCCATTTTACCACAGTTTTTGAGGTTTGAAATTTGTTTTCCCTCCACGTCGGAAAGAACAAAAAAAAAAAAGAGAGGAAAATTAAAAGCTTTTCAAATGTTTTATCAAATTAAATGACACTGGAATTTTAATGGCGCTTTCATATTATCCATGTAACAGAAACCTGAGGCTCTGCTTCTCCTGGAATACTCCCTCTGACCAGAGCCCTGAACCTCAAAAATCTCTCCAAAAGAAGTGTCAACAAAATCAGACACTTCTTTACAAAATGCTTCAGCTTTGATGCAACGTGTTTTAACAAAATGTATTTAATTAACAGCTCTAATTAGTATGTAGTGTGCAACTCCAGAGATGAAAAGAAACTCTGCTGCATACCAAGAACCTTCCATCAGAAGATAAACTCTCCTGGGGATTTTTGGGTCCCCTGTCTGTCTCAATTGCTTTTGACACCATGCATGGACACTGCCAATGTCCCTTCAGAAAGACACCTTCTAAGCAAATGCACTCCACTGTAGCTGAAGAAATTTAAAAACTAGCAATAAAAATCTCCCACAAGATCTCTTTTTTTTGTTGCTCAGACTTTCCCAAAGAAGTACTTTAGAGATGTTTCTTGAGATTCTGACGTTTATTATATTTTGTGCCGCTAAAGAGAAAATGGGAAACTTACACTGTGATGATGTTTTGAGACTTGAGTCTTGTAGGCTCAGTTGCTAACTCAGTTGCTAACTCAGCCAGACTCACTGTGACCTGCTTCTGTATTTGTTTCACCCCAGGGAAATTGAAGAAAAACATAGTATTGAAGACTGAGTGTTTAAACTGGAAGGTATTAAATTTTAGGGGCAAAGTACTAAAGACAAATACTTTGGTAATCACAGAATAATTCACGTTGGAAGGATCTATTGTGAATTGTTGGTCCATTTCATCACCCCTCCAGAAAATGGCTACTTCAAAGTTGGTCTAGACTATTCAGAGGTTTGTACTGTCAATCCCAGAAACTAAACCTTTTTTACTATTATTGTGATATTTACTGGGGTTTCTTAAGGATCCGTTTTCCAAACTCAGTACAATTTTTTTGCAGAAAGGCTTATTTTAGGCAAAGGTCTAGTTGATCAACTGTCTAGTTGATCAAAATTCAGCAGCAAATTTAAGTAAAATATAGCAGTTTGGGGGGGAAAAAATCGATTTACCTCAAAACTTAGGGAACAAAATCTTCCACGTTCCTATTTTCAAATCACATTTAATTTTCAAATTCTATTACATTAAGTATGTCAATGAAATAAAAATAAAAATTAAGTATTTCATTTAAGGTGAAAGAAAATGTTTCTTTCTTCACAAGTTTCTTTTTATTTTCATTTTAGTGAGGAAAGTCCCACAAAGAAAAGCAACATTATTTCCCGGTGTTTTCAGAAGAGTGGTTTGGCCACTGAAGCTGAACAAACCAAAGCCACCAAGCTTGTAGTACAGCTTTTTTTGGTTGAACAGTTTCTTTTTCTTTCCCTTTTTATAGTATTTGAGAAAGGCTAGAAAGTGGAACTTGTGGTGGCACACTCGAAAACTAAAAAGGAAACCAAAAAGCCCAATATTCAAAACTGTTTTTTCACCTTTATTTTGTTTTCTTTTTTTCCTCTGGACTCGTGGAGCAGTAAGATCCTGTTGCACTCAGAGAAACCTCATAACTCCTTTTGAGTCAACCAGCATGTCCAAGATTGACAGGGTGTCCTCACAGGCATCTCCATCAAGATGCACGTACAAAGAGCACATTATTGTCTCTTCAAGGAGCAGTTGTGATGACTGAGGAGGTAACTACCTCCACACCATCCAAAGGAGCTCACCACTGCCTCCCAGCTGAAGGTTCCTATCTCAATCCGGCTCAAAGTTGAAGATATCCACCTTCTCTCCCTTCTTTCAGTCAAAACCAGCCAAGTAGATCTACTGATATAAACAGCGAGAGATACCATATTGCCTGAAATGGTTGGAGATGCATCCAAGGTTTCATATCTGAAACTGGGTAAAGAAACTGGAGGGCCCCAAGTCTCACCTTGCTTCTTTTGAGGAACAAGCTCTTCTGCCAAAACTAGCCCGGAGCAATCCCTTTCCTTGAGGAGAACAAGGAGTATGACTGTGATGAGTAGTGTCTTGCAATTCTGCAGACTTTCAAAAGGCTCATGGAGATATAAGAGCACAAATCTGATGGAAAGCTAATGAAACTTTCACTCCTAAATCTCTTAGGTCCTTTTGAAACTTTGCTCACTTATCTTCAAAGCCCTGTTTAAGCGTAAGCCCTGGAAATTTGCGTGGGTGATACTATATGGGGATTAACAGCCATTTTATAGATGAGGAAACCAAGGTGAAGTGACTTGCCAAAGGCCACACAAGAAGTAGTGTCAAAGGATTCAGATGGAGGAGGATTAGCAAAAGTGAGAGAGGGGTGTTTCATCACTTACAAAATTTTGGAGAAAAGAATGAGTGTCCATCAGATTTGTAATTAAAATTCTGGGTTTTTTGGCAGCAAAATACTACCATCCTCTAAAAATTTCTAATTTCAAAAATCAAGTTTTTCCGTTCTTGGGTGGGTTTTTTCCTTCTCTTTCTGTATTTTCATTCCTGTTTCTGATGCTTTTTATTTTCCAATTTTTTTTTCTAAAGGGAGTGGTGAAAGACAGATATAAGACACAAATTAATGATATGGATCAAAAAATCAAAAAGATGAAAAAATATTCTGTATCATTGGACATTCTGCTGTGACTTAAGGAAGAGCAAAGGTAGCGGAAAGCTATGCTAAATTGGCTAATAACAATGGGAATATTGTGACCTGGTCACCTGAGAGTGAAAAAACACATTATTTACAGAAAGAGAAAATATCAACTGATATAGTTGGGAAAAAAAAACGAGTTTTGGCAGGCTTAAATCTTTCAGATCTGAAGCTGGCAGTAAACTTCAGTCTAACTAGAAGCCTTAAATATGTGCTGTGTGCATAACTTAATTATGTTAATCATCTAAACAACTGGAGAGAAAAAGGTGTCTCACAAGCACAGGTGCCATCGGGGCAGAGGTGATAAGGTTTTACTCCCTCTTGGACACCAAGAAACGTGGGTAATTGCCTATGGAACTGTGAGGGATTATCTGGTAGTGTGAGTGAAATTCTAACGCGCAAAAAAGCAGCTGTGTCTTTAAACAGTGAGCTCAGGTTCCAATAGCCACTGCAGTGCAGAGCAACTCACCCTAATTATGAGCATTTACTCTGCTTCATCCCCTGGTTTTTCAGCCCACGCAGCGTTCCCTGAAACTACAGTGATCCTAAAGATGGTACTTCAGCAAATTAATTTAAAGGTGGCTTGGGGATACCTGCATGAGCTTCAGTGACTGCGGTATAAACATCCCCAACTGTGGGTCAAAGAATGGGAGCAAAGAGTGGGTGACTCACCCGCTAAGACAGGAGTGTGCCAGGCAAAGTCTTTCCAGGAAAGCGTGGAAGGAACTAACCTGTCTCCCAGACACAGGAACTAGTTGGGCTGGGGTTGACTGCTAGGATGTCGTGGAGGAAGTAGCTGTTCAAAGCTAAAAGTGCCGACCCTTGCATGCTGGCATAAAAATTATGGGTGTGAGCATGTGGCTGTGCTTGATTGGTAAAAAGGGCATGAGCAGAAAGAGAACTGTCCAGGCTGATGTGACGTCTTCAAACTCTTCCACAGATCAAGGTACAGTCCCTCTGTGAAGCAACTAAATGCATTAACCCCCACCTAATGGAAGGGAACTGCTGCAGAGGCTAAGTAACTTGCTCAAGACTTCAGGACTCATAAATCACCCTCTCTCACTGACTGCAGAAATCAGTGAGGGTTTGAGGTACAATACATTTAGTCATGTTTTAAAAGTCCTTTGACACTTGTTTAAGTTTCTTAGAATATCTCACCAGCCCAGATCCTTGGAAGTACTGATATGCCTAACTCCCACAGACATCATCCTCATTTTTAACCTGCCTTTTAAAATCTGACCCTGATTTGGTACTTCAGGGCCTTTGGCCTTGTTCCTCAGAGGTGTTGAGGAATTTCTGCTCAGCATCAGGTCTTTCATCACCTACCCCTTGAATCTCCATCCTGAACACTTGGGGCTAGTGGCCTTGTCCCAAGCCTATCACTGCCAATAGAAAGATTTCCATTGGCTTCAGTAGGCCTTGGAACAGTCATTAAATCCTTAAATAACCTGTTCTGAAAAAGTCTATCCCCAAAATTAATCAAGGGAAGGAAGGTCTGTGAAAACACAGCCATCTACGTTCCCAGCTCCCTCCCAACCCCTCCCTTCCCCTCCCCCACGTTTCAAGCACTTCTGCAGGTGATTTCTGTAATTTTAATTAATTTTAATTGCCTGATTAATTTAATTGAAACACCACGGAAATTAAATGCACACATTATGGTGTGTAATTAACATTAAGGCAATGACACAAACTGGCCGGAGTGGAGCGAAGGTCTGTACGCTCTGTTAGTGATTCATGCTCTGCTATTGTTGGTGCTCAGGAACATGAGTTTGGAAGGAGTGTGAGACAGGGGCTGGTTTTGCAAGAGGTGCTGCTTGCTGGGAGAAAGCCACAGCAGGCTGGGATGAATTATGTGTGGCATGGCATGAAGCCTTGTTGATGAAACCTGCCTTGATCTGGAAGGTTTCGTCATGGCACCTGGTGAAATGAACGTGGGGTATGGGGTGGGGTGAGGGAAGAAGAAGTATCCAGAGCTTTCCTCAACAGAGAAGAAAACCTTCTCAAGACAATGCAAAAGCACCAGTAATTGAGATAAAACTTCCCTTTTGCAAGAAGTATAAAAACTGCCTCTCTGGAAGAGGGTTGCGTTCTGTCTTTCCGTCTGTGCCAGGAACCATGGATGTATTTGCATGTTAATTTTGAGTGTTCATTAGAGTTATTTTTTTATTTTCCTAACCTGAGGCTTTTTTTATTATCAGGAGGGTAGATGGGTATTTTGTACGATAAGATCTTGTTTGCTGGGTTTTTTCTTGTGTTGTGCTTTTTTTTTTCCTTTTTTTTTCCCCTCACTTTCTTTCTCTAACCTGGTGTGTCAAATTCCAGTCTGTGTGAAAGGTGAGGGCGTGTTAGAGAAGACAATGAAATGTTCTGCATATGCAGGGAACTCTGGAAAAAGCTCAGGGCTTTGCTCATCCCACCCCACTCCACCCCTGCCACTCCCAAAGAGCAACACAACACTGATGGGTGAGATCATTGCTCCGAGGGGGTAATAAAACCAAACCAGAAAGGGTAATTTAGCAACTCTATATATGGAAAAATTGGCCAGTTTTGTGCAACCACCGACTACTGCAAAGATGCCAAGCTGACAGAGATAGACCAGATAGGATCTTTCAGATCACTTCTGGTAAAGGTGGGGAGACTCCCCTTTACACATTTTGTAGGATTGACACAACTAAAAAATGTTGGCCACTTTTCTTATCTCTTTCATGGAAGATTCAATTTAGAGTAACTCTTTGGGGTTGAATTGAATCAACCTCAACTTCAACTTGGTGCAAATGAAGATGAATCTACCCCTAAAACTATAAATTTCTACTGCTTACCACTAGTATATCCATTTAAGAGAAAATTATGGTGACTTTCCCAAGGTAGTAAAGTTCCTCATTCTCTTTTCACAGCTATAAATTCTACCAGACCCATCAAACTTTTCTGTGGCCATCCCTGACTCACAGCGCACCAGACCATTCCCAGAGATAACGTCCCCAGCTGCATATGCAAGCATGTTCTCAGCACTTTCCAGGGCATGGTATGATATTGCCAGTCAGGGGAGTGTGAATAATTATCTATCCTTCAGGTAAAAAGCCCTAATGCAGTTGAAAAAAAAAAAAAAAAAAAAGAAGAAGAAAAGAAGTCCCACAGAAAGGAGAACTAGAAGTCACTGTTTTGTTCTGTTCTCTGCAGAATGGATCGAACCCCATCACTTTTAAAGAAACAAAGTCAAATGTCCTCCTCAGTACCCAATGGCTGAAGAGCCATCCCATGATTATAAGGCAGTGATAAGACCTTTCCTTTAGGTTTTAGGAGACCTGGATTAAACTCTTTCCCCTCTCCAAGTGGAATCAAACTCCTGCCTCCCGCTCATGAAAAGCCTCCTAACCAGGCAGCATTAAGCATTTCCAATCCCTCCCAGTTGATGCTATTCCCCTTTGCAACCCTAACCTGGATTTGGGATCCAGGTGCCTCCCTCCCAGGAGAGCAGCCTAATCAGCAGACTAGTGACTCATCCTGGCTCTTTGTCTGTGTGAGCTCTGAATTATTGCCTGCCAGGTGGAAGGGTTCCAGAGCCTTCCAGATCCTGCTGCCCTCGGATACCCTCCAGCCCAGAGGCTAGACCACTCAGCAGCTGGTTGGGAAACATCTGCTCAAATCAACTTTCTTCCTGATTCAGCTGCCTCCTCACCAAATATCCTGCTCACCTCCCTGGCGAGTGCTATGGGAGCGTGCTGCCTTTAATTCCTCCCCTTGGATCTGTTCCAATCTCAAAAAAAAAAAAAAATTAAATATTAGTCAATGAGGAAAGCAAACGGACTAATTCCTGAGGGTACTGGTTAGCACTTTTCTGTGGGTTGTCTGTGACTGCATATTCACACGAAATAAGACTTTTTAAACAGGAGGACTTAAATACATTCACTCTTCTTTACACCCAACAGCATGGGTGTCCTCCAAGTTTCCCAATTCCTGCACAAAAATGACAGTAGATGAGCAACTACTGATGAAACAGATGTATCCTACTCTTATTTCACCTCCAGTTTTTTGTTGCTCCAAAAAATACTCCTGAATGAAGTTATCAGGAGATTTGAGCTGAAATGTTCAAGGAATATCATAGTAGTTGAAACAGTATTTCACAGAAAACTTCGCCTATGACCAAAAAGTAATAATTAAAAAAAAATGGACCATCATTTCCAGGTCTATCTTATCCAGGTGCAGTTTTAAGGAGGAGCTGGAGGAACCTCCAGGTGCCACCGTTAGGTCCCTGTTCTGCCCCCAGGCACTCAGTGATTCATCAACAACTGCTCTGCCCAGTGCCACAGCTTTCCTTAGGTCCCCAAAGCCAGAGGAAGAGCAGCTGCAAAGCAGCTCTCCACATGCACATGTGAGATGTCCTCACTTGACCTCAACTCTCTTGGAGTCCCAGTGTAAAAGGACAAGGAACTTGGTATGGGGACAAGAGAGAGGGAGTAGGGCTTTAGCCCTGTCTTTGAACACAGAATCAATCACAGGATAGTTGAGGTTAGAAAGGACCTCTGAAGGTCATCTGGTCCAACTCCCTGCTCAAGCAGGGCCACCTAGAGATGGTTGCCATGGCCAGATGGCTTTTGAACACCTTCAAGAAGGCAGACTCTACATCTTTGGGTAACCTGTGCCAGTGCTTTGTCATCCTCACAGTGAAAAAGTGCTTCCTAATGTTCAGAGGGAACCTCCTGTGTCTCAGTTTGTGCCCATTGCCTCTGGTTCTGTCACTGGACACCACTGAACAGAGTTTGGCTCCTTCCTCTTTGATCCCTCCTTATAGGTGTTTGTATACACTGGGCTTAGCAGTCCCAACTCTCTCAGACTTTCCTCATGGAAGAGATGTTCCAGTGTCATCATCTTCTTGGTCCATCATCTTCTCTCCAATATGTCCATGTCACTCTTGTACTGGTGAGCCCAGAACTGGACACAGTGCTCCAGGTGTGGCCTCACCAGTGCAGAGTAGAGGAGGAGGATCACCTCCCTTGACATGCTGATAATATTTTACCTAGTGCAGCCCAGGATGCCATTCACCTTCTTTGTGACAAGAGTACATTGCTGGCTCATTAACATCTGGTCTTCATCCACCTCTAGGGTACCTTTTATTTCCTTTATTTGAATAGGGCAGGAAATAAAGGAAGACAAAACCAAGAGTAATTAATAAAGAGAGCTCACAGTGCTCTGCCAGCTGGCCCTGACTGTGACCAAGAGATTATCCACTCCATCTTCAAGGAAAGACTATTTGCCCTTGTCCCTTACTTCTCAGCTGAGACCATCAGTGGATTGTGCACAGGATAACCTACACAAGCTGGCCTGTAAAAGCCACAGTCACTGTTATTCATAGTAATAGTCATGGTATTAATAATAAGGACCATATTATATTCATAAAATTTAATAGTAGTAATAATATTTTAAATAAAAGCAGGGTAATAATAATAGTAGCAATAACAGTAATAATTGGATCTTCATTCTCCTACCATCTAGAGGTAGTAGAAAAGGTTATAGTCAAATTGTGGTAAATGTTGCATGCTTAGGCAAGAAAACTGTAAACTTTTCCCATTTTATCTGACTGGGTCAAAAAACAAGAGTGCTCCTATTCCCCCTGTGTACTTGAGAATGACAGATTGAAGTCAAAGTAGATTATAAAGGATATCCACTGATTTTAGGTGCCCCATTTTACATCTCTAGGGCATGGCTTTCCTAAGACCTTAGCACTGTTGAAAGTTTTCTGTATTCCAGAGATAGATCCCATCAACCCTGACTGCCACAGTAATGGCTCAGCACATTTGCAAAGCAAATCAAAGAGTACTAATGAGGGCTCCTAGAGGGATTAAAAAACATGATTCCCAGAATTTTTAATCTCTCCAAGGACTTCAGCAGCACCAACAACAGGGACAGATTTCAGTTCCTCTCTCAAGGTGAGCATTCAGCTTCCTGGACTGCAAGCCCTTCCCTTCTGTTCCTGAAAATCCCCTTCTCATTCTCTGTACACCTTCAAATTTCTGTGGCAAATGTGATCATACAGGAGATGCTCTTGCTAACCTGGAAACATCCCAAAAATAAGGGAGCGTAAGAGTTCCTGTGTGAGACAAATATCCTGGTGAAATCTGGGCTTTATTTTTCTTAAATAGGAAAAACAAAAGGTCTTGGTTGTCCCTGTTGTTGGCAACAAAATAAACCCAATTCTATGGATGATTTTCAGCCACATACAATTTTTGACAAAGCTAATGATAGTTCAATTTTTGTATGGACAATTAATCGCTGTCATAAGAGAACAACCATACCCACTGCAGAGGCTGATGTAAATTCTGACCAAGGCATTATAAAAGGAGGACCTGAAGGCCACTGCAGACAGTGACAACTACTGGGGTTACTACAGAGTTTGTAACTGAGTTCCCTTTCTGCATATATATTGAATAGATATTTTTATTGTAGAATTTATTTCTGCTCTGCAGAGACATTACTCTGAAATATACTACATTGCCTACCTTGCTACATAAATCTGATTGAAACGCAAGAACCAATAAAGTGTGAAAATATGAAAACATACCTGCATATAATGAAATGCTTACATTTATATTATAGCTTTTCAGCATATATATAGAAGGTCAAAGGTCCATCTGGATGGGTTTTTGAGCAACCTGGTCTAGCAACCTGTCCCTTCCCATGGCAGAGAAGTAGATGGTCTCTAATGTCCTTTCCAAGCCAAACTATTCTATGATTCTATGAAGTGTATGACTTCCCAACTTTAATATTGCATTTCTTGCTTTCTGAATGCTTGGCCACCCAAACTGAACCACACTGAAGCTGGTTGCTTGCTTAGAATAAATATCAGCTTCTATAAGGGTGCACAACTCAGTTTATTTATTGGGCACCATCTCCTGAATAGTATTTGCCACCTTCCAGATACACCCCACAATAGAATTGTATAATCAAGCTAGCAGGAGAGCAGGGAATGGCCTAAACCAAGCAGTCATCATTAAAATAAAAGAGGCATAGTAATTATATTGAATTCATGACTAGAGTAGAGATTTTTTGGAAGAGGAGTGCCTTATGTTGATTTGATTCTGAGGCAAACATCATAGACATCCAGAGCTACATAGCATTAGATTCACTGGCTGTTTACAGCAGGAACTCACTGCTCTGGAAAGAGGTGGAGATTTCACATAGTTTATCCACAACTCCAAGGCAGAAATCACTAGTTCCAAACACTCCTTACAGATACAAGTTGAATCAGTACTCTATAGTAATAAAGACTATGAATAATTGGAGCAGAAATAATATTTTGAACAAGGAACAAAGCTAGGATGAAAGCATCCCAATGACCAAGAAAAGATTGGGAGCAAACATGGTGTTAAGCCAAGAAAGATTGTATAAAAACTGATAGGGAGCTGTGTGCTTGAAGTTCCTCTCTTGCCCTGTCTGCCTCCCTGGAGCAGCAGGTGACCGGGCAGATTTTCATCGTCTTGACCTAAACAGGAGCTGAGAAGAGAAACAAAAAGCTGTGAATCCACTTCAGCATCAGTCCAGGCAAAGCAAGTGCTGAGCAGCACCAATGCCAACCTGCCTATTACTGATGGGACCCAGGCTGTGTCCTCCCCCACCATGCCCATGAATGAATCATGACAGATCAAGTCACATTCCACCTATATTCTCACCCAGAAAAACTGACTGAACTCTGGAAAGCCTCACTCAGTTTTCTAGGTTTATATCAAAGGCAAAAATGCCCTCTAACTCCCCCAAACTCCTCCTTTGCTTCCCAGGAAGCACAAACCCAGGATGCCGCAGGGCAATTAAAAGGCTTGCACTGCCGAATAAACAGTGACAAATTGTAGATTAAGAAAAAGCCTGTTATTTGTGTGAAAGAGGCAGCCTTTGCCGCCAAATGGATTCGTCTGTCATTGCTACTGATTGCTCCCTTTCCACTGAACGTCCCCTAAGAAAAATGTAAATCCTATGTAAATCCTTTGTTATCACCCGACAATGCGCGTATCACGAGCTGCATGGGTTAGAACACAGGTCCATTTTTCTCCAGACTACGCCACTCCTCTTTCAAATTTCAAGGTCTTAATGTCTCAAGAGTGAGGTGGCAGAAGGCATTCAAACCCTCTGGGACAGGCTGAGGGAGGAAAGCCCTCACAAGAGGAGGAGAGGGGGAATCTCTTTATGGGTTTTGCTTCTGCAGCCAGCCCCACTGCAGTTCCTTCTCTTCAGGGAGATGAATGGAGGCTGAGACACAAACCCAGAGCTCAGAAGAAGAGCATCTCCCCAAGGTGAGGAGGAAAGCATAAAGGAAGACGAGGGAAGGAAGGGAGTACAAAGCTAAACAGCAGGGAGCTGTGCAGAATTCACCTGCGACAGCCCTTTCCTCAATAGTTCATTCTCATCTTTGTGCCAGGTTGCCACATTCATGCCACATTGCATGGGTTATGATAGAAAAACATAAAACATAAATGTAGTAATATGCCCCATGTTTACAAAAAAGTCAGCAGTAGTTATTCTGAGAACTGTGGCACTGATCATCTGTTACTGAAATATTTATCATTTAACCTGTGAAAACTTGGACAAGCCGACCACTAAACCCCAGGAAGCTCACAGATATGTACAGGTCACTGAAAACTACATTAGCGTCTGTCCTTCTCACACAGCAGGACAGAAAATACAAGTTATTGTTCAAATTCTACCCTCAGTACAGTCTCATGTCACCCACAGGTGGATTTCAGCCCTTTGAGCATGCCCCGGTTGGGATAACATCAGCCTAACTATCAATCCAATAGAAGTCCTTCTAGTTTTCCAGAGGTCAGTGTTCCTCTTTGAAAAGCCAGCCCCAGAGAGATGTTGGTGGAGCTGTGATTACAAAGATAAGGAGTGAACAGTTCCTGTTTGTCAGGTGGGCTTAAAAACCTCAGATTTCTGGGTTTTGTGATTACCTACTTTAATAGGTGTATGGAAAATCACTGTTATCAGATAATAATTTCATAAATGCACATCATTATTAAGGATGACTCCTGACACGTAAGTCCAGCTGCAGCAAAGGAGTTGCTATTATTATTATTATTATTATTATTATTATTATTATTATTATTATTATTATTTATACTTTTTGGAGCTCAGCTTATTTTAAGGTCACAGGTACCCTGAGGTAACCCTGAGGTACCTCAAGGTTACTTCTCATGGTACAGATCATGTTACCTCTGGTTTAAGCTGTAGATGTTTGCTGAACTATTGCAGATGTTTGTGTGCACTTGCAGGCCGTGGTGAGTTGGGGTAATTTACCCTAACGTCATCCACAATTAAAGAATTTTATTTTCACTCTCTCTAAAGACTACAAGACACTGCTGTCAAAGACCATTTTTTGTGTAGTGAAGTAGGCCTTGGTCACTTTGATCATAACTCTCACAAACAGAGATCCGCCACATAAACAAAGAATGGAAAATGCTCTCCCAACCATGCATTTCTACCCCAGTCCTTATCCCCAAATCCAGCTGCAAAGACCCTTTCCTTTGTGTGTTGTTTTGGCCACAAAGCCCTGCTCTGCAAATTCTTTCTCTGGTTCTGTCACATCACACATGAGCTACTTCTCTCCATCTTATCAGTCCTCAGTATTCTACTTTGGTCTCCATCACGGGATATACCATTAAAAACTCAGCAGGTGTCTTGCTGGAGAAGACTGGTGTCAGAAACACCATGTTTTCCACATGGAGATTTGGGAAGGGCTCCGATCTCTTCGCTGTCTCTTTCTGAAGTTGCTAGACAAATTATCTTTTTTAAGGGAGAATACTGTCTCTGAAGGAGGAATTTGACCTCATGCTAATTAACTAATTGCACTAGCAGTGTCTCTCTTTCCTCACAGCTTTCAACCATTTCTTCAAGATTCATCCTGCCCAACAGCCCTTGACTCTCTCTGTCATGGGTCAAGTTCTATCTGTGTGGCTAAAGTCACCTATGAACAACAACAGTGACGTGATACAGCACAGGGATTCCAGGACTGGGAAGAAAGCAAAAGTTTGATGCCTTTGTGGGCATCTCTATTTTGGCAAATGCAGGAGCAGACCCATGGCAGCAGAGAGCCAGCATTGGTCTAAAAGCTGTTTGGCCACAGTACTGTACACACAAACAGTGTCCTGCCTGTCTGCATAGCTCTGGTATAGTTACAGGCCAACTCCAGACTGAAATTCCCGAAATTTTCGAAAAAACCGTCTTTTTAAAGGTCTTCTGCAAAGTAAGAAACCCACAGTCCAGCCATGGACATCCACACCACACAGGAACTGCCAAGAAACACAGCATCAGCAAATCCTATCTGTTCTTATGGGCAGACCCAAGACTGTTCAAAAGAGAAACCCAAGGTGACAGATGCTGCCACAAGGCCATACAAGGTGCCCATAAGGTCATGTCAGGCATTGTGCAGGTCATACGTGGTAGGGTTCATAACCAAAAGTTAACACAGGCTTGGACACAAAGCACAATTCGTCTGAGGCACATGAAAACTTGAGGCTTTATACAAAATGCACCAAGGAGATGTGCCCAGGAACACTGAGAGCCGTGTCTATAAAGATACTTGTGCTCCTTCAGCAGTACACAAACACCCAGTGGGGTTTGCAGAAGTGACTGTAGAGTGGTCATGAGGTACCTCAAGTCCTGCTGAAGTACTGTTGAAGATCCAGGAATGAGTGTCTCCATCCATGAGATTTTGGAAAACTTTCCAAGCTCTCCTCTTCATTTTAAGAAGTCTAAATATGTTCAGTAATCTAACTCCAGTAGTCAGTGAAAACTGTACAGAACGGTGATTTATTATATTTAAAATATTAAAAAATTAAACACCAGATCCAAGCAAAGGACTTAAGTGCTGGGTTTTCTGGTGTCTGGCCCCAAAGCACAGCATTAGGCCCCTGGGCTCTCCCTGCCTAATGCATAGGGAGTGTTATGTATCCCAGAGAGTGGAGCCTTTCCTTATACCTCCTCTCTGGTCCTGCTACAGCCTAAAGCCTGGAGGCTTAAAACCAGGAAGTCTGCCACAACAGGGAGCAGCCCTGGGGCGAGACTCCATGCGGTGCATCGGAAGCCACAGAGAGCAAGCCAATTTGGAAATGCTGAGCACAAAGGGTGTGCCCAAACTCCAACCCGTCCTAAAGTACATGAATCAGGTCTGCAAAGTAAAATAGTTCTCTCCACTCAGGTTCCAGAGGGCCGAGCCCACTCCTGAGGGGAGACATCTGGAAGCGCTCAGAACTGAGCTTTGCTCACTCTTTTTAAACACGGACCAAGACAGGGATACACACACCTTTTTTTTTTTTTTTTTTTTTAATCAGGAGACAGCTTAGCGAAATCGCTGGCCCATGAAGTGAGAAATCTGGCTTCAGTGCTTTCTTCAGCCTGGAGGGATCCAAACCACATTTCCCACCTCCCAAGAGAAGGCCCGAACCAACGGGGGTAAAACGAGGTTGAGATTGGGGAGATAGGATGTGCAGACGCCTCTCCTTCTTGAAGCTGCACAGAAATGCATTCCGGGGGGCATAAGGAGATCAAAGAAACCTCCCATAACCCAGACGCACATAGACCACCGCTCTGCAGTCTGGTGGTTAGGAACTCAGCTGGCCGACAGGAGCTCTGGGTTAGAGTTGCACTAGTTACAGACTTTTATATAAAAATCAGTCACAAGGATAAAAAGAGCAGAACTGCATCTCACAGCAGGGAGAGGAATCCAGTTTCTCCGTTGCTTCTCCTCGCCGGAGGGTGCCTGTATGAAAGAGTCGGGAATCAGGGAGCTGCAGAGAACCGTGAGATATCATTTTTGAATCCATGGGCATCTTTGTTGTTTCTTTGGTGGTGGTTATGAACAGAACAGTACACAAAAATATGGGCCAGCTTGCAGGTTTGGTGTTCCAAACTCAAGAATGAGGTGTAGTGAATAACATCAGAGATTAGAAGTAGGTAAACATCCATATATGTTGCTTTTGACATTTTCTGGGCCCTGCAACCCAACCATAAGCATGATTTCCCTCCAGAAGTTATATTTTCTTTTTCCTTTAGATTCTGTATAAGTCTTTATTCCCTGTAATCACACAGGGGAGAGAGAAAGGACATGCTGGGGACATCTGGTTCTGCTGAGACCATGAAATGGGTCGTGTACCTGGGGCAAAATGTAGAATTCCAGGCAAAAGCTGCTGCCAAAGCATGGGGTTCCCAGTAATCCTCCATTGACAGACTAGGCCTACCAGCCATATTTGGTGAGAAAGGACCTTGATGCGTTGCTAGTGTGCAGAACACCAGCTTAACTGTGCCAGAGCAGGAGGAGAGAGTGAGCTGGAGAATTCTTAGTCTCAGTCCTTGAGGCTTGAATGATCAATTCCTTTCTTACCTCATCTGCATCCTCATTCATTCACTGCTTTTCATGGCTCTAGCAACCCCAAGGGCTAATTCTCCCTATACTTTTGTAAGATAGGATTGATCAGTGGGTTCTCCCACGAACACATCCCTTGACTTCTTTCTGATGTGAGCCCAGAAGGAGAGAAACTGGTATACCCACGTGCCCAGGCAGCAGCTTTCCCTCCAGAAAATTCTCTTGTTTGAGGGCATTTTTGAACTCCTTTGTGATTTGGGGCTGAAACAAAGAAAGAGTATTAGTCCACAAACCAATGTGAGGAATCATTTCAGACAACTGCTGTCTAAATCTCTAAATATACTCATGTACTTATATTTGCACTTACCAGCATGGGCATTGCACATGGAAATGTTGGCTGTGGAAACACTAAGAGCATAGTTCTTGCATGTAAAGTTCTGAAATCCTTGTTCAGTTTTTAACAGCGCTGATAGAAAGACCTCATGTCACATGTGTGTGTTTTTGTCGTGTCTGGAGGTGCCCTGGCAGCTCAGGTTTAGCAGAGAGACTGCCTTAACACAATCCCTGGCCTCACCACCTACGCTAGATTTTTAGGCACGGAAAAGGAGTAAAGTTTAAACATCCTTTCCAAGGTGGGACATGTCTAAGCAGTTCATGGCCTGGAACCTAGAACTTCCCATGGCCGTGATATGCATTAACTGTACTTTCTGAAATGAAATTTCTGTTACTCCTCTGCATATTTTAGCAAATTCTCTCAATCTCATTTTTCAACATTTGCATCTATCGCCATTCATCTTGCAAATTAAAATATTTCTGCATGACACTCTGACACACAGGAGAGAGGGGGAAAAAAAACCAACACAAAAGGGTTTCTCAAAGTAACAGAACTACAGAGCTTTTCAAACTTCCTGTTTCATAGCACTGATAGAAAAAGTACACTGAGTTCCTATGAAGCACCCTCCTGACATTTCCAGACTTATTAGCCAGTTTTCACACTGACTTCAATCAACCTCTTTAATCCTCCAAGGAAAGAGCATTTTTAATTCACCGATTGGCTGATAAGCTTGAAGCCAAAAAATGATTTACACGTAGATGAATTGTGCTTACAAGATGGAACTTCGAGCATTAGAAGCGGATCTGAATTTCCTATCTGTCATTTTATTTGCCACATTCATTTTTGCTCTGCCATTACCCTTGCTGATTATGATCTTTCAGCGCTATTGGGCTCCTGCTTCCACAGTTTTTAATCTGCCTTTAATCCCATAGATTTTAAATATTCCCCGGCACCGAGAGACTGGAGGCAATTAACTGCCCTTCTGATGCTCTCCTTATCAGTTGCCTCCTTGTATCTCTCAGAAGCAGCCTCAAGACACTTCCAGGCTGACAAATACTACCAGCATTTCTGATGAAGCAGCCGCAGCAAATGCAATGTGAAGTCCAGCTGCGTAACCTGATTCTAAAAAATCCAGTCATTCAAAAAAATAAATAAATGCAGCACAGGCATCCAAACCCCTGTTCCATTTTGACTTGATGCAAATGGAAATAAACAAAATATCCCTTTAAGTTTTTAGGTTGTAGGTTTTTCGGGTTTTTCCTTTGGCTTTGTTTTTTTTTTCTTTCCTTTATTTTTTTTTTTCCTGACAGTTAATTTCTGTCTCTTCCAATCTGATTGCTGTTTCAAATTCAAAAATGAGGCTGTTTTCACAGATCTGTCTGGGCATTTCTGATGCCCAGAAAACAGATCTGCTGGGCAGTCAAAGATCCCTGGATCAGAATCTGCATCTTTTTGTTCTCAAGCACTAACAATAAAAAATTGGCTATGCTAGTTCACCTACCACTAGTTGATGCAGTGTAAATTTTCCTACCTTTCTAGAGGATATCCACTTAAATTTGGACTGTGTAAACTCAGCTCTATGCATTTTTCCATTACATCGAAGATCTGATACTATAAATGAAGAATCAAATCAGTGTGACACAGATCATGAAAAGATGTTTTTCATTAAAAACCATCTGTTTATTCACTAACGTATACATTTACATAACCCTTCAAGAATGCTAAACTTTCACTCATATAGGTCACATGGCAATAATAGTTGGGAAACACACAGAATTAAATGCAAAGGGTCCAATTCTCCGTGACTCTGCACCTAAAAAAATGAATAATAGCCCAGCAAAACAGGGGAAAGGTGTTATTATTTTCATCTCCTTTGTGCAGGCACAAATTACTACCTCTAAGATAAATAAAAGAATTCATTTTTCTAGTAATATGTATACATATAAGTATACATGTATATATGTACACATATATATGTGTACATAGCTATGTCATAGTTATAGACAATTTAGACTTCTTTAGTGAACAGAAAAAAGGTTCTACTTAATTCATAAAATTGCTATTACTAGAGCTCTGTGAGCTGATAGTATTGTATGTAGTGGGATATTTACCCAGAGTAAAGATTTCATAGCATATCTGAAAATGGGTATGTGAAATTTCTGATCTTCTATTTATTGTCTTAACTGTCTCTTTCCATTTATATCTTCAAAATAAATGGGAAAGTGTGTGTTAGAGAGGGGGAAGAGGAGGCAAAATCCCTGACAAGAAATAAAAAAAGTTCTGGTTTATAATCCATTTTTTGGGAACTTAAAATCATCAGTACCTGTCCAGGACAAAGGTCATATCAACTTAGGATCCTGTTTTAAAAAGGACTGAAAGCAAACACGCAAAGAACATAAGAAAAGTGCAGGCACATGATGGTACTTTCCAAATATGCCAGAAATTTGCAGATGGAGAGTTTTCTGAGCCAGAGATCATGTCCCTGTATTTAACATCTTTAAATAGCTTTCTCTTCCATTAACTTCTCCAGTGGCCCCCTTAAACCATGTAGATTTTAAGCATCGACAGCACCCCGTGATAATGAGTTCCCAGGCACAGCTACACGGCAGAGCCGCTGATGTTCGGAGGAGATCTGCTGGGCTGTATCACATTGTGCTGGTTTGTTCCAAGCACTGGATATATCAGATCCCCAAAAAGGCACGGAAACACAAATTCTTGGAGTAAATTTTTATTCCTCTGCTGAATCTAGTGATGGCATTCCAACTAAGTCGGAGGAACTCGAACGATTCCTACTTGATCAGTAGCTTATCTGAGGTTAGTGGAACTATGCTGATTCTCATTAGCTGAGAATTTAGCTCAATATTTTATTTTTGAACGTGTCTTACAGAATTACGAATTCCATTCCAGCCAAGCTGATATATTGTGCTCACAGCTGCAGGAGCCGAGCAATTAAATTGATAATATTTGATGATAGTGTATGTATGTGTGTGTGGGGGAACACATTCAATTTTGTTTGGCTCTCGAAACAAAGTCTCTGATTTTTGCAAGGTTGCAATTCTGTCTCTCCATGTGCGACTGAGCCTGTCTTTCCCTTCCAGAGGGAGCGCCTGCATGTTGGAATTAAAATTTGCTCATGACTATCAGGCAGCAATCTGTGACCGATTTGTTCTCACAATCTGCAAGGCAGGTACAGAAGAATCAACATCAGAACAAGTTTCTCTTTCCATATGCATCAGTTTGCAAAGGCTGTTCCGTAGGTCAACAGGTAGGTAACTCACACTTTGTGAAGTGAGTTTTCAGCGTCTTAACGCAGAACACCTCAACAAAGTCCTGGAAGAAGATACTTTTCTTTAGTGGACACATCTCCCATGAGAACTGGACCACGAGTAACATCTTTATTTTCCAGACCCTTAACCGAAACTAAAAAAAAATTTTAAAAAAATTAATTTTGTCCACTACTGGCCTGGACAAGATTTGGACCAGCAACATTAAGGTAGAAGTACTTCATTAAAGGCTCTTTGTTTCTTTTCCCTCTTGTGCATTCCTGATTAAAGACCAGAAGAAAGCAGCCAACTGTCTGTCTTGGATCCTGAGCCAAAAGCGACCAAGTCAATGAAAATGCTCCTTATTGATGCCATAGCCTCCAGAATATAGTGTCAGTGAGCTACCATGACATTTGTATGGGCCATGCTTTACTCATTATTATCCCTGGCTGTTTATATTTACAGATGTAATAAAACATATGTAGAAAAACTGTTCCTCTTTGTTGTACATTTGCAGTGTCTAACATAGCCAAGAGAGCAGACTTTGAATGTTATAATAATATTAATGATAAAACATAATCAGACCGGTCATGCAGAGTTCAGCTGAGGAGTTTTCTATCTGCAGTGATTGGCATCATTTTCCATCATACAAAATAATTGTCATTTGTGTTACTTAGCATTTCTTATCAGCAATAATAGGAGTTCAATTTTATTAGTGCCTGTGATAACAAATAGCTCAACAGTATTTTAATATTAATATACAAAACAGTCATGGGGATCTGTTTAGCACTAACCTGCAGATACTTGGGGGCTGAAATGTACCAGCATAAGAGCAGGAAACGACTGGGGGAACAGAAAGGTGCTAAACTGATCCTGAAACAGTTGGTGCTTGTTTAAAGGTAAAAATATATACGTGTATATGTACTTAGTCGAGTGATGTCCCATATCAAATTCATATTACAGCAGAGGGGTTTGTTTATAAAAATAGGTTGGGTTTTAGGGAAAACAACAGACCTTTGGTTAGATGTAGGATTTTTTTTTTGTTTGCCCTTTTTCTTGAGAAAATGTAAACAATTACCCACCAAAACAGCAAACTGCGGTGAGAGCAAACAGATCGAAGGAAGAAACTTTGTTATATAACACAACGAACCTGTGGTAACCATCCCCAGTGTGTGTTGTTTGCTGTGACTTACAGCTTTGCTTAAGCATTTTAAAGATTCTTGCAGGTCTTTTTCAAGCTGCCAGCTCTAGCCTAGGAATTATGGTAATGTGCCACTTCTGAGCCCTCGGCAGGATTTGCAACAGAGAAATCACATCAGCCTATGCTGATTAACAATTCCATTCCATCCAGAGATTTATATAAAAAAACTATCTTACATTTTGCTTTTTAATAAGAACGATCGCTATCTCAAATTGAGTCCCAGCAAATTTTAATAAAGGCCCAAGGTTGAGTGGCATTTTGCATGCTGATTTAGCTGTGATTGCTTGCTTTTGATGAGCACCAGCCGGGCATGTATAGCTTTCCTCAGAGCAGGTTTAAAGACCAGTAGTAAGGAAAAGGATAAAAATAAAAACTTCCAACTGAAATTCGAGGTCTTTTCTTTCTATGATTGATTACTGAATAAATACCTACACATATCTCTGCATTCAACCCACAAGTAATATTCCCTACAGCAAAACAGCTGTTTTAATAGATTTTAATATACTCTACTGTCAAAATATGTTAAGTTTGAAGGCTGCGATTATTAAAAAAAAATAGATATGATCAATCTGTTTATCTATCTATCTTCATGACAACTCTTCAGTTTAATCAGCTGAGTATGGATTGGAATAAACTGATTCTTTTATTCTGTGTTTGTCTGAGGGTCCCTGTTTAGCACATTTTTTGCCATTGTTTTGGGTAGCACTCTCAGTGCCCCAAATAATGGTGGCATATAGGTACGATAAGGTGTTGGGTTTCTGTTGTTGTGCAATAGAGATGGTGTCTATCGGGGGCTATTAAAAAAGAGGAACAAATTATCAGCACATAAGCTTTTGTAGTCACATTTTTCCTTCTTTGTGTTTTGAGTAAAAATACACGTCGGAAATATTTATTTGGAGAAAACTGTCTTCTGAAGATAGGAGGGAAAAAAGAGGTTGCACAAAACAGTTGAAGTCAAAGCTCAGTGGCAGTGTGTGCGTGTACATGTTATGAAAGCAGCAACGCCATAAAAGTGATCAGGTAAAGCATTCCATTTGTTTTGATTCAGCTTTTATGGTTCTTCTTTTTCATCCCTCTCAATAAATTGTATTTCAGCTTCTCTCATTAAAATAGTAACCCTTTCTTGCTCCAACTTGGGGAACAACAGAGGCTAGAAACCCTTTCATATAGGAACCATCCATCATCATTAGAAATAATGATCCTCCCACACAGTAACTAGTGCAATGTACGTGAAGGAGCAACTAATTCCCACCCAGTTTCCTTTGCCTCTTTCTCTTTGAGGGATTGCAAATGATAATTTAAAGAAACAGTGTGTGAAAGACGCCTTCAGTCACAGGAAAGCTATTTCCATCTTGTAAACTGGGAAATCGCGTTAGGTGAGACAAAAAGGATCCTGTATGATCTCAGTGGAGACATGGCCCTATTTTCCCGATTAAAGTCCCATGTTGCTTTAGCACACACAAGGAATCATTTTGACTAAAATGTTTTTGTTTCATAGGAAGTAACAGAGGGAAAGAATCTAATGACCAGTCCACTAAGAGGCAACTCCCAGTAACCTGCCTTTAGCCTACCTGCTGTACCGCTGTACGTCGCTTAAGCACATACTTAAGTCCAGTGTTTAGGCCCAAGTACTTAAGTCCAAGAATATAGAATGGTTTGGGTTGAAAGAGATCTTAAAGATCATGAAGTTTCAACCACATGTCCTTTTAAGTGATCAGGGCCCTGAATTAAGGCATATCTGTAGCTTCTCTCCATGGTTTGTGAAGAGAAGAGCATATTCTGGAGGGGGATTCTGGTACTGGGTGGGAGTAAAACCTTTCTGGTGCTGTCCATCAAGGGGTTTCATGGATGCTGCCCTTCGTGAAGGACCTCAATGCTTGCTGATGACACCTGACAGAAAAGACTTGGGGAAATTTCAGCATTGAAAAAGTGCTCCTCCTTCCACCATGTCACCCTGGAGGTGCCTCAGCTCATGAGGTTCCTCCTGGCTTGGCTTGGGCAGCCCCACTGTGATCCAGCATGGCAAGGCAGGGTGGCACCGGAGTCCCCTGAGGGACCCAATCCTGGAGGTATGCTGGGAACACACCCACCTCTCGCTCACAAGATCACACCCTTCAAGAATGCAGTCATAGCTGCTTTCTTCTTTTAAATGCAGCTGGCAGAGGAGGAGGCAGAAGTGCCAGTGCCCTCCACTTCTGTAATAACCTCAGGATTAAAGTGCTCACTTGGGAAATGGGACAGTGGGTCCCGGGCCCTCCTCAGCCCCAGGGGTTCAGAGTTCCCATTTCCCATGAAACCATCCTAAACTCTGAGTTATTTGGTGAGGGTTAGATCCAGGGCATGGGGAGGAGAAAGTATTTATTTCCTCTTTCAAACTATGCTGATGAGTAGAGAGGAAGAAATGAAAAAGCCGTGATACCCCAAGGTGAATTTCAAGCAGAGCATGTGTGCATGTCCTAGGGATTAAAAAGAGGAATGTGTTAAGTTTCAGTTTCCACTTTTTTTGCTGCATGAGTATTTTGCACTACAGAGCTATGGACTGAGATTTGAAGGATGTAGAGGGTATAATCTCTAGGAGAAAACATTTTATTCATTAAATGTCTGCCCAACTCAGTCCTAAAATTGCCAGTCCCCCTTCCCAAATCCAAATCTCATGCTGTGTTTAGATAAACAGACATCAGCCTGAAAGAAAAGGAGAAATACCCCAGAAGCCCAGCATCTCTTTCTCCACACAAATGGTCATGGGAATCTCTTCATCTTTCCTGCACAGTCCCACAGCTTGACCAAGGAATGCAGAAATGCTTTCTCCACCCAGCGTCACCTGCAGTCTTGTGGTTGGGGTACTCCCATGGCAATTGGGAAACGTAGGTTTGAACCTCCCAGGCACAGGCAAACCCAAAACTTGTCTTGTTTTTCTTGGGCAAGTGGTTTTAACCACTGAACTACAACATAAATGTTGAGAGGCTCCTCCTTTTCCTTTGGTGACTGTGTTTTTTGAAGGGAGCAAAACAAAGCTGACTTTGCTCAGCCCTTTGAAGACCTGCTCAGGTGAAGCCTGAGACCTATCTGTCCCAGTCATACCTCCCTGAAGCACTGATTTGGGCACTTCCACTTTGTGTTTTCTTTCGTGACCATTTACAGCTCAGTGTGGGGTTTTGGAAGTATTTTTCTAAGATATTAAATGTTCACATACTGACGTGAGGTCCTAACATTGAGTTGGGGGTCCATTCTGGGCACATGTGCCCAAGAGTTAAGTATTGCCATGAGTTTTCCCATTCGGAATAAGCATCAAATTCCCTGCTTAAAGTCTTGTATTAGCATCTTCTGCAAATGACCAAACTTTCTCTGGTGGTGAATTGCTCAGGACTGTGAGCTTTCTTTTCCAGGTCACCCCTTCAAAAAAGTTCACAGAGCTGAAAACAAGCAGAGTAAGTATAGAACTTCTTCCAGCAAGATACCTCAACCCACATGGATGACTTCAGCCAGCTCCAAGAACTTCTGTGAATGTAGTGCCTCCTATCCTGGTCTGGATCAGGCCTTAGGGACAGAGTTGAAAGTTCAATAAAGGTTTTTATGAAGGAAGGAGGGATAACATACCACAACAGAGATGCCATTTCAAAAAATTTAATGACTTAAGGCAGATATTCAGAAACCATTGAGATGACTGTGGGATGGCCTGGATCCTCAAAATGTTCGGCACCCTGGCTCAGACCCAGTTGGGCAATTCAATGCGTAGTTCCTTTATTGCATATAACCAGGTTCAGTAGGACCACTCCTGCTTGTAGTCAAGAGTGGGTTTAAATGTGCAGCTGGATGCAAGCCAGAACACTCAATACTTTGCTTAATTTAGCTTAAAAATATATAATAGGGCATAATGCCTGGCAGTAGATGCATCAGAAAAGTGAAACTTCTTATCTGCCAGAATTTTTTACAGCAGCAATATCAGCTTTTGACTTATCCCAGATATTTACTTAGGGTAGAAAAGTGTCCTGAAATGCAAGTAAATATGTAGGTGTGAAATGAATTGATATAGTTTTCTTCATTTGAGAGAAAAATACATTTCTGATATCACTATATCACTCTCACTGCTGAAATATGCCATGGGAGAATAAGCCACCACTTTCCATTTCTTGTCTTTTGAAGTTAATTTCCGATCCTAACAGTAAATCAGAGTTCTGTAATCTTGCTGATACATTACAGGGGAATGAAAATTTAATTTTTAATGAGATCTTTACTTTAAAAAAAAATACTTACAAAAACGAAGAAAGCTGTATTCAATCAAAAGTGGGGCTTTGGCATGCGATGGCTAAGTTTAGAATGAAAAGTAACATCAAAGAGATGTCTTTTAGTTTAATTTCAAATAGCACATGCCACCTTGGAAGGGATAAATTCTGGAACATTTCTGTAAAATCTAGAAAATGCCATTTAAGCCTAAGGAAATCTAAATAATAAGCAAAATATAACACTCACCGGTGAGTGAACACAAGGACACCAAACTGTGTATGGACTCCAGGAAGAGTAGCACATAAGTATAATAGTCACAAGATCATACTCAATATGTCCAGTTGAAGGATGTTGTGTGAAAATCCCTACATGTACCTCTTCTGCTGCCTTTCTATGGTATGATTTGAACAGAGTCCCAGAAGTCTTTTTGTATTTGGCAAATCCCTCCTGCCACATATCGTACAGGCAGTTTAAGAATAAATAGCCAGGGTCATCCAGCAACTGGCAAAATGCGCACGTGAAATGATTCCTCAGTTGTGAAAACATGCAAAATGTCTAGACCCAAACAGCACCCTCCACACTGATGGTCACTTTGGTATTTTCTGAAGGATCTGGCCTATATATTTAATGAAATATATAGACCCTGTCTGCAAAAGAAGTATGAGGACAGAATCAGCTGGATAATTCTTAAAATCCATGGAAGTTGATGGGCCTGGTAACAAATGGAGATTGTGAATGCCATTTTGAACACAACAAATGTGACATTGTGCCTGCTTCCCAAGAGTCAATTAAGGTCAGCAATCAGCTTTCATGGATGTTAGTTCTGACTCAAAACACTTTCCAAAAGAAAAAAACCCACCAAGCCCACTTCCCTTTGGTGTGACAACCATTTTTACGTCAACATTTTCACAGTAGCATGAACTCCTTCTTGTCATTTTTCAGGCCGAAGAAAGCAGCAGCCCTCAGGCAGGAACCCATGAAAAGTCACACGCCATCCCGAAGCATCCAGACCATGATTCCAAAAAAATGTTCATTTCAAGAAGTTTGGACCTATTTCACTTCAATATTTACTGGAAAATCCGCCTCATGTCAAGCTGAGCAGCAGTGTCAGAGAGACGCTGAATAGTCCCCTCTGGAAGAATTATCCACTAAGCAGATAAAAACTAATGTCTGTGACAAACAACAACCTTTTGTCAAATCAGCACATTTTAAAGACCACATTTTTTCTCAGCCCAGGCCACAGTTCCTATTTGTGCTTTCACACCATTGCTTTGAGACCTGATAAGATGCTATCAACAGGCCCTCTAAGTACTCAAGAACCACTTTAAGGGGAATCACTATGGCAATTACCATAAGCAGAGAAAGATATGGTATTTATTGATGAGAGATTAATATTGGCCACAATGCAATTGATTTTTTTCCCTGCAGCTTTATTTTCAAGTTCTTACAGTGTTTTGTGGCCTGCTGTGGTCTTTCAGGTTTCTTTCTCCTTTAGATATGAATTTATTTTTAACTATCATTCTAATTGGTTGGAGTTGTTCCAAGAGTCTCCAATTTACTCTTAGCGTGTTTGATATAAATTGCTCTAATTTAATTAATAAAAGGAATGATGAGTTGAAGAAGCTGGGAAGCAGGATCTTTGTGTTATCAAGTTTCGACATAAACATCCCAGATGTAGTAAGGCAGATCTTTTCCATCTAAGGCAGATGTGTCTGAAAGAGCCATGAAACTAAGAGCTAGACCTAATTAAAGGACTTAGGTATGTACAACGTAGGTGCTGCAATGCCTCCATTTTAGGTGCTTGGGACCCTAAAAGAAATCCTAAACCTGGAGTTTGGCTACTCATTATGAAAAAAAAATGACTCATTGAGTAGCTTTAAGCCTTCCTGCAGAAATGTGAAAAACAAAGGGCTGCGAGGAAGGGCAGACACAATTTCCCAATAAATTTCTTCACCTAAGTGCTTCCAAAGGCTAAAATAGGCCAAATCTTGGGATTTTTTTTCAATGAGTGAGTGCATATGGAGGTGAGTGCAGTGTTAGATGGCTGTCAAATAGCTGGAGCAACTACCCATGAAGTAGGCAAAGAGTGTTGTCCTTCCTGAACTAAAGAGGATGCTGTATGTTCCTCCTTCCTTAGCCCCATGTATGGTAACACAAAGGCCACTGAGACCTGTTCTTGGACCTTCTGGACATCAAACATCGTAGAAACATAGAACCATGCAATCATAGAACGTTTTGGGTTGGAAGAGATCTAAAAGAAAATCCAGTCCCAACCCCCCTGCCATAAGCAGGACCACCTTCCACTAGACCAGGTTGTTCAGGGTCCCCTACAACCTGGCCTTGAACACTTCCAGGGATGGAGTGTCCACAACTTAAGATCACATAACAGGGCTGGTCACTGAGCAGGGACTGAAGATCCAGGCTATGGGTGTAGACACTTGTAGTGGCATTTAGACACTTCTGTCCTTTCTTCTTACTAAAGCTTTGCAAATGCCGCTTTTACTTGTTCCTAGGGAGCCATAAAGTAAAATCAAGTAGATCTTCAAGAATGAAATTACAGAAGAGAATTATTAAAATGTGACAATTTCTGAGTGCCAAGAAGCAGACCTGGTGCTCATTGCATGGTGCTCAAAATATCTTAAAATAGAAACTCCCTGGGGTGCCTTTAGCAAAAAAAAAAAAAAAAAAAAAAAAGTCCCCCAAGACATTTCCTTTAATTAGACCAAGAAAGCAGAAATTTAGATATTAAAATCTAAAACCAAAATATTTTTATTTAATTATTTGAGAAAATGTAATTTTATTTTTTTATCACCTTTTAAGTCTGTCTAAAAAATATTGAGAGGGGAAATAAGTCTTGCTAAAGATGTCTTCTAATAGATAAACCCGTGAGTTCTGAGAAGTTCCTTAAGATAAAGGAAAATATATTTTAAACTTAAAAAAGGGTTCTATTGAAACACAAATCTTAAAGATATTTTAAAAGTAAAAGAGATATTTTCAGACTCACTTTAGAATTAAGCAGAATCAAAACCAGGCAAAAGACAATTTTTTTAAATTTTTTTTTTCCTTGCATTTAAGTCTTTCTTTAGTTCTGCTTGTCTTTGAAAAATGCAAAACACTCTCTCGCCTGCCAAAAAGCCCCTTGTGGCAAGCACAATGCCTTTACTGGCCAACATGAGGACGTATAACTTTCCAACCTTGCATTCTTTGCACACAAAAAATTCCCATTGATTTCAGTGGGAGTTCTGCACAAAAGGATGGAGTCTTTGGGTTGATGCAAGACTACGAAAGGGGAGAAAGTGCTTACTGTACTGAGAATGTGCATCTGAATTGGTTTTATCACAGCTGGCAGGGCAGTAAAAGAAGTTTATGCACAATAAACAGCTCTTGTGGTTAGAGTGACGTTGTTCATTCCTAGCCTAGGATTTGGAAGGAATTATTATTTAATAAAGTTTAATTTGATGAAGAGAATATTTTTAACGCCCTAAACGGCACTCTATGAAGATGACTGATAGGCCCAGCCCACTCACAGAAAGAAATGCAATTAATTGGCTTAATGAACTCACCACATTAATTAGCTAATGTCTGTGCAGTTTCAGAATGCAACTGAATGGGCAAATCCTGGAGAAGTTGTGCTTTGGACTAATTCCCCCCAAGGTCCCTTTGCTTTTCTCTGGCTGTAGAGGGTGGTTACCAAAACAGTCAGGCAGGATAGACACAACACTTCCTTTGCATGTAGAGCTTGGAGCAGGAGAGGTCAGCAACATTCATGAAGCATCCAGTGCCATAACGGAGAGGGGAGATGGTGGGAGATGCACTAATGGCAGAAAAATGGGTATTTCTTGCACGTACAATGAATGGCAATTTTCTGCATGGACCTGTGAGTGCTGGAATATAAGAGCCCAAATGTGGCTTTTCCAACCACCTGGCTTCCCCTTGGACAGGTCTGCTCCTGCCAGGACGGATCGAGGGACACATGCCAGCATATTTAAATGCACGACGTGACTCAGCGTGGCCAACAATGTCAACCCAGGTCTCAGTGTGCGCTCGACGCTGGGTTTTGGGACAGGAGCCCTTTGTGAGTGCACTCAGAGCTGGCTGGCATAGACCTTAATCAGATTGGCCCTGACTCAGGTGCCATGTAGAGTGGGCAGGAATGGATGGCACAGCATCTCACAGCTTCCCATGGAAGGAAAGTCAGGCTGAAAATGGGATGGGTGCAAACGCCGAACTGACAAAGTGCAAGACTGGAGTTAAACGAGGGTCTGCAATGAGCAGGGCAGCAGACTTAACAGGTCACCTTTTCCTCACCAGCTCCAACCTCAGACCTGAGATACAGAAGCTGGGAATGGTTAAAAAAACCCTGGCTAAAATGGCACTAAAGACATTTATGACCAGCTGGGATGAGGGCTACATTAGCTAATGTCTGCAGGTTGTTAGGAGGTCATCTGATAAGCAGGTGCCATAAAACATATTTTAGTTCACTTCCTTTTTTAATCTCCCTGGTGCAAAGTATATTTAGAACAGGGAAACCCCAGAGAAGCAGGACACTAATATGTGACACAACTCTGCAGCCTCTCGATATCCTACAATTTTATCAGATGATCAAAGAGGAAGCAGTGAGCTGGGAGATGGAAGTACTGCTCATTCACCTCATTTGGCTGCCTCATAGTGGGAGTTTTGCTTGTGTGAAGACTGACGGATCAAGGGGAAGAAGAAAAAAAAAAAGAGACACACTCAGTGTTAAAGGGAAGCCTGTTTATGCCTATAAGTAAGAAAGCTTGCTCAAGAATAAGTTAACTCTTGCTAGAGGATTATACCTGTAATGCTGGCAATTCTGGCCTCTGCATGAGCTGTAATATCTACTTGCATTACCTCACAGGGTGTTATGGGCCTTAATTAATTAATGTTTGTAAAGCGCTTTGAAATCCTCGGATGAAAGGCACTATAGAAGTGCAAAGCAGTTATTAATATTAATATTGCATAAGTGGCTTGGCTCCCTTCGCACCACAGAGCACACCAACTCCTGCAAGGGCTGCAGCCCTGAATCAGCAATCTTCATACCACCAGGCAGGAGCCTCCCTTCTGCCTCCTCCTCTGATCTCTTTCTTTAGGACTTCCATGGACTCTTCTCCATAAATCCCCAACAGCCCTCTTATGCCTTTTCTCATGCAGGAGCACAAGCAGTGAGAACAGCACTTTTCAGCACATCACTTCAGTCTGGTCGTCCTCTGGGGAGGAAGCTGCAGGTTGAGCAGATTTTGGAGTGATTAAAAGATCTGTGTTTGGGAGGTGGGACTTTACAGTTCTGTTTTTTCCCTTGAATACAAGACATTTGAAGCCCCACTTCTGCAATGCAGAGAAGAACAGGGTTGAACTTTGGTGTATCATAGAAACTTTAATACAACATTGAGACCACTTTCAATTTTAGTCCTAAGCAGAAAACAGTGAAGCCCCTCAGTAATGCTGGTGCCACTCCAGATTGTTTCATATTTTAAAAGAAATAAAAAAGAAAAGTATTAAAATATATAGGTTATTTCCAAAAACATTCTTTCTTCTGCTGAAAATTTCCCACCCAAAAGCCATAATCACACACATAAACTGAGAGTCCTCCACCTCTCATAGGAAACATCAATGTGTTGGAAGAATGAGTCCATATAATAAATAAATGAGTCCATATAATAATAAGTCCATACATTTTGCTAGTTAGATTCTCGTTTGTTGGTCTGTGCTGGTGAATGACAACTACACAAGAAATTGAAAAGAAGGTAATTGTCATTTTATATAAATATTCCATGAAACCATCTCAAGGTGAGTCAATTTAAAGCGATGAAACAGCTCTAGGATGGTTTTGGTCAGTACAAATTCTTCCTAATTTGTCTTGAAATATTACCTCTGCGATGAACTCTGAATAGTAGTGATAGTGAAACAACAATAATGATAATATCAAACATCCTGAAGACAATCCCATTCATGAGTACACATGCAGTTATGGGAGGTTGTTTTTAACTTAGATGTGCAAAAATAAGCATCAGTGTGAACAATTGGGAAAAAAAAAAACAATTTCTTATTAATTGAAGAAAAAAACAGATATTTAATCATCAGAACTGAACAGTTTTCCCATCAACACAGTAACAGATCACAAACCAGTTCCCCCTGCAGTAGCTGCACTGGCTGCCTATAGCATTAGCACTAGTTTGTACTTGTTTATGTCAGTGAGGTAACATACAAGTTAAAAACAAATTGGGCTAATGCACTTCAGCAAAACTCTTCTTGACTTTGAAGAAAGTTTTATCTGCGTACAGAAGGCGAGCTTGACTCAGAAGTGAAAACAATACCCTGCCAGTTCCACGTATCTGCCTTCACAAAGGAGGCAGGGAGAGCTTCCCAAGCTCCTTACCACAAAGAGTATAACGTTTGCAGAGATTAGGAACTGCTGAAGGCAGCTTCAAATCTCAGTTTGTTACACACTTTGCTGCAGTCTTGCTGTAAGGCAAAAAAAAAAAAAAAAAGGTGGTTCGTTGCACCGAGCGCAATTTGCTGGAGCAAAGGAAATGGTGCGTAGGATGTTTTACCAAAAGGAGAGCAATTTGGCCCAGCCACTTCATTGCCTGGTGAGCACAGCCCAGCCCAGGAGTCAGGGCACATGGGTTTCTTTCTTGGCTCTGCCACTAACTCCTTGCGTGGCCTTGGGCAAGACGTGCAACCTTGAAAGCCTGTTCACCCCCAAAAATAAGGATGATTATAGGAATTAGAAGGCAATTCATTAATGCATTAATTAACAGGCGTTGGGATGTTAGAGGCAGAGCTGTTCTGATTCACCCTGGCAGCCAGACAACTCTGGTCCTATCAGCACCACTGCAGGGGCTTCCCTCCCCAGTGAGACCCCGGGAGCGGGGCAGGGGGAGAGCACCAGTGAGGCGAGAAGGGAATTCAGACTCAGCAACTTAGAGTTGCCCTTTTTTCTCAGGCAGAGGGAACTGAGAGAAGGGCACGGATCTCCATTGTTTGCGAAGAGCCCGTCCCATGAGGCTGCTCGGGTTGAGATTTATTTTTGTTGCCATTTAAATTAAGTATATAGGCAATCCTGAGGCCGTTTGGACCAGATCCAGCATGTGCAAGCACCATGTTTGGAACAGGGTGGGAACTCTATTTGCGTTCAGAGACAGAGGAAGCACTTTAAGCTGTCTATAAGACAGATGCCAGGGACCTATACTGGAAGGTGCTGAGCATGCACTGGTTAGCAGGGAATATGATTGCTCTCTATAAATACATTGCAGGGAGGGGAAGGTGGGCAAGCGCCGCAGAGGGAAATGAGCTATTTAAGCAAAAGGACAATGTTGGCACAAGAACAAACTGGTCGTAAGGCTGGAAATTTGAAGATTTCTAAACATCAGAGGAGCGAAGTTCAGGAAAAGCCTTCTATGGGAGAGGAGCGGGGGGCACAGAAACTAATTGAAAGGCACTGGCAGTAGGTTAATGGCTCTGACCTAAGAGCTGGGTTGCTGGCAAGAACAAGGGCGTGGTGGATTTCAGAACAGAGATTGACCCTTCCAGGAATGACTGGGAAGGGCCCTGAAGAGCTGGGCTTTGCATTCACAACAAAGCCACCGAAGTCAAGGGAGTTTCTTTGAGTTTACAGTAGACTGGAAGTGGGCAGGATTTGGCTTTGCATGCTGAAGCCCTTTATCCATACAATATTTGCTTACTCTGACAATTATTTTGCTGCCGCTGTTCAAGGGTCTTCCTGGGAGAGGCAATAAATGCCAGGTTAAATAGAAACTCTGAGAAACATTGTCACTGGAACATGAGGTCAAACTCTTTTTTCTTTCTAAGTGCAAAGCTTCAGTGTGTTCTTCTTTACCAGAGGACTTAAATATGTGCTAAACTACTGTAGTGGTTTGAACCTTGTTCTCCCCAGAGGCTAAGAGAAGTGGTAGACCCCAAGGGGTGGAAACCCCTGGAAGTTTTGAAGTTCTGCCCAATGGGCGCTCCTGCAGAAATGTAAACATATCACAACCAGACCGGAAAAGAAGAGTTGTAGTTTGGGTTGTAGGAGAGGTGGCCATGTTGTAGAGCCACGAGGTAGGGGCTCTGAGCCCCTTGGGGCCTCTGGCCCCCTCCCAGCCTCTGGCTGGGGGCTGCAGGGACCTGGAACAGCATAAAGCTGGGCTAGGTGCCTGTAGTTATGCCGGGAGATGTTTTCTCCATGGGCACAGAGCAGCAGCCGACGCTGACCAGAGAAACAGTGGCAGAGCGCCAGAGATAAGAACCTGAACTGAAGAAGCAGCAGAAGCAACATGCAGCACTGCAGAGGAGACTCCTGGAAGGAGAGTCGAGGAAAGGAGAGCCAGCAGCTGAGAGCCACGGAGTTCTTGGGGGTAAGACTGATACCAGATCCCCAAAAACTCCTTTGAGACCTCCTGGAAGGAGGAAGATGATGGACTCTTACTTGAAAGAGCCTTGAAGTGCGACATGCACTGTAGAAAGGAGCTAGAGAGCTCTGAGAGGAATGCAGGGGGAGTTGACCTTGGCTTTCCCCCCCTTGCACTGCTGCCACGGTGGCAGCCTGAGAGACAGGGCACAGAGGCCCTGCAAGGAGGAGCTGAGTCTCCTGCAAGAGATACCAGACCGTCACGAAGACCCCCCTGTGTCTTCGTGATATGACGTGGTGAAACGACCTTTGTCTGGGGTTACGAAGTCCACGGAAGACCCCTCGGTTGTGAGGCGATGGGGCCGGGGGAGCTTGAATACCTCCCTCGTGAATGCTGGCAGAAATCCAGCTATCAGCTGCTGCATGCATGAGATGAGAAGAAACCTGCTGCCTCAGAAGATGCTGCTGTTCAGAGACTGGAAGGGATCTGTCCTTCTTTCCCTCCTGGACTTTTATTTGGAGGGGAGAAGAGATCTGATCCATTGTAAATACATATGTCATGGTAGAGATAGTTATGATCATGTGTATAATGTGATATGGTATTTATTTGTACAGTCATTGTAATATATTTCCCTTTCCCCCACTTTGGAGTCTGGTGTGTTTTGTCTGGAAAAACCTCTCTCACATTAGGTTGAGATGTGGGAGGGGGGGGGGGGGATGGAGCTAGGGAATTGGATTTTGGGGCTATCTCAAACCATGACAACTACCTTGGGCTTTGCTTTGTGGAAGGACAGGTTGTGCTATGAAAAAGCTTTTCTGCACCAGGAACACCATGCTGAAAGAGTGACATAAAGACCATTTCGTCCTCTCCAGGTATTATACAGCCTCCTGAAACCACTAAAAGTCTAAGTATGAAGGCAGAATAGCAATAATAACAGTGGAGCAAAAAATACGAACTCCGATCATTCATTTTTTATCATTTCTCAAGGGGGTGCTCATTTCAGAGAAGTGCTGTCATCACTGGAAAGTGAGGATGCTCAGCACCTCCTCAGGAAGCATCTTTCAACAAATTAAGGGTCAGTGCCACAGTTAAAGTGGACCCCATTGAATAAAGAGGTGACAGGCAGAGCTGCTAATCGCCCCAGTGATACCCAACTGGCTGGCACCACGAAGCAACCTTCCATAATAGCTTGAGTCTCATCACTCAAGCATTTGTATAGAAGACATAAAAGCAAGAGTTGTTTGCAATTCATTTTACACCCCAGTGCCACTCTCAGAAGTTGCTCCTGGGGCTGCTCTCCCTTCAATGAAAAATGTTCCAGAGCAGTAATTCCCACTGGTTTTTTCAGTCGAGACTGAAATGACTCCATCGGTGATGGTACACTGCCCTGTACATGGAACCTAGTAATGTGAAATTGCTGTGCACTGCCTCTCCCTCCCAGCCACATTTATAATGCTTATTAGGAAAGCCAGCTGCCAGGGCTGCTGTAACTAACTCTGTTGTTGGTGTCTCTCTTGAATTGCCTTGGCTTGCGTTTCCTACTCAGGCACCCAAGGGCAAGGTTATGGGGTTCCCTCCTATTCAGCCATCATTATTATTATTATAGCTGTTATTATTATTATTATTATTCATTACTAATATTAATTATGCAGCATGTGGTAGTGCCTAGGAGCCCCAAACCATGGCCCAGAACCGCAGTGCACCCAGCCCTTTACATGTGCTGCACAGAAAGACATTCCCTGCCCCAGAAAAAGTACATGAGCTTGTAGTGGAGCAACAGAGGGAAGAATTTGCTACCTTGAGGCCAAATTCACCACGGCATGAAAAAATGCACCTCCCTTTAAATACATCTTTACCCTGTGAAACACATCTGTACAAGCTAGAGCAGAATTCATTCCCTTGAAGGGCAGAGACGGCATAAAGACAGAGCCTGAAGATAAGGGTTGTGGGTTTTTTCTTACACTGTTAATAGATTTATTTGGTCCAGGACTATAGATTTGGGGTTGTTTCTCAAATCACTAGTGCTGCTGAAAGCAACTGATGTCCTGTAGCCTTATGTCAGCAAGAATGTCATGGCATCAAGGGTTGTATGAAAGCTCGGCCTCAGATAAAACAAAACACAGCACACTTCCAGCCCCACACTTGTGGGGAAATACTCTAAAGTCACATTGATCAAAGATCTAGCAAATGTTTAAAAGAACAAATTTTTCTTATTTCAAAACATATTTGTGATATGGTTTTGTGGGCATGGTAGTATTCAGTTGAAGGCTGGACTTGATCTTGGAGGCCTTTCCAACCTTAATGATTCTATGATTCTGCTGATGATTTGCAACATCTTTCTTACTGTGCTATGAAGAGAAGGCCTCAAAGTGGCTCCCGTATTGCTTAAGAAGGTAAGGTGCACAATTAGTTTGGATTACTGTATTTCATTATTTCCTTAGGATTTAGTCTGCAGCAATTAGAGGATACACATTTTGCACGTAGCATTACACAACGCACTCCGACACCTATGACGAGCCCAAGGAGCTGGATCCTGCCTGCCTCTGCAACAGCCCTGCTGCAGAAACCTGCCAAGTTACTTCATTTCTCTTTGCCTCAGTTTCCTCCTCTGTGAAACAGGGATGAGTGTAATTTATTGTAATTCCTTTGTAAACTGTTTTGAGGTCTGCTGAGCTCTGTGATTTAAATGAGCAAAAGAAGTTTGACACAAGGAAGAACTGAAAAATGATGCTCGCAACAGCATGTTCTCATTTCCCTGCAACACTGACGCTTGTCCTGCAATATAACAACATGTCACTTCAAAATTTACTTTAAACATTAATTTAATTATTACTTTAAAATGAAAGTGCCAGACGTTTCAAGTCATGGGAAGCCTGTGTATTAACACCTCAAGGCCTAGGAAGCTTTCAGCTCTAAATACGGATGGTCACTTGAAAGGTACTTTGGCACCTCTTAATGAAGGCAGTGTGTGTTTTTACATCTCGCAGTGGTTTAAAGATTGTTTATTTTTCTGCTTCTTTGGTGGGTAATTGAATATATTTTCATGTGGAAATTGAGCTTTTCTGTTGCTTTCAGAAAGCTTTATGAGAATTGCAGATGAACAATATGATTCGAATTTTCTGATTATTTAGAAATAAAGAGCAACCCATTCTGAAAAATTCTTGAAAGGGTGCACCCCACTCTAAGTGCAGATGGAGTTCACTGTTTCTGGCACTAACACTCACATGTGTAAAATCTGGCAGCAGCTCATACATTACAAAGAAGAGGGTCAGCTCCTGAAAAAGCTCAGTCTCGTTGACCAGGTTGTATGGATTTCCAAGTATCAGGCTACAGGTGAGGACATTTTATATTTACCATAAAGACTTTACAGAGCAATCAACAACAACAACAGCAAAATCAAAACCAAACAATCCTTTGAGTGAAGAATCTTGGCTATTTTCCCTCCTTTTTAGTGGATGAAAGTGATTATGAGTAAGAGGCAGTTTCAACCTAAGCCCCTTCTCCTTTCCTAGTTCCATGGAGCAATAAATACCTTTGGCTACAGAAATAATTAGTAAAAAATGATAACAAAAAATGGTAAGGAGTATCCACTTACCTCACATGGAAAATGAAATATCATGTTGAGCATGTTATGACAATAATGTTATCATTATTATAACAATAACTGCTTTCTAACCCAGGACCCCAGGAAGAGGCCTAGGACTAAGTAAATCTCATGTCTAAATAGAAAATTTAGTCTCTTTTGGCTTCCCACATAGCCAACAGAGGGAGAAAGACTTATCTAGGAGACAAAATTACTCCTGCTTCAAATCATCATTCCTGAAGTGTCAACAGCAGTTTCAAAGCGAAGAGAATAGGTATTACTTCATAGCTGGGAAAACCAAAGCACAGCAGGATCAGGGAATGTGACTTTGTTCCCACTCCTGGTGTCCTAAACACACTGCATGTTGGGTACAAAAGACATCTGGAGACCCAGATGTTTTCTTCTGATAAATTTACAGAATCATAGAATCATCAAGGTTGGAAAAGACCTCCAAGATCATTGAGTCCAGCCATTAACCCATCACTGCCAAGTCCACTGCTAAACCATGTCCCTAAGTACGACATCTACAAGTTTCACATCAACACTTCTAGGGACAATGATCCCATCACGTCCCTGGGAAGCCTGTTCCAGTGTTTAACAACTCTTTTAGCAAAGAAATTCTTCATAATATCTAATATAAATGTCCCCTGGTACAACTTGAGGCCATTTCCTCCTGTCCTATTGCTTGTTACTTGGGAGAAGAGACCAACCACCATCTGCTACAACCTCCTTTTAGGTAGTTGTAGAGAGTGATAAGATCCTCCTTGAGCCTTGTTTTCTCTAAACTAAACAACTCCAGTTGCCTCAGCCACTCCTCATAAGATTGTACTCCAGACCCTTCATTAGGCTGGCAGCACAGAGTCCACTTCTCTCTCCCCACAGACATTAACTTGCAGGATAATGGGTGTTCTTGGGTGTTCTTAGAAGGTTGATGCAGAGTTTCCCAGCCAGAAAAGCCATTGGTGCATTAGCATGACCTAATTCTGCCCACGTTTCATTCTGTGTAGTCACCTCAGAATTAAAGAGCTACAGCTGATGAGAAAACAAACATTGTAGGTGGCCTTGGTTCCCCCTTTCACATAAAATGGTTGAGTTCCTTTTTGGAAGATAAAAAGCAGCCCAGCACACTGGAACTGTTGCACTACCAAAATTGAGGTGTCTCTCTGACCTTCCTGGTCCTTACACTCAGTGTTTAGCTAACAAAGAATGAGACTTCTCCAAAAATTGTTTCTAAAACGAACCAGCCCAGAGAAAATTGCTTTTTACCGTGTTTGTAGACAGAGTCTTAGGAGACCAACTAGGTAACTTCAGTACCTTGGCTGAGCACTCAGTTATGAGCTTCAGTGAAGAAGCGTGCACATAAAGGAAGAGTCCCCCCTTACTCAAAAAATTAATCCAAGCCATACATGGAGGCTGCCTCATATCAATCCCCATCAGGATTCAAAACATTTCTAATGGCCAAAAAGCATGTGTTTCTCTGGGGGTAAAATTCTTCCACCTGAGACTCTTCTAATCAAATATACATGTATACCAAAACTGAAAGGGTGTCTGAAAAGACCAAAAAGGGGGAAAAAGGCAACTCGAACCACAAGGAATGCACTGAAATCCAAATTACAAAAACCTCAGAAAGAGAACTAACAGCAACTGCATCACCCAAATTCCAGTTGTATCTCATTAGTGCTTTCCCACACAGGGACAGGGAAGTGAAGGCAAGTCAGCTAACTACAGGTGTGAAGTCAGTGCACATAAATTAAAGCACATGTGCATGTTTTCATTTAGGATTAAAATGCCTTTAGTGCTTAATCCTCCTCTGAGGATTAAACTACATCAATGTAAGGCGACTTTATTCCTGAATGAGGGCATCCTCACAAGGGCTAAATGTCTTTAGCTGGTGCACGTTGACTTCACACCTTTGCTCATTCACTTTCCTGAGTGTCCCTGCAAATGCATGGCCTGGGAACACTTGGCTGCAAAGGGCCAAGAAAGGGGGGGGACCAAAACTACCACTAATGGAGATATTAAGGTTGACCCCATACTGAAGTTATCCCTGTAGCTGGTTTGCTTTGCACTTCAAGCCTGGCTGTAGGAAGGAATTTCTTCTCAAAGTTGTACATGGCCCAGTGGCAGTGTACATCCAATTGCATACTCAGGTCAGAAAACATGCTGGGTTTTTGACATAATCCAAAGGGATTTCTTCAGTGCACTGAAGTGAAATTGATGTGGCTGCTGATGCTGCTTTTTGCTTTCTGAATGTTGTGTTCTGTTTCTCATGGTGCAGCCACCTCTGTCCAGATATAAAGCATCTTTCTACCAAGAGTCATAGAATCATAGAATGGTTTGGGTTGGAAGGGACCTTAAAGGTCTCCTAGTCACATCCCTCCTTCCACAGGCTGGGACACCTTCCACTAGACCAAGTTGCTCAAAGCCCCATCCAACCCGGCCTGGAACTCTTCCAGGGATGGGTCATCCACAACTTCTCTGGGCAACATGTTGCAGTGTCTTACAACCCTCAATGTAAAGAATTTCTTTCTAATATCTGATCTAAATCTACCCTCTGCCAGTTTAAAGACATTTTCCCTTGTTGCATCATTACATGCACTTGTACAAAGTCCCTCTCCATCTTTCTTGTAGCCCATTCAGATACTGGAAGGTGGTACAAAATCTCCCCAAAGCCTTTTCTTCTCCAGGCTGACCAACCCCAACTCTCTCAGCCTGTAGCAGAGCTACTACAGCCCTCTGAGAATCTTTGTGACCTCCTCTGGACCCTCTCCACCATGTCCACGTCCTTATATCAGGGGCCCCAGAGCTGGACACAATACTCCATCTGAGGTCTCATGACAGCAGTGTCCCTTCCCTTGAGCTGCTGGTCATGTTTCTTGAGATGTAGCCCAGGACATGATTGGCTTTCTGGGCTGCAAACATGCACTGATGAGTCATGTTGAGCTTCTTGTCCACCAGCACCCCAAGTCCTTCTCCCCAGGGCTTCTCTCAATCCTGTTCTCTACCTAGCCCTGTGTTTGTGCTTGAGATTTGCCCCAACCCACGTGCAGGATCTTACATCATGAGAAGGAGACCAATGAAAATTTTACTTTGAGTCTTTCTTGGTTTGCTTTTCTTTCTTTCCACTCCCAAGTAATTGTGGAGAAAGGTGGCTAACCCTTAATGTGCACTGGATCTGTAAGAGCTTTGGTAAGAGCAGTGTATTTGGTGAAAACCTGAAAAGTTTTTTAGAGGAGAGACGAAAGAGTGGCAGACACAACAAGGGACTGAATTTGATGGTTCAAAAATTTCTTTCCAGTCCCATCCACGTAGTCTCACAGGAAAGCTATGCACATAGAAAGTAGGTGGTTGGTTTCAATGGATGAAAACTGTGAGTGTTAAGGCCCACTCACTCAGTGATAACAGCTTCTGTATCTCTCCTCTGTTTTCACGGCATGCAAAGCCTTATCTTAAACTAAGCCACAACTGTGAGTGCCTGACTGTAAGCGTGGACCAAAATACAAGCATCTCTCCTCCTTTCCAAGGTGGAGAGGCTCACAGCAAGGAGAAAGAGGAGGACAAAGGTGCCACAGAAACCTGCAGCAGGGGTGGGAGAAAATCCTGTTTTGTTTCCCCTTCTGTGCCCAGTGCCACACTGCCTCCTCACTATTGCAAAAAAATCACACAAACAAGCCTTTGGCCAGGCTGGTTTCGAGCTCTCCAATGTCTGCGCTCAAAAACAAGCGTGGCATGTTCCACCTCTGCTGAAGAAAATAAGGAAACAACAGTGATAAGGGAAGGACGGGTCTGAAGTGGTGAACCAGGGTAACGGCTCTAACCACACCAGGAACTGAGGTGCAGCTCCCCGTCGTCAGGGTAGGTCGCAGCCAGGAAGGTGCCTCTCGGCTGCTGTTTGCTCAGCGCTGGCACTCGACGCGTCCTGGCCACAGCAGGGATGGGAGCTGCAGCTCCTGCACCCATCAGCTACACTGCAAGGCAGACCAGGGCCTCTTCCAGATCAAACACATACTGATCCCTTCTTTCACTGCAGAGCAACCACAGCTACGTCCTTCAGCTGCCCTGATCAAGATTTCAGTTTTACCACACTGCGGGAGAGCGGCAAATTAACTTTTTGCCTGGGCAAGTGCTCCATCGAGCTCTGTCTGTGTTGTCTTCACGGCTGTGTCATGAGCAGGAAGGATTCAACAGGTGGCTTTGCTGTGAGAAAGGTGGCACTCTTGTCCTGGCTACCTCACACAAGCCTCCTTTTTCCTCCTTGAAAACAAAGTTCTGGACGCAGCAGGGAAAAAGCACTTTCCTCTGGTTGATGGTGGTGTAGGCATGAAGAAACACAACTGGGAATTTCAACCTACCCAATGACTTGTGTGTTTGCTGGATAGGGAAGCCAGCTCCATACCATATCCTTAAGTGCTCACCTGCAAAACTTGAATTACCAAGTGGCCAACTCAACTACTGCAGGAGAGGTGGGGGTGGCCCTTCAGTCTCTTCAATATCTGCATGAATCCTGGGATGCTACTTGCTCTCTCTTTAACCATACTGGAAATCCACAGTCCTTTCTTGCATGCTTAAATTTTCCTGAAACTCATCTCTTCTGGAAAGGATTTGAGTTCTTCTGCTTGTTTTCAAGGCCCTGACATGACCTAAAGATGAGCACAGTCTCATTCCAGCAGAGACACTCTGTTTTCTTCTAGGGGAATGCTCCTCAGGGTAAATATCCATCTTCACTTTTGTTCTCACCAGGTCATGCTGGTAAAACAGCAGCAACCAGGACATAACAGGGCAGTAAGGACAAAGCACAACACGAAACAGTTCCTCCCAAAAGGAGGATACAGGCAACATGACTATTGAGCAAGCCATACAACCTTACAGTAACACCTGTAAACCCAAACATGTAGGGTTTTTTTCACATCAGGCTACTGCATGTATATCTTTGTATATAGTACAACAACATCAAAAACAATGCTAAGAAAGACAAATCCAGGCACCCTGGATTCACCCACGGTGATGGCATCTCTGAGTTTTGAATTTCAACATTCTCCATATGTGGGAGGTCCCACTGCTGCTTGGGTCTACTAGTCCATGCAGAGGATTTATGCAGAGAACCAGGAGGAAGAGATGTAAACCACCTGCCACCATGGCCATCATCACCAGGATCTCCTGCTGGTAGAGTGGAAAGTCCAGCAGTTTAACGACAGGGGAAACTGGAGCCTGCAGGCCATTGTAGCTTAGAACAAACACTGTACATAACCCACATCCAGTTCTCCAGAGGCAGAAACAAGGCACAAACGGGCCATGCTGGTGCCAAGAATGTCCAACACAGCGTCTAGTAAAAGCAACTGAAAAGACTGCAGAGGCTTTCTGGAATGATCCATTAATACTTTTATGATGAAATGTAGGTGTGACGGGTCCAAACCATCTCCTTTCACCTCCTTAGCGTGGCAGAGGCCGTAACACCTGCGGACGCGATACTGCACATGGCAACATGCTCACTCTGCCAAGAGACACGAAACTGTGTTGACTGAAATATGAAAATAACCACACCTCCTGTGGATCTGGGTTAAAATGTACCTTTCAGTCTTCTTGCATGGAGAATATTTACAACAGCAGGAGGGGAAAACGTGTGTGGAAGCTCACAGCCTCCTGCTGAGCTCCGTTCAGTCAGGAAGTCAGCTATGCTGGCTGTGTGATGGCTGACATCCCAAACCCAGGGGAGGATGAGGGGAAAAAAATTGGGGTATCTGGGTCTTTTGTTTAGATAAAAACAAGTTGCTGGTCTCTCTGTAATGGTAACCAGGTGAGAAGGACCGGCCTGGGGTATAGAAGTTGTGCCACATGTCTGAAGATCTATTGCAGCCATGAGAGTCTGTTGCTGGGATTTCACCTCACCCTGTGAGGAAGAAAATGAGAAAGAAGGCACAGATTTTGGTACTAGATCCACCTGTGGGGATGCTGCGTGTGTGGGTGGGAACTGAAGAGATGTGGTGCTTTCCCCAGGCCAGGCTGGAGGGAATGAGAAGGATGGTGGGGAGAGGGAAGGAGGAGAGCTGAAAGCAAAGATCCCGTTTTGTTTCCTCTCAGTTTCATTGCAATTAAGGCTACTAATTGAAACCAGTTTTACCCAAGGTTTACTGTGGTGGTTGTTTTCTTTCTCTGCTGTTAAATGCAGGTGTTTCATACAGCAGGAAGTTGGCACAAAAGGGTAAATTTCCAAAGCGCTGCCTGTACCATTCATAAGTTTATGCCTGAAGAAATCAGCATTGCGAGGAGTCCAGCTTTGCAAAGGAGATGTCAACCGGGAGAGGAGGATGGGGGAAAGAGGAAGAAGGGGTGGAGAAAAGATGTTTGTCACAGCCAATGGATGGAGGCACTGCAGTGAAGGTGTGAGGAGTGAAAGTCACAGAGCGGTTTGGCTTGGAAGGGACCTTAAAGATCATCTCGTCCCAACCCCCCTGCCATGAGCAGGGACACCTTCCACTAAAGCAGGTTGCTTCAAGCCCCATCCAACCTGGCCTTGAACACTTCTAGGGATGTAAAGGCCCAATTCTGCCTTAGTGAAGTAAGGTAGAAAATTTCTAGGTTGCCATGGGGGAAGTCTTAAACCCCATCATTTTGTGCTGGATCTCTGCAGAGCAGAGCTGACCCAGATGAAGGAAGGTCTCCAGGGAGCTGTTTACCAGCCTGGAAGTGGGCTGCAACTCTGTATATGCTGCTTCACTGATGTGGAATGAGTGAAACATGAACCGAAGTAATATTAAAACTGTAGTGTGCCTACAGAGCCATAGGGGTGTGTGTGATGCTTTGCAGACAAATAAAATTCTGAAGAAAAAAATATACATATTTTACCCTAAATGAAATACCTTCACAGAGGCCTGTTGCAGACTCTTTTCCCTCATCTTCCTTAGTATCTAAAATATAGTTTAATAGTGCTTAGGGATGGAGAAAATAAACATTTATTTATGGACAGTGAACCTGGAAAACACCTTACATAGTTGCTTGGGGTTACACAGTGGATGAGAGAGAACAGCCATTCCCAGCTCAGGAGAGGATGTGATGGTGATTTTGGATGTTACTATGGGGTAGGGTAAAACCAGTTTCATGTAAACTCCTCCAATTTTGACATTACTTACTCCTGAAGGAAAAAAAAAAAGCCCTTGAGCTTGTGAAACAGCTTTAGAGCTGGGACACAAAGTGTGGGTAGGTTTTCTGCTCATATATTTCTGGCTGCTAAAAATCAGTCTTCTGGGTGGAAAAAGGCTCTGTGCTGGAGATGCAAAAAAGTTCCTAATGCTGAAATCAGCTCAGTGCTCAGGCTCTATCCTGCTCTGCAGCTTCTATTTACCTGTAGAGCCTTGGCCTGGAGGAAACATGGGTATTGCAGACTGAGGTGGCTCTGACACAGAGACAGGGTCCAACCTTCACTTGAGACAGACCAACACCTGCACACATCGACCATTCGATCCAAACAACAAACCCAAAAAAAAAAAAAAAAAATAAAAAAGAAAAAAAGAAAGAATACTTTGCTTAGGAAATAGGTCGTCAAGCTTTGGTTTTTAACCACAAGGGCAATCATTTTCCTATCACACCACGGCTCTCTGCCCTGTACCCGCTCCAGCAGCTGCTCCTGGGGCAGGGGCAGCCCCGGTTTCCCCAGCCAGCACCAGGATCATGTGGTGCAGCAGTGCACAACCCCATCTTGTTCAGTACAAATCACCCCCTGCTCGATTAAGCAGTGCCTCTCGGTTGCATGCTCGGCACCAGCAGGCTAATGTGATAAAACCCGTGTTTATATCACACACAATTAAGCCGTGTATCACTCAGGTGCTGTTTTCTGAGGAGTGCAGCGATGTCACGGGGTTAACCACCAACGGAAGCTGAAGCTTCAACAGCCTTTATTAGCTCGGCAAGCGCTCCTAACCACACTCTTCCTATTTGCAGAAAAGGCATCTTCTTTCATGGGCCTTCTCTTGGGCTGTGGAGGTGATATTTACCAAATAAAAACTGTTGCTGCACCTGTGTAGTTCTCATGTGGCTTTCACTCCCTCCCAGGTTAACTCATTCCTCTCAGAGGCTGTTTTAGGGAGCATTCTTCACTTTCATTTGGGTTTTCAAGAGGGAGGATGAAGGCAGAGCCTTCCTGGTGGCACCTCAGCTTTCTTCCTTGTCCTTCTCAGCAAGGTTTTTTTGCTGATAGGGACACAGGGTGGTGGGTAGGTGGGAGAGGGAAGGGGAATGCCTTCAGATCTGCACAGTTTCTCATCTGCCTTGACTGCTGTGTCATGAGGCAGACATATCAGAAAGGCTTAGTGAGGTGAAACTGTTTCTTTCTCTGCATCTTTGGGGTCCACGCCAGCCTCCTCTTAGGCTTGTGCCAAACTGAGGAGGTGAGGGAGGTGCAGGGTTGCATGGAGGGAGTGTTTTAGGAGCACCTGCCAAATTCATAAAGACATTAAGTAAACAACTTTGTGATTCCACATGTTTTCTTAGGGGCAGAACCCACCCTTATCTACATCCAGGTCCTTCACTCCCCATTCCTGTTTTAATGCTGCTTTTGGAAGAAGAAGAGGTGTGGGATAGACTGCTTTTTATCTAGCAGAGGTTAAATTTGCTGTCTGTATACCAGCCCTGGGAGCTGTATGGGCACAGCTGGGGTTGGCAGCAGGAGAAGGAGACAGGACCAGAGTACACTATCACCTACTGCAGACACTTCACCCAAAATTCGTGCCTCTTTCAAGCTTCATATTACCCACCTAAGCAGTAGTGGTCAACATGTGAAACTCTACAAATGGTTCTGTTCTGCTGGTCTCCAGAGAGACATTCCACAGGCCAAGTTTCCCATATCCAAGGTGTCTTTGGGAAAATACCTTCAAGCAAACCTTTTCTGAGTGTAGAGTGCTGCCAGGTGATATACCCCAGCTGCAGCAAAGCCCTGCAGTAAAGCCTCTCCCACTGCTGTGATTCTTCATACCCAAGGCTGTTGCTTCCTGCATACCAGATCAGCTCCACAAGAAGCACCTGGCAGGTGAAAATACATAGCAGGACAGGAGCTGAAGTGTTGGTCTCTAGAGGTGAGAGTGACAAACCCTTGCCAATAGCTTACCTGGATCCAACAACCAGCAAGAGAAATTCAGAGAAGAAAAAACCCCAAGGGCTACTGAACACAAAGGCAGCCCCTCTGGTTTAGATGCAAATTACTGACACCTGGGAGGGTGTTTGAGGAAGTATCACCACATGATTATTCCCAGGTTTTTTTCAAGGTATCTGTTGTTTGCTATTAGCTGTAACACACTGCTCTTCCCCTCAGTGCCCATTCCTCTCAGCTATATTGTGAGTCTTGTGTTCATCAAAGCTCAATACACCTGACCTGAGTTCCCTTCTGGCCTCGTAATAACCAGCATCTCAATTCTGTGCCACAATTTCAAACAGAAAGGCTTTGAGATGGTGGTGATATCAAACACTCAAAAAGAGGGAATTCACCTTTGCAGGCTCTGACATTATCTTTAAGACAATGTAAAAATTTACCAAGGAGCAATTCTGTGTTCTCTTTTATTTGTTTTGTGATCTGGAGCATTTAGGGAGCCACACTGTTAAACTCATCTTCACCACTCTGAGAGATGGACATGAGCTCTTTACCAAAAAAAAAAAAAAAAAAAAAAAAAAAAACACAAAAAAAAAAACAAAAAAGCAGCTTTTCTTCAGTAGTCATAGAAGCTGGTGCTACTTATATTGGTGGAAATGAGCATCAGGGAGGAAAAGGGCAGCCTGGATGCTGCTCCAAGCTGGTACAATCCATTCCTTGAGGACACCAAGGATAAACAAAGGCAAATGTGTTTCTTGCAAGCAGTTCTTCCCTTTCGCCATAGTGGATCTGAAGTCATTGCTGGATGAATGTTACAGCAAGAGAAGGCAGGACTCTTAAATCGGTTTATAGTTCCTGTTTTCCTTTCACCAGGTGGCTAATTAATCCCAGATGGGGCTAGTTACATTTCCCCTGTTAGGAAAGATGCCACACAAGAAACCTTGTGGCAAAACCCTGTTCTCCAGAATTAGAGAGACCATAAGCTGCTTTACTGTTAGCAGCTCCTCTCTCTCCCCATCATGTCCTACCTCCTTCATCTTCCCACTTTTCAGCTGGACCATGAAAACTCAGTTTCCATACTTCCCCAACCCTGAGTTGTTTCACAAACACAAGCCTCGATATAAAGTGACAAAAAAGTCCTGTAAACATTAAATAAAAAATTTAAAAGAAAATATTTAATTTTTTCATTCAGTATTTTGTCTTGTAGCCAAGAAGGCTTAAGGATGTGGGACTTAAAATTTCTCTTTTTAACATGTTCTCTCAGAAAAAACACTGTGCCACTTTGAGAAGCAAAGGGTGCTAAAAAGTTATTGGAGAAAAACCACATGGCCAGATGCTATTCCCTCAAGCCCTGAAGGGAGATGTTACCAGCAGAGGTGTGACAGTACTCCAGCACTCCAAGTCTATAAACAGAACCTTAAGCAACTCATTTAAGATAAATCATTTTAGAAATGAAACCTTTACTTACTCATCGACATAAAACCTCCACTCTTTAATTGTCTATCTCATTCTGTGAAAGTGCATTGAAAATCTACCAACATTATAAATAGAACTGCTCAGTTAACAATCGCTTTGATGTCTAAAATGAAGTCCACATCCCTACTCCCCCTGTCTACCTGTCTGTTTTTTCAGATTGTCTCTGTTTAGACCAGCATTCCTGGGCTGGTAGTGAGATAGATGTAAATGAGCTATGATGAAAGATTAATTATTCTTCATTGGAGAGAGTTTCTTACCATGTACAAAAAATTACAAAGGTTTTCTATCTCACGAGCATCCCAAAGCAGAGAAGGGAGATTATAACATCAGGGGAAAGTCCTCCCCGCTTCCCTCTGAAAAACAAATTGGGTCTTTTAATCACAATCCTCATTTTCAAGCGCCACACAGCTTGCATATAGTCCTAATAATCTCCAAACTTTCTACTAAGGTGCTTCATTTTGGTTCTGTAGGCACTCCACAGCACCAATGGCTCAGGGTGTAGAGATCAGGGGAATGCAAATCCCTCACTGGTTTCTGGTCCTGAGGGATATGGGCACACACAGAAGGTTGTCTGAATATGGCACCCAGAGCCCCTGTCTGTCCTTTGCTGAACATCTCATCCCCTAAACACTGAGACTACTGTGATGATATTCTGAATCTGAGACATTCAGATTTTATGTCAAAACCTAACTGTGCCCTATTGAAAACCCAGTCCTAGATGGGTAGGTGGGATGCGAGGGATGCTGTCAATAATTGGATGTGCAAACTAGCTGAGAAAGAGCCCACCCACGTGTTGCCTGACTTAGACAAGTACCATCCACCCCTCATGTTCATAATTCCTAAAGTTGCTTCCAAAATTCAATGTGTGGGACCTGAAAAACACCTACTGTGGAGGGGGTCTGAGCACAGAAAAACTAGACCTGTTGCCAGTACACTGAAAGGTTAATTAAATGAATATGGCTTTCAGTACCTTCCAAGCTAAACAATTTGCCAAAGCATTCAAACTCGCTAAATATTGGAAGTGTTTTACCTCTATTGGCTCCATGCTCAGGCATCACAGGATGATTCGTTCTACCAATAATTCGTGTACCTGCATGTTTTAATGACAACTGAAATACCCTGGCATTTCTGGGCTAGCATGTGTGTTATGATCTATGAGCCTACACTCCCTCTACCTTCACTTTGAACTGAACTGCTTTATTAAGCAACCCCACTACCCACCACTATCGAACGTGCCAGGACCTGTGAAGTTTTCTTGTGCAGTGCTGCCTTTGAATCCCTTCCAAGACCCAACCAGTAGCACCAGTATTCAGACACTGTAGGATGATACCCACAGCCAATGAACTAAAACTTCCTTTGGGAATCTGTAGAAACCCAGGGAGCCTGTTTTGGTTTTGTGTTGTGCTGTTTTTCTTTTTAACAGAACCAATTGACACACAATCTGCAATCATTAGGACGGGGAGCTAGAAATGAGCATATCTGTAATAAAAATCTCTTTACACCTACCTACTTCCCCAGGAGACAAAGTTGCCTGTCCTAGAGGAATAGAACAGGGCACTCTGAAAAGAGGAATATAGCAAAAAGGGGTTCTTCTGCCTTATCTGTACTGCACATGAAGCTGCTTCAGAAGCTTATTTCTAAGGATTTTTTTCTCATATTTACTCTTTTATTGTTACAAAGCGGGTAAGATATAGAGCCTTAGATATCCATGGTCAGATCCCTGAACCAGCTCATGCATTTCAAGTGGTATTAGATATTCAAGTAGGAATTTGGAATGAGATTTAGTTAGCAGATTAGGGTATCCAAATTCAGGTGTTTATGTGTTGACCTATGAATCCCACTGTGGCCTGGTGTGGAGGTAGCAGTGTTGTCAGTGACTTCTTAAGATTTACTTAAGATTACCTTAAGGCAGACACTTGTGTTTGGCCCACCAGTCAGGGTTTTTCTGTTGGTAGTGACTGTACTTTCCAGGAGCTTCATCCAGTTGGCCACTTGCCAACACCTGATACCTGGAGTGAAACCCTGGAATATCCGTAACATTTGCACCAGACTGTCAAGTATGATTTGGGATCTATGGAAGACCTATTGTCTTCTGAGCAACATCAAGAGGAAAGACAATATGTCTTAGAGCACTTCAAAGGTGCACAGGTTCCCCAGGGAAGTGGTGACAGCACCAAGCCTGACAGAGTCCAAGGAGTGCTTGGACAACACTCTCAGGCACTTGATGGGATTCTTGGGGTTGTCCTGTGCAGGGCCAGGAGTTGGACTTGATGATCCCTGTGAGTCCCTTCCAACTCAGGATGTTCCATGATTCTGTGATATATGTGGCAAATGAATAGTGCAGAGAAGGCAAAACTCTTTGGCAACAAGGGAGAGAATGAGTCTCTATGGTTGAGCCATTTTGTGCCATTTGCCCTCAGGGCTATGGCCTATTTGTCATCATAGACTTGTCCTTTGAGTGTAACCTTTTGACTCTCAGGCCTCTGAGTCTCCCACATGACTGGTCAGTATACAGGTTACACAGCCCTCTTGTACCTAACTACTGCTAAGATGAAATAGTACAACTGAAACTAAACAGAAAAGAAAGAAAGAAAACACCCAGAAAAAAAAGAAGACCCAACAGCCAACAGTCTATCTGCTTATCAGTCTGATCTAAATGTCCTCTCATCTCGGGATGAAAGGGCAAGGACAGCTTTGCTTCTTCTGACCACCAAGCAATTGTTCTTGATGTGTTTGTTTGCAAATAGATATTTAGGTATACTACAGCACTTTATAGCAAACCAAAATGGCTCCTGGCCAAAATATGCACAGTGTTTTTTCAGTTTTGTCTCTGTAAACAGCTCCCAGAAATGTCTGGACAGACACAGAGAAAGTTTGGAGCAACACCTACAGCTTGTGTTTTGCTGGATCCTAACAAACACAAAACAGGATGCAGAATTGGCAAGAGTCAGCAAATGAGGATCTCCAGTTGTCTTTTAATATCTACTGGAGTTGTCGTGGGATCTCTTCTCTCCAGCTCTCAGGTTTTTTCTGTATTGATTTTTCTAGAGAAAGCCAAGGACGTGCTCCATGGAATGTCCCAGAGCCCTGGTTTCCAGGTGCCAGCATTAGGGACCATTGTTCCCTCTGGTCCCCACATCAAGGCTTTTTTCCCGTACAAATAAACATATACAGGTTTCAGAGCACTTCTGAGACTCCTCCAATATGGAATCATAATGTGGCCATGGCATGGATCCAGCCCCAAGAGCCCAGAATTTCTCCTGAGTTCAGTAGTTTAAGCTCATACCTATATAATCAGACAGAAAAAAAAAAAAATCCCAGAAACAGGTCTCACTTAATGAATTAACATGGAGCTTTCTCCTTCCAGCCAATACCCCCAAGCCACAGCATTCTAATTCCCTTCATGTCCCACACTGGTACATTTATACCAGCAGATCTGCTCCAGTAGGTGTGAGTGGGATAGGGAGAAGGCAAAGAGGTTTTTATTACTTTTATTATTCAAAGGTAATTAAGCAGGGCAACTTTTGGGTGTAACCAAAGACTAAGCCCCCTTTTATTACTCTGACAGAGTAAAGAAGCCATAAAAGGCATTTAAATTATCACTACCCTCAACAGTGAAATTCACAGTCAGTCCAAAAGAAATTCTATTAATTTCAGGCTCACTGACTTCAGTGCAGCCCTCAATTTCACAGCCTTGGAGAATATAACTTTATCAAAACAAGACTCTTTACCAAACATTGCCCAGAGAAGTCGTGGATGCCTCACCCCTCTCAGTGTTCAAGGTCAGGTTGGATGGGGCTCTTAGCAACATGGTCTAGTGGAAGGTGTCCCTGCACATGGCAGGGGGTTGGACCTGGGTGGTGTTTAAGGTGCCTTCCGACCTAAACCATGACATGATTCTGTAGTTCTGTGATTACTGTAGCCTTTGAAGCAAACACAGGGAGAGGACGTTCACACAAATGTCAGGAGGTGGCCGCAGTGCCAGCAACGAGGCTTGTTTGTGTCTGCAGGGAGCAGAGACACCTGAACGTCCTGGCTGTACAGGGAGGTGGCCTCCTTTCACCTGTCCTGACCATTGGCATCTTCTCAGTTTGCTGGTTTTCATACACCCTTACAAACCTTGCCCTTCTCCTCGGCTCTAACCTCCCAGTGGGATTTGCAGATGCTCAGCTTCAGGCTGGCTCCAAGTTTGCTTGCAGTCTAGTTCCTGCAGTTACTTGAGCAAGGATAGACTGTATCACTGGATCTTCAGCATTGCCTTTATCTGTTATTTAAATGGTAAAGCTTACCAGGGAGATGAATACGGGAACAGAGGAGTTGAAAGCTTTTATATCAGTCCTGTGCAAACAAAGTTAATGTGTCTTCCTTGTGCACAAAGATTAACTGTGATTAAGTGCTCCAATATGAAAAACGAAGACAGAAAAATAGAAAAGTGTTGCAGCGCTTAGCCATCCTTCTTAAAATAACTACCATTGTGTTAGGCTTAAAAGGCATTTGCTAAAGATTTTGTGAAGAATTAAGCTTATTTGTTATTCTTTTAAGATAGAAACAAGAGTAAAGGAAAAGCTGTTAGTCAACATTGTCTTAGAAGATAAAGGTTTCTAGATAAGAGCATATATGGGTCAATAGAAGCTTCAGTAAATATCTTTCTTGATTGACAGGTCTCCTGAGAATTTTTTAGCTGGTTTAATGTCACCTTCTTTCTCTTTCTTTTTCTTTTTTTTTTTTTTTTACTCTTGCAGAAATATTAGCTGATGAGGACAAGGAAGTTATATCACATTTATATTTGACCAGTGGTGACACCCAGAAAACAGTGAGAAGCAACTTAAGGGCTGGTGTTTGCACCACATCAGCCTAATTCAGGCATCTTATCTAGAGGTTCAATTAAATGAACGAAACAGAGTCATTCCAGACACTTATTTCAGATTATTTCAGGAGTTAGACTTCAATGATCCTTGTGGGCCCCTTCCAACTCAGGATATTCTATGATTCTATGATTATGAATGTCTCCATCAGGGGGGACTTTTCTCTGATTTAATTAAACTCATTTAAAATCATCCCTCAGAACATGGGTAGAAAAAAGCTGTACATTGCAAACCCCAGGCTTTAGACTTGCTCAGGGGACTGGGCATCGATGCTTTAAGCTGTTTGTCTGCAAGGTGTAACTGTCAGGTGTTAAAAACTGCAAACCTACCTAGAAGTCCTAAGGCAAAAAATAAAATTCAAAGATCTTTTAATTTGCCTTCTGTGGCTAAGGTTGTTTTTTTTCCAGTTTCCACTCAGCCACAAAGATTAAAAACAACTTACACCGAAGAGGTAAAAAGAAAAAAAAAGAAAAAAAAAAAAAGGAGATTCTCAGATGATAAGCTCATTCCAGCAGCTGAGTATTTATAAGGGATTCAAAACAAAATAGGCTGAGCCAGGGTGTAGATGTGTCTGCCCCCCTGGAAATAACACCTCACTCAGTGAAGATGCCCTTTGACTTCAGCATAGCTATCTGAGGAGTCAAGTGTTGCTCAAAGCACTGATGCACAACACCCCTGAAATGCATCCAGCTGGGTGAGAAATAAGCTGAGACCACAGTGCAGCATCCCTTGAATCTCAGTCTTAAATGATAGCCACCCCCAGAAGAGACTCCTGCGTTGAACAGTGAAAAAATAAATAGCTCTGCTTTGCATCAGGATGCCAGATTTTGGAGCGTTTGAAGCTTTTCACGCTGCTGAGAGAGGTAGGAGAGAGCATGCAGACAGACAGACAGACTGAGGGGCAGGAAGGCACAGTGGTTTGCCTACAGTGAAAAAGCAGAGCCTGTTTATTATTTCGCTGAGTGACAGCAAAAATCTTTTTTCCTTATGGACAGATCAAGATGGGAGCAAACATCTTCTGAATTTTATTGGGCAATCTACCCCAAAAAATTAAGGTTTTTAAAATGAACCTTAGACTAGGTATTGAGCATCTATACCAGGGATTTGCAAGAGCTGTCAGCTGTGTCCCTGGGGCATGTTGGATGAGGCACAGATGGGTGTGTTGGAAGAGGAGGTGCCCACTTGCCTGGACATTGCCTCCAGCTCCAGCCACGCTTCAGAGCTGGCTCCCAGCCCAGGTGCCAGCAGGCACTTTGCTGTGCCTCTGGCCAGGCTGGGACTCCCATGGTTTGTCCCCCCTCAGCAGACAGGGAAAGCAGCAGGTCCTCCCTTTGGGTAAGGTCACTTACTCCACAGAGCTTAAGTGCTGTCTTTGGCTCTCAGCATCCCATGGTTGAGAAATGCTGAAAACCACCAGAAGAACCACCAAGATGAAGCCCTGGGTCCCTCAGCCAGCAAGGGACCCCAGAAACCTACCATCCACAGAAAATAAAATGATGGATCAGAGTAGGAGATAGATAGATGCTTCCAATGTCTCCTTCTGGACAAGAAGAGTGATGCGGATGTACTGGAAATGTCCTTCCCACTTCCCCCATCCAGTCCCACAGCTTCCCATTCTGGGACCACCATAACTGAGACCCACAAGTGAGGACAGAGTTACTCCAGAAAGCTGCCCTAGGAGATGCACTGCCTGGGCAGCTGAGAGGAAAAGGAGATTCCTCCTGGGAAAACAGACACAAACACAATGGCTGATAAAAGCCTCTGAAATACATTGTTCAGTAAAGACAAACCTGGGGAGAGAAGATGTTCGATGAGACACACAAAACTTCCAGAAAAATATTAACGTGTTTCAACTCATGCAATTTTCAATGACAGTTAGAACCAACTGTATGGATAGAATTCATATATTAGCCTTCCCCACACATCCCACTGCTGGTACTGGCTGCAGCCAGCTCATATGATTTGAAATTTGATTTATCCTGAGTGCAAAGTCCCGCTTAAAATTCAGTAACGCATTTATTTATTTCCAGGCACAACCTATTTCCCTGGCCTAGAGACTGCCTGAGAGGCAACAGATAGTTCTGCCTTGAAATGTGATATGGCAAAGCCTGGGTGATTTTGGCCTGTCTCAATATTGTGATCACTGCTGGGAAGTAAAACTCCTTCTCCCGCAAGCTGCAGGGACAGTATGTGTGCATGATCACGTGCATTTCCAGACCCTCACATCCATCCTAAGTAGTAGGGGTACAGAGAAGAGCAGCATAAGTTTTTAGGGCTGGCAAAAGCCACAAAAAACATGATAAGCTTGCTGAAGAAATTACTAACTCATGAGCCAACCCCACCCAGCCTGAAAATGCCTTGGAGGTGTGACCACTGCAGAGAAGGGGGAATTGGAGTAGGAGAAGCAACCAGTAGAGACAATGTGTCAGGAGAATCTTGAAGGTCACAACCCACATCTAGACCCTCTTAGAGAAGACAGTGGAGATAATTACCCCAGCATGATCTTTGTGTGGCATGAGAGATGAAGACAGAAGGAATTGGAAAAAAAAAAACAAAAAAACAAAAAAAAAAAAAAAAAAAAAAAAAAAAAAAAAAAACAGCCAAGGTAGAGAAGAACAAGAACAGCATTTGGTGAAATGCTTATATTTTGCACAGTGGTGGGGGCATGATGCAAGTGTTTCTTCATGCTCTGTTATGGAGGATGTACATGTGGCCACACCAATAAGATGATTCAGAGCTTCAGCTCAGGCTTTGAAAGCTCAGACCTTTGTTTTCCAGAGGTTTGCATATCAGCCATCCTTCCCTAAAGTGGCCAGGTCTCCCCATACGTGACAACACAGACCTCCATCACACTGAGGAGGAAAAACAACTAAAATGACCCTATCACTGATAGATCAACAGAAGAAGAATAACGAAAGGCCAATTTAAAGTTATTCTGGGCCAAAACTTGGTAGATGAGTGCTTCTCCCATGCATCTACCCTGGGTTTTTATCCTGAGACACTGTGCAGGTCCAAACAAGGCCTGGCTGAGTGCAGAGTTGAACAGAGACCAGCAAACCCAAGGCCTTCATCTCTGCACTCCCACTCCCCTTCCTCCTCTGCCATTATTAGCGAATGTCTGATTTCAAAATATCCCACTAGAAAATACCTTTTGAAGTTGCGGGTTTTATCTCCCCCTCCATAGTTTTTGTTTTTAATTTTGCACGTTGCCACCACTTGTCGAGGGGACCTGGTTGGTTGCTTCTTCCTGCTGCTTGTTTTCCCCTTTGCTTTTCACATGGGAGAGGATGGCAGAGGGTGAAAGTGACTGTGCTCATCATCAACAAACACAGGGCAGGTGGAGGTCAGCCCAGCATCACACTGGGTGCCTGGTAAGGAGCTGCAGGGGCGAGAGCCAACATAAAACCAGTGTGGTGAGGAGGAAGCAAAAAACGATGCATTTTCTGTTTGGGATTGGTTTTCTGTGGTCAGTCTCCATGCCAGAAAAAAAAAGGTTAATTCACGTGTGTTTTCAAACTCCTGGAGACCCGAGATGCTGAGGTGTGTTTAGGAGATTTGAGTTCACATGTGCAACATAGATGTCATGAAGAAAATTAATATCCCTGGGCAGGGAAGGCTGGAGGGGATGGAGAAAGGGGGGAGGTGGAAGAGGAGGAAAGCTGCTAAGCTAAGAAATGATGAGGTAACCATAACATAATTTCCTAAACTGGCTACTAATTAATTAACCACAACTCCTGAGCTTAGTACTGTCAACTGACTCCATCATAACCCAAAAAATCACTCTGAAAAAGAAAACAAAAAAAAGCAGCAGCACATTTTTCAGTGACAGTGCTAGCCAAAGAAATTGATACATTTTATAGGGGTTTTTCCTTCTCTTTTTTCTTTTTTTTTTTTTTTCTCCCCACACTTGTAGGTAACATGCCAAAATTTCTTGTCTACACAGAAGAGAGGGTATGGGCATTTTTTTGCGTGAAGTAAAACATGAGAAGATGCAACTAAAGCATAGAGGAAGTTCCCTTTTGGTGCTTTTCTGGCAAAGCACAGAGATGAGCAGTGCCCAAATCAGGTGATGAGCAGTCCCAAAGTGTTTCTTACAGATGTAAGTAAAGATGAAGGACAAACACCAGCACCTTCCCTTGCCCTGCTCAGCCTTCTTTGAGCTTTCAGTCACCTGCAGTAGTCAGGACCACTGGGGTCAGCCTCAGAGCTCTCAGGAGGAAATATAGCACACGCCACCAAGAAGTCTACATAAAATATTCCTTCCATGGGAATAGCTCTATAAGAGGGTAGGAAAGACCTAACCTCTTGCTCGGTTAACAGGCATTACCCACAGCCTGTTTTCTTTAGTGGAGGAAGAGGTCCATCCTGCCCACCACATTAATTTCAGATGGAAAAGAGCACCTGTCTAAGGAATTACAACAAAGTAAATCCAGTTCTCAGACATTAAAAGGTGCAGTGCAGCACAGCTTCAGTGCAAAGCAATGCTGCAACACAAAGCAGCCAGTGGCTCAGTAAAGTCAAATAGAAATGAAAAAGAGTTAAATTTGCATGAAGCTGTAGATATTAACTTTTAAAAGCTGATGTGCATGTTGTGGGGTGACAAGAAAGGAGGAGACATCACCCAGGACAGATTAGAAAGGGGAGAGAAAAACAGGTGTGCCAAAAGTTTCTCTTTTAATGCTGAGCCTCTATATTGGTAGTATAGTTTTGGTTGCTTCTGGCAACAGAGATGCTGAGTTAAGGGAGAAGGTGAAATGTTGAGCCAGGGACATGACAACAGCAGTACCTCCAGGAGATGGGGAGATGGTCTGAGTGGGAGGCTTCGGCAAAACAAGCCAATATCCTGGCCAGGAACCACAGAAAGTGAGTGGGGACTGGGGTTGGGGACATGTCAGGCCTCAGTGAAAGGGAAAGGAACCAAGGTATCAGTGGAGAGGGTTCAGCCCCTCTCTTTCTGGCATTATCACATTGGACTTGTCCCCATGCTTGCTCTTCTCACCACCTCTTTCTCCCTGCAACACTGCTGAAAAGCAAAGCTGGAAGCAAAAGAGATTTGGCCACAAAGGAAAGGAGGTGCAGGCTAATGAAGGGGATAAAACTCCCTTCTTTCCCCTCCCCTTGTAAACCTACATCTGTGCATCCCAGCTGTGCTCATAGACAGGGCTTGGACTGGGACCTTTCTCTTACATGCTTGAAAGTGCTTACCTGGATGGTGTATTTGTGAGTGCATAGATGAAATCAGCCTCATGCAGGTGAAAGTTGCCTGCCATTAGAGCACTTGAGCATGAGCTAATAAACCCAGCCAATCTTCACAGCTATTTCCTCCCTGTCACTCAGCACCAGCTCAGAGCTGCAAGGGAGAGGACACAGTGCTCCTGGCTCCAGCTCAACCTCCACTTTACAAATGCTGCATCCTCCAGCTGAGGGGTAAACTGTCACATGCAGCATCCATTTCAAACTGCTGCTCATGCCATCCTCTTCATTCATTTAACATGAGCAAAATGAGAGATCACAGCTCAGGAGGGGATCGTCAGAGCACAGGGTTCAAGGGAGATGGATTGTGCAGCAGACTCACTGAATAAAAAAAAAAAAACAACAGGCTTGGTTTCTCTTTTTCACTTTCTACTTTGATGAGTAGTGGAAAGAAAAGTGTTTCCATGCAGTGGGCCTCTCAAGCATCCCCTGTGAACTTTAGCATTGCCATTGTGTCTGCTTGTAGACAGATCCTCAGCTGGTGTAAAGTCATAGCTCCCCTGCCTTTGCTACATGACCTTCTCTTCTACCACAGCTTCCACCCCCAGACTCCACATTATCAGACTCACCCACCACCAGTGCTTTCTGCAGCTGGCTGCAGCCTGACCCTCTCTCAGTCACATTTTTAGAGCTGTCTTATTTATTCTGAAAACTGAATTTCTTCTGATTTTGTGTTTTGGTGTTGTTTTTAAAGATGGGCTAAATATTTATTAGAGCATTTCTATTTTGTTCCTGCATTTCTTATATATGAAAAGTAAAATGACCAAAAAAAAAATGTCACAAACAGAAGCTCCAGGCACATCTCTATGTCATAGGAGAGCAGAGGACTAGTTTGCAGCTCAACCAAGTGTTGCTCACCGAAAACAAGGGTGGGATCCCTGTCTCTGGAAAATAGTATTTTGTATCAACTTTGGAGGACTGTTACCCAGAGTGGGTCCTGACAAGCCTCATACACCACACATGAGCTTCACTTCTTTGCCCCCTTGTCCATTTTCTCGCCTGGATGACAGACATCTCATTTGTTGTCATCTCTCCTCTACCCAGGACCAGGTACTGTCAGATACAACCCATGGGCACATCCTCTACATCATGTGTAGAGGGCTCTGGAGCAGAACAGAGGTTTCAGCCTGTGCTCGAAACATTTCTCCTCATACATCTGCCACCCACAGGCATTTCCATCACAGACATGGTGCTTCCCTATGTGTCAGGAAACATGTGGATTGGGAACTAAGGCATTATTATGGGGTATACAAAAATTGGGCTCAAACTCATGTTCAGTACATGTCATAGGAAGTACTCCTGTAATAGGAAGACACCCCTGAAACCCTGCTAGGCAAAAGTCTCATGCATCTATCTCCTCTTAAAAGGCAGAGAAACACTTGCATCCTTTCAAGGATCTGGATTCATTTCCAGAAATGATTAATGTATTTAGGAACTACTGGGGTTAAACAGCTCAAAAGAAGATTGCTTTCATTTTAACATGTCTTTTGAAAAAGAAAGATCAAAATGATGTCTCCTGAAAGCTTTTCTTTTAAATTTTGAAATAGGAAATTCAACCAAACCAGTCTGGCTTTTTGGATGGGTGGGTTGGCTTTTGGGTTGTTTTGTTGGGTTTTTTTTCCACAAAAGCATCTCAGTTTGAATGAATAAGTGTTTTCAAAGAAAATTCAAGCCTTAATCTCTTGATTTCATTCAAAGTCATGGTAGAAAGTGTCACAAGGTTGTATGACGTTCTCCCTAAAAAGACGTGACACACAAAAATAGGGAGGCTTACTCAAGCAGGATGCTGATTCTGGTTCCTTTGGCATCAGTCCTAGCAAGAGACAGAACAGGTCATGTTTGAAGAAACTTTCCTTTAGTGACTGAGGACTCTTTCAATGCCCCACAGGAGCACAGCGCTTAAGCAAAAGCTGTGATTCTTTCAAAACTATAAATCCCTCTCGAGCTTGTGAAAGAATGAGAACAGCAGTGATGCAGCTACGAGCCACATGCATCTCCCTGTTTGCCTGTTAAATAACAGGGGGCTGCCACGGGGCATCAGTCACACCTCATTCACAGGATCCCCTTTCAGCACCACTGTCCTCACTCCTGCTCTTTCGCACCCACCCGCAGCTCCCGTGACATTCACCATGTGGCCTCTTTCACATGCCTCACGCTGGGATGCAGCATTCCCAGGGCCAGCAAAGATTCCTGGTTTTGCAGGGCAATGAAACCCCTTGCCACTGAGAACGGCCCAGCTCCTCCTTCCCCAAGAAATGGGAAAAAAAGGAGGGAAAATGTTTCGTGCAGCTTCTCGTTTCTTTTGGGGGAGGTGGAGCAGATGACCAAGGTGGTCCGGCACTCATATATAGTTTTTCTCCCTTTTTTCGTCCTTTTGACTTTGGTAAGACCCTCACAAACATAGCACAACCCTCCTTAACACAGTAAGAGTAAAATCATAGCTTCCTGGATTGGAGACTCTGTGTTAGCAGTGCCCGGCTCAGTCAGGGCTTGCATTTTAATTAGAATCTCTAATGGTGAAATAATATGAGAATAATCCCAGTAAGTGCTTTGCCTCTGGCAACTGGAGATAATACTGACATTTCAGGTGTTCCCTAGTCTGTATCTATTTTTTATTATTTTTTGTCCTACAGCATCAGCTACAGGTCCTTAAACCTGATAGACAATATCCTCATACATTAACATGGTAAGAGAAGTTCATTCCCCTGAACAGGTATGGTCACGGGTATGTATCTCATTGCCTGCATTTCAGAAGACTAATGGACAGGGGATGAGTCAGCCAAGGAAGCCCCGAAGGAGCTTTTTACTCTGCTGGTTTTACAGGAAGCTCAGGCCCACAACTTTAGGATCAATGCCACATAGTAGGGGAGTCCTGTTCTCCAAGGAAAGACCACTCTGTTCATCACTGTTATACAATATGGACAAAAAGTATTTTTTTTCCTCAAGTTTTTGGAGCAGGGCCTGCTTTTGATCTGGTTTTAGACAACAGTTAGAGTAGTGGAGTTTTGGACACCATAGGAGACATCCTGAAAATCCCAGTAAAAACCAGTTAACCTCTGCTGTCCTGAAAGCAGTACTGGGATATTTAAAAAATATTGAGGTTTCTCCTTGGGGCTTATGTATTTAAGTACTACTTTTAAGGCATTTCAGCTTTTTGAAACCAAAGACTAAGTCTAACTTCCAGCGGAGCGCGTTATTAGGTAAATTCAGATCTGCACTACAGCCTGTTGAGAGATGCAAGTGTATGAGAGAACAAAGCAGGAAAAAACTCATATAAGAGTTTAAATGTTATCTAATCCATTTTCCTATGCATACAAGGTTATTACAGGGTTTTTTTCGGATATGATAACACTGGAAACAAGAGTATCCAGCTGGAAAAAGGGAGGGGGGGGGGGGAATGGAAAAAAGTTGAGAAACAATGTCTACAGATACATTTAAAACAGTTGCAAAAATCCCTTTTCTTCACTGGCTTAGGCTGGTCCTCTCTGCCAGTAAATTAGGCAGGACTATGGTTTAACAGTTTTGCAGATGCTGTGAGGTAGAGAAAGAGCAAGGGGCTCCTCAGACATTGGCACTGGTGGCCCTGCCTCCCTGTGTCTCTCTTTTTCTCTGATCTGTTAACTGGAGCCTTCAGTGGAAGAATGGAGAGGGACAGAAGCGAAGATGATTCATCAGTACCTGGGCACAGAGACTGTGATGAATGACACAGAGGGAGCATAAAATGAAGTTGTGTGAAATGAGAGTGAAAACCAACCTGAGTGGGGTAGCCTGTTCAGGAGCTCTTTACTCTGCAGTTTGGGCTCCTGTGTACCAGAGAGGTCACAAGTAGTTCCCAGCTTCCTGGGAGTGTTGAACTGTGCTCCCAATGTGCAGTTTCTGATGGATTTGTCCACCAAAATCACAGGTTTCTGAAGACCCACTTAGTGCTGGCTGACTGTGAGCTGAGCACGCTGCTTCCTTTGAAGGTGCCAAACTGCACTAAAAGTAGTTAAGGGCACAGGAAATGTTTCCTTTTTCCATTTAGGCAGTTGTTGTCCTCGCCCCAGGGATGTTATATGAGCACGAGTGGGAGGGACCCAGGCCAGCACCATAGGAGAAGAGTTAAATAGCCCTGGAGCTGGTGAAGCGTCCTGCTTCCAATTCCCTGTAATCTATCAGCTGTCCACTGCCTGCTAGGGACCAGCATCATTAGGTACATGAAAGGGGAAAACAAACATGCCCAAAACCCAAGAAAACAAAGCAAACAGGATTCATGGTCTAGTGGTTAAAAGGCAAGCACTGAGGAATAAGGAGAGCTGCCTTCTCTCGCAGGCTGTGGCGCTGTAACTCCTGCTTAGCATCGCCTCCCTGGGCCTCAGTTTACCCATCTATGAAAAGGGTATTGTTACCCCTCCCTGAATAAATTAGGAGGGCTCCAAAACACCCACAACCTAATCAGTGTTACAGGTTATTCCAGCCTTGGCAACCTGGGAAAAAATCAGAACTGATTTATACAGGCGAATCATTGCTGGCACTGACAAACTGGTAGAGACAGTCCTGTCAAGTATCATATTTGGAACATAAGGATTATGCCATTCATTCCTGTCATTTTTTTTTTGTTCCATGCAATGGGAGATACATATTGCATACACTGATATTCCCTCTGCCTGGGAGTCAATGTGCCAAAAGGAGTAATGCCAGGGAGTTTCAGCCCCCGGGAAAGGCCACAGCAGATCTTCCCATAGGTCTGCTGCCAGTGGGACCCCAATGCAGAGGAGGTTGGCTGGGAGGTGTGTTCACAGCTGCAGTTTCCCAGTATGGCTCTTTCCTGATTTTGTCCCCTGTGTCACTAAAGCTGACACGATGCCACCTCACACATGGGAGATACCATCAAACCGTGGTCACTGCAATGGCAGAAGAGGGGAGACCATTTCTGCACATCTCTGTTGGTTGGACTGGGGATTTTTGTTTGTGTTGGTTTTGCTCACACCTTCTAACCAAGAATGCTAAACCAGCAACATTTCTTGAAAATCTAATCCAAGAATAGTGTCTGCACAAGTTTCTTAACACGGCTGCAATGGTCAAACATCACCCTATTCCCACCTGTGACAAACCCAACAGCACCAGGAAACATTCCACTTCTCCTTCTGGCATACTGTGGATTACAGCCCTAAACCTTACCTTTTTACATCTCTCTGAACCTCTGACCCTTTTGGAACATTTCAGGAGGCATCTAAGCTGTTCATTTGGGATTTATAAGCTCAAAATGAATAGGCTTCTTCACAGAGATGTCTTCAGTGTGTTTTTAAGGATTGGCCAAAACATTTCTCTCTTGACCATCATCACAGGCTGCCCAGGGCAGTGATGGATTCACCATCCCTGGAGGTATTGGCAGTGTTGACTTAATGGTTGGACTCAATGATCTTAAGGCTTTTATCCAAACTAAATTATACTATGATTCTAAACTGACAGTTACAGACTTGCATAAAATTTGTCGGAAAACTCATGCACTTTCTGTGGGGAAAAAGGAAATTTTTCTCAAGGACCTGAAAACCTGAAAGTTTGCCCCACAAAGTAGGAAAGGATTTCATCTAAAAAAAAAAAAAGTTCAGTTTTCAGCTTCTCTCCCCCCTTTTTTAGCAGCAGAAAGACATTTTCCATGAAAGACATGGCATTATAAAGACAGCCACTTCTAGGGAAAATTCAATCACACCTGATTGGAGCTGCATGGCACTAATAATGTATAAAATACACAATGTGCATGAGGTACAGATATTAATGCCTTCCTTTATTCAGGTGTTTAGGATCTTGACTGCCTGAGGCAAAGGTCCAAATGTCCACTGGAAAAAGTTTTTTCTTTACATTCTTACTGGGAAGACACATAGGTTTAAAAAAAGTCTGGACATCACATGATCCAGCCCCTCACTCAAAGCAGAGCCATCCTTGAAATTTGATTAAATTGCTTAGTGTCTCACCTAGTTGAAATTTGGATATTTCCAAGGATGGAGATTTCCCAGCCCCTACAGGCCTCTTTTACACTGTTTGACCACCCTCAAGGTGAAAAAAAAATGTCCACAGTATTGTATTCTCCTGTCTGTTGCCTTAGTTCTGTTGCTGTGCACTCTGAGAAGAGTTTGATTCAGTCCCTTCTCCACCCACCATAAGGTAGCTGTGATACCTAATTTGTAACTGATCTTGAATCTTGTCTTAATACTGAGCCAGCCAGGACCTCAGTTTCAGTTTCTATTTTCTGTCCCCAGCGATCTTGGGGTCCCTCCACTGGGCTTGTTCCAGTATGTCCATCAAAAATCTGATATTTATTGATAGAGGATATAAATTTCCTTCTCCCCACCCTCTTGGTGCATAACCCAGAAGTTTTGGACATTCTGGGCAGTCCCTTACACTCACACAGGATGAACGCAGACTCTAATGATGAAGGAAATTTCAAGTAATAGTTTCATTCAGAATAGCAACCGTGCTTTAATTTACACTCGACTTCACAGCACTTCTTTTATGAACTCTGTGTGGGCAAGAGCACTGGAAGTCTCTTAAAAAGCTTGTTTCCACTGTAGGTACCACAGAATTTGCGACCACACATGAGTCAAAGCCTTTAGGGTAATATGTAGGTAGCTTTGCTGTACATCACTTGTAGCTGTTAAGCCGAAAAATCTTTGGATCAAAGGCCTCATAGAGGTCACTTTAATATCATTCTTAAAATACAGTCAGTTAACAGTCTAGCTCTTGGTTAACAGTCCAGCACCGTGTCGCTTTTGCTAAAATGCTTTCTGAGAAGTCCTAATGCATCACTTTTTCCTCAGAAAAGGTGGTGGAAGTAAACAAGCAGTGGTGTAAACACATAGATCACTTGGCCTGGAAAGTGGAAGCAGAGGACTGTAAAAAAGCAGCCTTGGCAATCATATCGTCATTTTACTGCCAGTAAAAAAATGGGAAGGGAGAAAAATTTAAAAAAGGTGCCTTCACTACAATGAAAAACTGGGTCTACATGCCCACCTAAAGGGTAATAATAGCCATTCTGGGAGTGCTAAACTCTTTGAACTGTGTCTAAGTACCACTTCTGTTTATTTTAAGGAAGGAAACTGTCAGGTTCTGTTTGTTCGTTGTGAGCCATCCACAATGTGCTCGATGCATTCAGGACTAGTAAAATAGTGGTACATCAAGTATAGGAAACAAGAGGTTTATCATGGGATTAGTCTTACAGAGATAAAAGTAATCACAGAGTTGCTCAGGACTTCTTGTTTGCTGTGAAACTTGACTACAGGAGGTGATGGGTCTTTTCTTTTACTGCTCTTTCTGCTTGAGGAGGGAGGGAAGTGGGGTTAAAATAAAAACCGTTCATCTCTCCCTTATTTTGTTCTTCCCCATCGTTTGGTACTTTGCAAAGGGGTAACTTTCTTTAAGGGATCATGTTTCTACCTTGCAACAAATCCCAGTCATGATTTTTATGGGCTAATTGCATTCCTGAATAGGTCATGAACTCTGGTCTGTTTTATTTCTGTACCTGATTTTAATTTTAATTTAAAAGAAGAATAGTAAAAGAAAAGTGAACTGATGCAACTAAGACTATGCTTTTACTTGTAGTGCTTGTGTTATAGGGCCAGTCCTTTACTGTTTCAGGGAATCATGTGTTTTATAAAACAATTGATTCAGCCTATTAGCTCATCATTTTGTGCCAGGGTTCCTTTATTTAAAAGAAAACTATTTTTGGTGGAGTTTTCACCTTAAATGCACAGTGGAAAAGTCTCTCAGGATACCATCCAAGCCAAATCATTCTTCCGCAGTTCATTTATACCTGTTTTCTTTGAGCTGCTGTATTGTAGATCGGACATGTGGAAAACTCTGTGGGAACGCTGTCTTATGGAATGTGGATGGATCTCCAGGACGTACCTGACACCTGCATGAAGCTTTGGAATACCCTGTCACTTTGGTGTGGGTGGGATATGTCTAGTCTTATTTCATACAGTCAGTAGAGAGAAATGAAGACTACAGAGGGAGAATTAAGTTGACCTGTCTTGAGCAATTTCTCTGGTAATTGATACAGTCTGACCCATGACTGAAGCATGGATCTAGAGACCTGGGATCTCCCTGTTCCACCACTAGCGTATGGTAGTGGTTGAGAAGAGGCTCTATTTCACACCACATCTAAAAGGATTCTCCAGTATTCTCTGAGAGCTCTCTGGTACAGGATGGCCTCTAGAGGGAAGTTCTGAAACCAAATCACAGTCTCAAATGGAGACAATGAAATGAAAAAATAAAAAATAATATTTTTTTTTCTATTTTCTACTGGTAAACATCAGAGTGCCATATAGTTCTAGTGATGTGTACCAGAAAGGTCACTGAAGGTTCCCCTGTTTTTCATTAGTCCTTTCAATTCTAAAATCTGCTGATCAGGAACTGCCTTTTTAATGATTCTTTCTGATGGCAAGTCCTGATCATACAACAATATCATATCACATAGTAATAACAACACTACATGCATTCAGCTAAGTTACATGTGGGATGAATCTATCTCACCTGTGTTGACATGACTGATACAGGTGCCTACCTCCAAGTGAATGTCTAGGATACCATTACAGTCTGAGAAGGTCTAGTCATTGGAGGAAAACACCTGATTTCTCCACTTTTGAAGAAGGTAAATCACACCTTAGTCACTACTAACTCAGTTTGTTTGTTTGGTTTTTTCATTTATTAGCAAGGGATTCAAGGTGATTTGCTCATGTTTGGATCTCTGCTTTATAGTTGAACACTTTTGGCAAGATAACTCCCATGCTTAGGCACACGGGGTAGCAAGGGGTGTAAGATTCATCCATTCTGTCTCCACATCCTTTGGATAACTTTCAGAACTACTGCTCAGAGTAAATTTCAAAGCATCAGTGGGAGGTATGGAAAAAAGGAGTTAAAGTTGTGGCTCTACTCAACCCATGATCCAACCAACTGAGTGGAATTGCTGTGGATGATGACGGGGGTAAAAGCCCTGGATAAAGGAGTGCAGTAGCTTATCTCTCTCTGCAGAAGAAATATAGAGGAAACAGGATGTTCCAACAAAATTCTGCTAAATATTGACCTAGATACCTTGCAAAAAAACCTGTGGCCTCAATAACTTGTCCATACACAGACATCTGTGAAAGGCCCTTAAGGAAAATATTTTTTCAAGCCCTTGTCCCAGCACATAAAAGTTCTTTGCCTGATAATAAATGCTTTTTAACATTTGTGCAAAACCAAAACGAACCAGGGCTGTGCACTCCCATAAATCATTATGAGCAAGTTGTCTCCTTCCAATTCTGTGAACACAAGGGGAAAAATGCTAAAGGTGTAATGTTGACTAAACAATGAGTTAAGGGCATAAAGTGGAGGAAAGCAATGAATCCAAAGCCAAATTGATTTTCAGATGGCCAGATCCCAACAAGAAAGGGGTGATTATGATTTCAGACATTCATATTATGACAAAACAAAGTCTTGCAATCTCCTCATCTTTGACAAAACACAGACAATTCAAGCAGCCTCATACCTTGAGTGTCTCCTGCTCCCCACAGTCCCTCTTTGCAAGAGGATCCAACACTTGTATGATTGGTGGAACAGATAGCACTGCAGCTTTCTGTTTAGAGAGAACTACAAAGTTTACACTGAGAAAATCTTCTCAAAATTGGAAAATGAAAAATATATCATACCAGCTGACAGACTTTTTAAATGCTACTTTGTGCTGCAATGGAAAATAGATACTGACAGGAGGGGGTCGGGAGGGAAAGAGAAACTATTTTTTAAAACCTGTTTTGCAATTATTATCTTTTTTTGTCTTGACATCTTTACTTTTCTCTCTACTCCAGGGTATCATCAGGTGAATAAATTTCCATAATCTGTGCTATGATTTATCTTGTCATACTCCAAATCAGTGAGTTCAGATTTTTTTAGCATTGTTTAAAAACAAGATCTACTTGTAATTCATATTCCATGAATAATTGCATGAAAAGCAACTAGGTGGCCAAAGGTGGGGTCCTGTGTTCTGTGGCTGGATGAACAATGCCTAATTGTAAGGCAATCTACAGTATGAACTCCAAGTCCCTGCTCCTCACTGGGAAAAAGGCCACTGTACCAGTTCTATCACACATTTTCAGCAAGGTCCCTCACCACAGACATAGTCTCCTCCATCCTCCACGTTGTGCTTTCTCTTGATTTTAACCACCACCATTTTCCCTTCCTATTGTCAAGAAGCTGTTTTTTTCCTGGTTGTCACAGACAATAGACATAACCATCCAGCATCACACACAAAATCAGATTTTTTGGCTGTTCCTCTACCACAAAGACTTCTGAAGGCAGGGTGACCAAGCTCCTCACCACCTCATCCCTGAAAACCACTTCTCCTTCAGTCCTCTGGGAACACTAAGGAAGCCATCCAGGGTGAAATGTAGATGGAAATATTTATGTTAAGTAGATTATTTCCAGCCAAACATTCAACGTATTCAGGTCATGCCTGTCTGCTTCAGGGAAAGCAACTGTTCTGCAAGCAAAGGGAAATCAGGAGAGGGAACAAAAAAAAAAAAAAAAAAAAAAACACCCGTCTGCTGAATTGAAAGCCAAAGACGGGCCTGGTCCTTCCCTTCAGAGGCCTGAAAGAGAATGAAGGGAAAGTCTGAGACTTCCTGCCTTTGTAATGAGTTTACTAATTAAATGTTAATTGTGGGCCTCGACTGACCAACATTTAAATGAGGCCTCGGAGCCAGGAATTGGGCTATTGTGGTTGAATTGTTTATACGGACAGGAAAAAGTCTTTCTAAACATCGGATTCCTGCGCGCTGGCCAAGCTCTGCAGGAAGCTTCACGTGGAACACTCCTGGGGATTGTGCCCGTGAGGACTGTTCCTGCAGAGCTGCCCAAGCCTCAGCCAGCGAGAGATCACACATTCTCCTGGACGCCTCTGGATCCTTCTTTTCCTATGACAGGGTGGCTTTGATGGGGCCTCAAAAAGGGAATGTCCAACCAGGCCAGTTGAGCGGGCGAGCGACACCGGTGCTGCCAAGGGGTGCATTTCTCTAACACAGACGAGAGGTTCCCCACCTCATGTGCCGTGGGTGGTGATTAGAGGATATTTGTGCCTTACACTGAGATTAGAAGTGGTTTGTGGCAGGAACTCTCCTTTTTTCATCTGCGTTAAGTGCAGAAAGCAACAGTATGGGACTGTGCCTCGAGGCTGGTGCACACAGTCCCAGCTGCAGCACACAAGCCCTCATGCTTTAGTGTTTCCCTCCTTTCTTGATAGTCTCCATGTGTTCAGACTGGCTGTTGAAACACGTTACAGTGTGAGTTCTCATGCATCCTCTATCTCCAGGGTTGATTTTTTATTTTGGAACGTTCAGCAGAGATTTGAACCTATGAGTCTGAGTAGTTTCCTCCTTTCTTCACCTTCCTTTTTATCTGAATTTCCTCTGATAACTAGAAGAGCCTTTTTCACACCCATCATTCACATCACTTGTTCCTTATCCAAAATCCTCCTGCTAATGAGCAATGAATGGGTATGGTTAAGTTCTTGACCCGCCTGGATCAGTTGTTCAGGTCCTCCTTCTGCTTTACTTCCCTACACATTTCGAAATCCAACACAAAATATGCTAAGCATCCTATTAGTTTCTATCTTCATTTTCAAAACCACATGCCAAACAGTTTCTGAAGAATTCATGCTTTAGTCAACCTATTTGTTCTTGCACTTTTCTAAAGCATTTCAGTACAGTGGCACGATATGATGAGGTAAAAATGGTTTTGGGGTTACAGAAGCCCAGGAGTTATACTGTTTCCTGCATATCCATTTCTTGCCTGAAGTTTTCAACTATGCTGATATAAACTGACTATACCTTAAACTTGGTGACTGTGATTAATACCCATCCCCACCAATGCCAATAAATTTGGCCTGGCAAATTCTGGTTGAACTTTCATCCTGGTGATGAGCTTTCCCTTTTATTTGTGTGTTTAAGTCATACCTTTGTATCATTGGTAGTTTAGATTTGAAAATGTATTTGACCATTATATCTCAAGAGGGTAGGAAAAAAGTACTCACCTGATTTACCAATTAGCCTTCTATTTTATTTCAGAAATTGATGTCAGGGAAGTGAAGTGATAGCCTAAGCCATGCTGAAAGGTTCTATTAGTTTTGGGGTAGCCACGGTGTTAAGCAATTCCAGCTTACCTGGGAAAGGTCAGATGAGTCCCAGTGATAAAGCTCACAGCTGAATGTTGTGCTTTATTGTGGAATAGCTTCAAACTGTATTAGCCAACAGTGACTTTAACTAGTAAACTGGGTTCCCATCAAGTCCAAATTAGGCTCTTGTACCAAAAAGTCCCATTGGATTTCAAATACAGAGAACTGAAGCAAAACCAACCTTCCTGTTGTCTCTCGCCCTCAAAAGAAAACAAAAATTCATGTTTGTTTTTGTTCGTCATGTTTGTTTGTTTTTTATTGTGGTTTAACAGTGAGGATTAAGACCTTCTATATCCATGGAGTATGAGGCAGTAAAATGCCTCCACGTTGTCCCTGCCATTTGGAAATGGCAATGGGCCGAAGCATAGTAGAAAGCCTGAGGAGAGGCCTCTAGTGTCCCTCAGCTCAGGGATTTGGTTGTGAATCAGTGGCAGTCCTGTAGTAGTCCTGTAGTCCTGAACTCCTCTTTTATAAAACCATTTTGTTATGTTCAAACAAAATTGTACCCTTCTTCAAGCAGTTCCTCTTGGTAATTTTGTTGAGGAATATTCCAGTTTTACATGAGTTTTACATGAAGATGCTCTGAGCAGTGTTTGCTGTAATATGATCTGGTCATAGTGTTGGCCAAATTCTCTGCTGGGATCAGTCAATACAGCATCACCAATGTCAAGGAAGTAATTTACTGGAATTACTGTTTGCCTGCTTTCTTCTGTTCAAGGAAACTTTTTCTCTATTAAAGAGATTGTTTCCTATTTCCTCCCTGTTTGAGAATAACACATTGATTTCAGTGTCGGTACTTCTGACTAGCAGAATTGCACCAGATGAAATTAATAATCTGTATTCCTGCATGTAGGAATTATTGCCACCACTGTACAGATGAGCCAGTGACCTACCAGTGTCCAAACTCATTGCAACAATTTTTGCTTCACCTTTTCACTAATGTGAAGCGTCTGAGTCAGTTCACACTTGGCCTGTCATGAAAGGGGTGGGTGAAGGGGGCAGTGTCTTTGGCAGTCATGGTGAGAGTTGCAAAATCCTCTTTTGGAGACTTTAGTGGCAAATGTACTGCAGGGATGGGTGAAGAGGAAGCGCAAACTGCAGCAGCAAGCTCTCTTGATTTGTTTTCTTGTTGATATTCCGTGACTCTCTCTCTCTAAATTGTTGTTGTTGTTGTTTATAAATTGCTTTTCTGAAAGGGTGGAGAAAGAGGGATAAAATGCATATCAAGAAGTGTCTACTTAATATTCCCGAATTCCTGAATTCAATTTGATTTGACTGTTTTCTGTGTAAATATATATATATATATATATCATGGTTGCTTGGAACAGGATTGTCCTTGTACTAGGCACATGAGTCTTACTTTTTGCATATAAACTCACCCATAAACTCAGTGCAAAACCCTGGCAAGGCACCTAAAATTATATTTGCACGGCTCATCACGAGGTGCTCATTTCAGTCTCTCACCTCTTAGGGGATGAGAGGTCAAGGGACTGATGAAAAATTCAGACCACCTACCCTCTGAGCTGTCAGAACCTCCTTCCTCTCACTGTCAGTGGAGAAAAATAGTCACATCTTGATCAAACAGGAGATTGGTTATTAAAGATAAGGAAGGTCTCCAGACTAGAGTGTCCTACACATGGCCCATGGACAATATCTGCCTGGGCCAGACCCCGACCCATCCAGCCCAGTGCCCCTTCTCCAGCTAAATCCTAAGTCAGAAGATGAGGACACCATAACGAAGAAATAAAAGCTTCACAGCAGATATCAGTTAAATACTCTGTGACTCCCCTTTTGCTTCCCTTCTCAGTGAAAGATGTAAGAAATAATTCTGTATTAAATATTTTTGCTACACAGAAGAACAACTTTAGATTCTCCAGATGATTTTGGGAAACTCTGATTACTACAGAGTCTTGTCAAATCATTCTAGTCAGGAAAAATAATCAAGAAGAGGAAGAAAAATAATTGATGCTTTTTTAAAACTTTTTTTCCTTTTGGTAGTGAATGTGAAGTGACCCAGAAAATCAATTATTTACTGTAATATAAAGCTATAATCCTCTCTAACAGCCAGACTTTAGCTTAAGCCCTGAAGTACAAGGTTTAATATGCCTTCCATTAGTTGTATTGTCTTTAATTATGGTTTGTATTGTTATCCTTGGTATCTGTATGAATGGCCCAAACTCTTTTTAATATGATTCCCTTAGGAGACAAAGTGCATGAGATGACACTATCTGTGCCTTTTCATCACCTGTTCCATGGTGAGAACTGGGTTTATGCCAATTTCAACCATATTTGACAGAGAAGCAGAGATATCAAGTTATTAAGTCCTGAAAAGTTTGAGTAAGAGTAACCTGAATGTAGAACACAATGAATGAATGATGCCAGAAAAGCTGGAGAAGGAAAACCTCACAGAAATACAAATATAACAAAGGTATGACCAACATTTGCACTTTATATTGTGCTAAGAAACTAAACCCACAGATCCTTCTTTTACTTTGTTTAGGCCAAGCTATTTATTTTATTATCTTCTGAAACCCTTTGCTTATCAAGCTTTGATAGCAAGTCATTGCCCAGATTAGTTGCATGTTGATAGTTCACCAGAATCACAGAATCATAGAATGGTTTGGGTTGGAAGGGAGCTTGGAAATTATCCAGTTTCAATGCTCCTGTCATGAGCAAGGACACCTTCCACTAGACCAGGTTGCTCAAAGCCCTGTCCAGCCTGACCTTGAACACTTGCAGGGATGGGGAATCCACAACCACTCTGGGCAACCTGTTCCAGGGCCCTACTGCCCCTATAGTAAAGAATTTCTTCCTGATATCTAACTCTATGACCATACAGACATTTCTGATGCACCCTTTATGTCTCAGCCCAGTCAGTTTGTGGATGATGGTAAAGGATGGAGACTTTTCTGGATAGTTCTGAAAATAATCCAGAGAATTTTTTCGAACAGTATATTGTTCAGCAGAAGTCATTTTAATGGAATGAATTTGATATATACAGACAGAAAATCATTTTCTGCAACATTTAGAAGCTGAAAAAATCAGAGAGATTGAAGAGTTAAGGAAAGATGCATTTATATTGCAGTTCATTTGAAATCTGATTCATACCTCAAGCATATTTGTGGTCCTGAGCAACCTGATATAGTTGGTGGCATCCCTGCCCATGATGCAGTGGTTGGAACTAGATGATCTTTAAGGTCCCTTCCAACCCAAAGTATTTTTTGATTCTATGAAATTTTTGCTTGTCTTCATTCATTTCACACCCATTTCCTATGTCAGTTCCAATTGCACCTCTAACATTTCTGTTCTACCACCTTCTTTTTGGCTTCCTGCCTATCTCTGTTCCTCAATGCCATGCACACATTTAGTAGCTACATGAGTAGCCTCAACAGAAGTTAATTTAAATAACATGTATTTGCATTGGAGGTCTCCCTTCCAAATACCTGCCAGGCCCAGTGCTGCCTGGTTTATATGAATTAATGGCATCACTGCCTAAGGTGCAGAAGCTCTGAGAACTAATCTGCTGCTCTGTAATGATTTGGTTCTTATTACACTATGATGATAAAGGTTGCAAGCTGAAAAAAGTGTTTAAGTGCACATTAAACATATGCTTAAGCCTTAATGGTGATAACACCAATTCCAAATGTATAGCTGTAAAATAGGGGAGAGAAACCTGAATTACCTACTGGAATCATATATTTTATCCTAAATTAAAAGTGCAATGTGCAATAAAAGATGAGATTATGAGATGAGATGAGATGAAATGGATTCATACCAGCTTTTGTAGTACCACAGGACAGTGTTTATTAATTTTCATATTTTAAAACCATTATTAAAAAGTAAAACATCTGATTTGACTTCCTGTTCCATCTGATCCTGTTAGGCCTGTATCTAGCCCATAACTTGTGTTGGACTAACACAGTTCTCCCTCAAAGGTGACTCAATTTAAATTAAGTGGCATGCACCAGGAAATGGAAACTCCATCATTCCTTTCTGTAGTTTCTTAATCAGCCTCATTGTTAAAAAGATATGTGCCTTATTTCTAAGATGAACATGTCTAGCTTTCATATCCATGATTCTTGTTATCTGCTTTCTGACAGATTAAACTGCCCTTTCACACCTGGCATTTTCTCTATTATGCAGTGTAATCAAAGCATTTCTCAGTCCTCGTTCATACAGGCTAAATAAATAGAGTTCTTCCTTCCTTAAACCATCAGGCACTTTCCCCACACCTCTAATTCTTTCAGCTCTTTCCTTCTGTGTCCCCTCTGCATCTGCAGCACCCAACCCAAAACAGGACTCACACCCCATGCACGGACCTCCAGATCTGAGGGAGATCAGAGCTCCTGATCTGTAGTAAGGAAACTGTCCAAAAGGTTCTGGCTTAGCCTAATTTATTTTTATTTTATTCAGACAAGCTTTTTAAACGCAGACAGTACAGGCAGAATGCAGGGTAATGAAGCAATGACCCCGCAGATGTGAAGGTGCAACAAGCCTTTTCATGGGGACAGCAGCAGCCTTGTACCTCAGCTACAGCCAGAATGTCCCATCTGATTGTGCCATCACCCAGCTCCAACAGGGCAGCTCTCCTGAGGGAAACTTGGGCTGGCCAGTTATTGTAAATTGCATCAGTCTAATTCAGCTTTGATTTACAGATGTCATTTTACATAGTAATTTTATACTTGGTAGAATGTGGTTTGATTACCCCTTACTGTTGCCTTATCTTCAATAGCTACAAATGCTATTAGCAGTTGTGCAGCAACTTATTCATCTTTAACAATATAACAATAAAGCCTATACCATGGTTAGCCATGCAGGAAATGTCACTTGCAAATTATCATTTCCAATTATTCAGTATTAATTTAAGGGACACAGTTATCAGTCCAGTAACAATTCCTTTCTTTATATGACCTCCCATTTAACAGCTAAAGATTTCACTTTTTTCCCTCTTTATTTTATTTCTTTTATATTCTTTCTTTTCTTTTCTTTTCTTCTCTTCTCTTCTCTTCTCTTCTCTTCTCTTCTCTTCTCTTCTCTTCTCTTCTCTTCTCTCTTTTCTCCTTTCTTTTCTCCCCTCCTCTCTTCTCTTTACTTACCTTTTTGTCTTGTCTTCCCTTCACTCTGTGCAATCAGAAATAGAAATTGAAGTTCTTGGAAAAATCCATACCTCTTGTCTAAAGGGAAAGTGTTGCAAAGTCACAGAAATGACCTAATCAAGTTCAGTGAGAGGAAGCTGATGTCAATTTAGGAAAGGCTGAAAAGCTTGTTTCTATGCTGTGTGAGGTTCCAACAATTGTTTTAAGCATCTACAGATGGTTGGAAAATAAACTGAGGTTTATTTTGATTTAGAAGAGGAAAGGGAAAGGAAAAACCCAAGAAATCAGGTTGTTGGGACAGCACTGTATTAACCAGTCTGAAAGCTCTGGGAGTCTCAGTGGTTCTTCAGGCTGTCCAGGGCAGCAGAACTAGCTGAGAAAACCCTTGCTGTTAAAAACTGCCTCCAGAGACCTTCCTTCCCCACAGTACCTGCCCCCTCTCTCTGGAAGGAGTCACGATCTCAAAGACATGCAGCTTCTTTCTTCTGTCTATACAAATTCAGGAGTGCCCTTTCTTGGTCCTTATCTCCCACCACACTCAAATTTGTCTGTGATTAATGGGGCAGCACAACTCTACCCAGCAGAGCAGTAACTTATCTGGGTCATGTTTCTGGAAGGGATAAACCCAGGCTCTCTCAGGGTTGAACTGTGAGCTTTCACTTCCTAAATGACTGTTCAAACCAGCGGGCTATTAAGCAGGGGAGATCATACACCACTGGCTGGGTTTGCAAAGCAAAGCAGCTAGAACTGCATTTTGTGAGGGCCCTGATCCTATTAGAATATTTTAGGCAAACTCTGAGAACACCCACATAGTCAGAAGACCAAAGTCCTTCTCCACCTAACTCAGGATCCCAAGGGGATTAGGCATAGGCCAAGTCTCCCACTGCTAAATTAAGTGGCTAAGAAGAAATGGGATATTTACTGTCTGGAATTGCCTACCTTCCTGCATCAACTACAGAGGGAGCCCAAACAACTGGCTTAGACCAAATGCCCAAATGCCTATAAATAGATAAGATACATCCCCCTTTTCGAGTCTCAGTTCCCTATTTATAAAATGAGAAAACTAAGATTACTTCCTTCCGTCATGGGTTATTATTAGGATAAACCTAACTGTGAGTTTCTTTTGTATTCTTAGGACAAGGTCAGAAACTATCCAGAAGCAGCAGAGCTCTGGGAAAGAAAAAAAAAAAAAAAAGAAAAATTAAAAATCAGTTCCTTTGCTCTAAGAGAAGAAGAAGAAGGGTATTCATTCTTTGTGCACCAGTTTTGCTCTTGTCTCTTCAGGCTCAGCTTGTTCCTTGGAGCCAGTGATCATGGATGCAGCAGAGCAGGAATAGCTCCTTCTCCTTCACTTCCTGCTGATGGATTAGAGGACATCTTGCCTCTCTAACAAGCAGAGTCTCTCCTTATCTGCACAAGGAAGATCCAGGGAACACCTTATTTGGGTGCCTGGGGAGATTAAGATTAAGTAGACCTACAGGACAAGCTCCCATAAACCTGCAGAGATCTGAAAGCAGCAGGGGCAGCCCAGGTTTATGCAAGACCTCACCTAACATGGGGTGAGCAGCAGCAGACGTTGTCAACTCGGCAGTGAAGGGTGGCAGGTCCCCTCCGTGCTTTCTCAGGAAGTTTTTTATAAACATAAACTCATTTGTGGTTGCTGAGTTTGAAACGATTATTCCCACAAACAGACCAATAGGAAGCAGAAATAGACCGAGTGCGTATTTTTCAGTTTGTGGTCTCCCCTGGGTTTAAATACAAAGACAGAGTTAACAAAATGAATGACAACATTACACCTGAAGACGATTAGGAAATAAGATAAGCCACCCCTGTGTTTATCTTTGACAGCCATTACAACACAACGTAGCCAATATGTAGTTCAATCAGTTCTGATGACACTTTCTTTCTCTTTTTATGATAAGAACCGTTAGGTTTAAATCCTGCCAAGTAAAACGAGCCTAGATATTGGCAGCGCTGATAAGCGTAGCTCTGCCTTTGGGCTAATAACAGTTGATACACCTATTGGGTCATAAAGCAGTTTGCAAATGTTAATGAATTTGATTATCATTTTCTACTAATTTACAAAGAGATTTATTGAGGTATTCAGGCAACTAAATGTGCCACTAGGCACTAATGGATTTTTAAGAAGTCCTTTGGGCATTTAACTGCCACTGAGAGTCAAGAGAGCACTTGAACCCACATACAGGTCCTGCTAGACAGCTGCCACCTAAACACTGGGTGATTCATTTCAGCACCCAGCTGAAGACAGCAATATGCCTCCCACTGTCCTGAAACCCAGGAGCTTGTAGTCTGAGTACAGAACAGGAGGTAAATGGGGAAGCTTGCAGGACTAATGAGGCAGTTTTGGTCACCACAGAATGCTGTGCCTGCACAGAGCCCCTGTAGAGCTCTCTACTGTCAATCCCTGTGCAATTAGCTCTACATCACTTAGTGTGGAATTAATTTCACAAAGGTCATGCAGCTAAAGCTGCTGCTCCTATGTCAGGGGTTAAAGCCAAATGTACAAATTCTTTCACCAGTGACTCACTCCCACTTTTGTCCCATCTTTTCAGTTCACTCTGGGGCTGGGGGGAACCACGGGAGTACTCCTTAATGAACAATGGGTGAGATTTAAAAAGCAACATTGTCCTTAAACCTGCATTGTTTCAGGCTCCCCCATGCATCAGTATTAGCACAACTGAGCTGCACAAGGGCAGGTATAAGGCTGGAACTGGGAGAGATGGGCTATCTTTGGACATGCATATTTCTTTTTGCAAGTTCTCCATGTCTGCTCAAGGATCTTGAGATGATGCCCAACTTCCAGGTATATAAGAATAACTTTTAGTCCTAATGAAAAAGTCAGAGCAAAAGTAATATGGCAGCTCACTCTTTTTCCACCAAATCAGACACAGAAAGACTGATGGGGAATCCATAATTTTGCTTGTATAATTCACCTTACACCTCAGTAAACCTTCCTCAGATAATCAGATATTCATTTCCAGTCCATCAATGTGCCATTTCAGGAGACTGCCAGGGTGTTTACTGGTTCTTTAAGGCTAGGAAGGGGATTTTTTTTTTTTCCAAAGAGTATGGAAGGAAGCTTATCTGTTCAGTTACTTTGAATTTGGAGGTAATTTGCTATTCTCACTGCTATATACCAAGAGAAGAAGCAAATACAGAAACTGTCATTTATACCACCAATGGACTTAAATGAAAATAGTCCAGGGGAGTAACCAATGCTTTATTCATAGTGATAAGCTATGACTTAGCTAAAAAATGTGACCTTTAATTGTCTACAAGTGTAATTTCCAAAACTCTCCCATGTGCTGTAGAGTTTAAGACTCTCTCTTAGCTCTCCTTAGGCAGATGCAGCTTTTAATTAAAAAATCATGATTCTGTGGCAATTTGGCAGCAACAAGAAGGTGCTGCCCTGACATACCTGGACATTCAGCAGCACTGCTCCTTCAGACCTCATTTGCAAGGAATGTGGCTGTGGGTCTTACACATCCAGGGGAAGTGGAAAATGAGCTCTTTGACAGTAGCAGAGGAAGAGAGGACCAGCCCACAAGCTTCATGTGGCATTTGGCTTTGTGAACCTGTGCACAAAGTCAGAGCTTTGTGTAAGCACATACACAGGCACTTGAATCCCACAGAGATGATAAGACAGATATCAACAGCATATCCTTCCACAGGATGCCTGTTAGCTGGCAAATCTCATCCAGTAGGGCCTCACTAACCTACGTGGAGGCAGCCCTAACTGACTGTCTCATTGTGAGTATGGAAATTCCACACCAAACAAGGCATTGTGAGGAGGTTTTCCCCTCAGATAAAATGAACATCCAAAAATTTATCCCTGTTGTTTTGTGAGTTGAGTAACGGATTTTTGCTTGAATCCACGGAAAAAGTAGCCCAAGAGCTTTTGGCAGATCATAAGCCTGGTGTCGGCATTCCAGATTTGGCTGAGTCAAACTGAGAAGACCAATCACAGAATCACAGAATCCTATAATAGTTTGTGTTGAGAGGGACCTTAAAGGACATTTAGTTCCAGCCCCCCCACCATGGGACACTGTCCACTAGTTCAGGTTGCTCAACATCCCCTCCAACCTGGCCTTGAATGGGGCTTCTGATGGGGCATCCACAGCTTCTCTGGAAAACCTGTTCCAGTGTCTCACCACTCTTAGAATGAAGAATTTCTTCCTTGTACCTAATCTAAACCTGCCCTTTGTCAGTTTGATGCCATTCCCACTTGTCCTATCACTCCATGCCCTTGTCCAAAGACCCCTCCAGCTCTCTTGTAGACGCTCTATGGGTACTGGAAGGTGTTCTAAGGTCTCCCCACAGCCTTCTCTTCTCCAGACTGAACAACCCCAGCTCTCTCAACCTGTCTTCATAGCAGAGCTGCTCCAGCCCTCTGAGCATCTTCATGGCTCTTGTCTAGACTCACTCCATCAGGTCCATGCCCTCCTTGATTAGCTCATCTCCTTTACAAACTTATGTTCAGGTAAACCTCTGTCCATTGCCTTTCCCCAAAAGAAATATACCTCCTCAATATTCCATCTAAAGCACAGGAGACATTCAGAAAATTAAGATAAAATATATATATTCATGAAAATAGGGGGGTCAGATTCTTAGAAATTGCAGATATTTCTTCCTTCTGTCATTCACAGCACTAAGAGTGGAGGAGCACTCTGATCTGTTGAAGCAAACAGAAAGACTTCTGAAATATACAGGATGGTGAAAAAGCCATAAATCTGGAAATTAAGGCAAGAAATAACATCTGGTAGATCAAGATTTTTACTTCCACTCCTGGAAGTCTAAAAGCCAATCAATACCAAAAGATGCAGTCAAGAGATCCCTTCCCTACACATACTCCACTCTCAGTTTCAAGGTTTTATCCCAGGTGGCTTTATGGCACCATCCCTAAATTAGATAAATGCAAGCCAGAGATAATTCAAGCCAAATGTTTCAACTGGAAATATTAACTTCCTTCTTCCAGAAAACAGTGATTTCACCTCATCAATATTTTAAAAATATATTAATTTGTGATAAAATCTAAATATATTTATGGTTTACAACAAATTTTTTGTGTGTCAAGTATTGTTGCCATATTCAGAACATTTCTACTCTAGTCCAGAATTAGATTATAAATTAAAACAGACAAGTCAAATCAATGAAGTAAAAGTGAAATTGTCAATTCCACTTATCCTACACATCATTTCAGAATTTTGGCCATGCAGCTGGTTTTTCATTTTCTTACCAATGGGAGACAGTAAAAAATCATGATTTGGAATCCCCTGTAGTACAGTAATCCTGACTTCCCATTGCAATTGCTCTACTCTTGCAATATTTTCAGCTCAGATTTCCATCAGCTGAACTCTTGGCCTTACAGATAAGGAAAGTGATTTTCCTAAATTTACATCTATTTGGGATAGTTCTAGAATAATAATTATTCAGAATACTTTTAACTCCCTGCATCTAGTTTCAGGCTTTTTGCCAACCTTTAAGTTCCATCTCTGAATTCACATCTCTCTCACAGTCTAGAGAAAACCTTGTTTGATAATGGATAGGAAGACAATGAGGCAAGGTTGCTGATACAGCACAGAAAAGAATTGGTGCACACAGCTAATCTGTGTTTATTAATTTTTTATCAGGTCTTTTCCTCTACCCATACTGTAAAAAGAACATAAATGTGCATTAAAATGGAAGCAGATTAGAGATTCACCAGACTCTGGGAGACTACACTCCTACTTAGGGTTGAACATGAGTCCAAAATTAAAGTTAATCGAATACAGCCAGATTTACAAAAGTTTTTAAATGCCTAAGGATGCAAACAGTGTAACCTCTCAACCCTTACTTTAAGTGCACCTTTTCTTTTATTAATTGTTACCATGAGTGCAGGAAAGACTGACTCAGACAAATCCCTGCACAGCTGCACACGGGATGCCGGTAGATAACACACATGAATTCATTTAAATGCCATAGTCTCACTCCTTCCTCCCTTCCTACTCCTTCACTTCTACCTACATCCTTCCACCACTCCCGTCAGCTCCTGTGACACCTCAGGTTCCCTTCTGACCCAGGTCAGCTCTCAGCTGGCAGAAGACACAGCAATAGAGAAGAGCTGTTTTCTGCCCAGGTTACAGGACAGCAGTAGCTCAGCGTAGGGTCTGATGTGTTTCAACAATTAAAGAGGTTGGATTAACCAAGTTAGCAGTTGGGCTTGATGATCTTAGAGGTCTTCTCCAACCTAAATGATTTTAACATTATCTGATTGCACCCAGGGGTGGAAGGAAGGAAGAAATGGGAGAGGAGGAAAGAGGGAATCCTGTTAGATTAGCGAGCAGCAGCACAGCGCCACACACAAAGCACTGTAATTGTTTCTCACACCCTGGTTTCAGAGCAAAATTCAACCTGAAGAGGCTTTGTCTTGTAACAAAAATAACCACAAAGTTCAAAAGACATCTTTTAATGTTTTTAGAAGATTGCGCTGAATAATAGATGTGGCTTCATGTTTGAAACTTTGCCTGTTTAAACGTGATATGACCACAATCTTGTTTTTGCACTTGCAATTCAGTTAGAGAAAGAAACATGGAGAAAAGTAAACCTGGAAATATTCACTAATGGCTCTGTAAACAATGAGTATGAGCTTCATGCAGCCATTTTTTGCAAATATTCAGTAAGTATGGCACGCAATTCCAAGTGAGCTGTTACTGCAAGGCCTGGATATACCTAAATGGATATTTTATCAGCACTCTCTTGGAATTTACAACCAGACTCAGCAATATATTCTTCAGCAATGCATCAGCATGCACTCTACTCTTCTCTACTGTTGTGAGACCTCACCTGGAGTACTGCATCAAGATCTGGGGCCTCCAACACAAGAACGACACGGATGTTGGAACTAGATGATCATTCAGGTCCCTTCCAACCCAAACCATTCTGTTATTCTATGATTTACATAAGATGCTCCATTCATTTTGACAGACTCAACACTGTCTCTAAACTGATGGAAAAAAAAAAATATTTCTTCCAATAATTACTCAGCTTCTGTACAACTTCATACAAAGTATGCCACAAATAAACCATCATTTGTTTTGGAAACCTGTGCAACAAGAGTTTTCTAACACTTTTCCTCATCCTCCAAAAGGGTTTCAGAATTACATAGGAGGTCTCATTTTGTCAGTGCTGATGCCTGTTCTCACAAGATGAGAACCGCAAGGCTTGGTAAATATTTTGCAGGCTTCCAGGGTTACCTTTTGTATTTATTATTTTATGTTGGCCACTTTTTACAGTTTTATGGATGACTACCCCAACCTGTTGCACTGTACATCTCAATAGTTAGTAAAGAGAGAAGCTTGCTGTAGCTCCAGAGTCTTTGGTACAGGACATGGCAGCAGTTACTAGGCCGAGCTCATCCCATTCCCACTGGTTTTCTTCTTTGGATTTGCATCAGACACCTCTAAAAATCATTCAAAGGAACTTCAGAGAAAGATCTGCAAGATCCTGACCTGGTGTAAGCCAGTAGTACCTCAATTACTCTTGCAGCTTTCTTTATAACTGTAACAAATTCGCTCCTTAAAAAAATAATAGAAAATCCTACTCCATAAGGCAGCAAAACTCCTCCTTTAGGGTGCAACAAAGATGGCCTTCATTTGTATTTGACCTGAGTGGGGATTTTGATCTGTCTTCAGAAACCAAGCTTCAGGTGTAAAACTCCAGAGGAACCTGTGCCAAAGGGAAAAATGGGGAGATTGCGTTTTTCAGGCAGGGAAATTTACTTCCTAATGTTCAATCTATGTATAGTCCTTGAACAATGGGCTGACTTCTTTTCCCCCTCTGGCAATTGAATCATGTTGTACTGCAAATAATGTGCTACAATATGGCCCTCCCCCTTCCTAAAGAAAAAGAAAAAGGAAAAATATAAACCTCTCCCATAGCTGGCTATGCTATATTATTATTCATTGACTGCATCGGCGCAGGTCTACATCAGACATTTGTCAAAATCCCTGCCAAGAGAAAGTTTTCATTTTCATCAATTTATTTTTAGTAGAGCAGCTGGAAAATCCAATGACTGGCTGAGAAGAGACCCGGAGTTTGGAATGGATAACTGCTTTTTCCAAACACACTTCAGGTTCCCTCTGCCTTCAAGTGAAACCTCTCCCTGGGATCTTATTTGGACAAGGCTGGACAAGAACAGCCCTTTTCTTCCCAGGCTTCTGGGACTCTGCCCAGTTCTAAACAAAAAAAGTCCAGTTAGCATGGGTGGTTTGTTTATCTGTCCCACATACTGTGGTGGCACAGGAGACGGGGTGGTGGACAGTTCCAGTCCCCTCCTGCCAGAGGTTTTTGCAATGTCATGGGGAGAATTTGACATTAGTCTTGAACTAATCACCGTGTGGTTTCTCTCAGTTGCTGCTTTCCAGGATAAGCCAGAAACAGAGGATCCTTCTATACTTACCAGAGAACATGGCACGCTGAAAAGTTCTCATAATTCCCCTTCCAAACATTTCATTAAGATGGGACAATCATCCTGGAGAAGTGCTTGTTGCTTACCACTGATTATACAGAGGGTCTGGACATCTGGTATGACCTAAACTTCAACTTGGGAAGAAGGGCTCTCCCTGAAGTATGATGTGATATTGTTGTCCTTGGGGTAGTGTCAAGCAACTGTGGCAAACCCATCATTTTGCTCTACAAACTGAATTAGCTCAGGTGCTAAAAAGCAATTCAAAAGGCACTGCTCATCATGTACTCTCTTTGGGCTAACAATGTTTCATTTCCTAGGCAAGTGAAAGCTAAAAAAAACATGTTAGCCTGGTTTTCTACTACCTATGTAGAAAACAGAGTTCTCCAGTGTCTAATATCGTTGCTGAGTTTAGATCAATGCCTTTCTCTTTGGGATAATATCTCGGTGAGTTGATTTGTCAAACTTTTCCTCAGACTTTGTGTTACTATTTCTCTTCCCTCTTCTTTTCCACCAGTTTAATTTAATTTATCAGTTTTATAAGTGACCACGGCACTGACAGTTAAACTGAATAATTTCTGTTTTCTTAGGAAACTAAACTTTCTTTTTTTTTTTTTTTTAATTTGCAAAAAGATCAATATTAGGGACAAAATAACACAGGAGAGAAACCTGGTTTTCTAAATGAAACCCCTCATACTTGCTGTCTTGATTTACAAGCTTCCAGGCTGCTTTGCAGTTTTCCATCCCCTCTCTTTCCCTCTGCAGGACCCAAAACCCCAGATGCAGTAGTACAGCTACCCCATTATCCATGTATGCTACCCATGTCCCATGACAGTGCAGAAACCACAGCCTTGTGCTGTGGTAGGGAATGAGATTCCATGGCAGGAGCAATGAGCCAAAATGATGCCTCTCATATGCAGGAGAATGGCTTGACCTGCCAACATTTTCAGTACTGACAGAAACTGTCAAAATCATAGTAGGAACCAAAAGCAGAGATCCAACAGAAGACTTCCATGCCTCATCCATACATAGGTCATGTCTAGGACCGCTGAAACTAGTTAAAATTGATCAATTAAAATATATTAAACCATATTATATTAAAATGTATGAACATATATTAAAATAAAATATATTAAAATGAAATATATTTATTTAAGTTATATGGAATAAAATATATTAAAATATAATTAAAATTAAAATACTCTGGAGAGAGACTTTTTGCAAAGGTATGTAGTCATATAAGAAGGGACAACAGCTTTAAACTGAAAAAGCTTAGATTTAGATAAGATATAAGGAAGAAATTCTTTATTTTGAGGATGGTTGCCTGAAGAGGTTGTGGACTTCTCATCCCTGGAAGCATTCAAGGCCAGGTTGGGCGGGGTTCTGAGTAACCTGGTCTAGTGGAAGGTGTCCTTGCTCATGGCAGGGGGTTGGAATTAGATAATCTTTAAGGTCCTTTCCAACCCAAAACATTCTATGTATTTTTGATTCTCTAAAGGCCTCAGAGCAACCACATAGGCCTTCTCAAGATAACCTAAATCAATTTAAGAATTACTGTAGTTATATTTTCCATGAAAAGCTGGGGGGAAATGTTTTGTGAGCTTCTGAGCATTATTTGTGAAGTGCTTTAAATATTCTGATGCAGAAAAACTCTCCATCTCCATTTAGAAAATTGATCCATCAGGAAAGATATTTCAAATTATATTTTCTTCTAAACAAATATAATCAATACCAGCTTCATCTGAAGTTTTGGCTGTTCATGTAGGACCTGACAACACTTGGTTTTATATGTGTTTAATTAGATGATTAAAACTCTTGTAGGTAGAAAAAATTTTAGTTTTTCAGAACCTCTGCAGAAATGAATTGTAAGTAAAGTGTCAATGCCTCCATGTGATGAAGCAATCTGAAAATAATAAAAAGAAACAGAACAAGTTTTGCTGAAATTACTGGGAGAAGTAGTTTTAATGCAAGTATTCATCCAGTACTGTAATAACAAACGATTCAAATAAATCCAAGTGAAACATTAAGCAGAACTTTGTGTATATGTAGGAGGGATGTCCCTGGGGAGCACACTGGAGTTCTGCAGCATTCACCGAGACAGGACGTTAAACACACACATCCAAAAACGTAAAGTTAAAATATTGTAAAGGCCTTGCCATAAACCTGTCAGAAATCAGAGAAATTTGGAGCAATGATAATTCCCTAGAGGTTTGATTCTACTCTCACTCATGCTGGCTCCACATCAATATTGTGCATTTGACATCCCAGTTTTACTATCAATTCACACCAGTTTAGGAAGAACCAGGTTCTGCATTATTAACTGTTGATGTCCTGCTACTTAACTGTGACCTCAGGACCTTAATTGCCATCGAAGGGGCCTCTTCATTTCAAGCCTTTGTTTTGATTAGATCAATATTTGGAGAGAAAAAAGACCCCATGTGTGCAATCTTTCATGCTGCCCTTCAGTCCTTGAATTATTTTCATTATTAAAAAGTGACATGCAGTAAAAAATGTTTTTCATAAGGACTTCTAGGACCTGCAAAGATCAAATGGTTGGACACCAGGGTAAGTAAGTCTTTGATAAGCTCAGAAGGGTGACTGGGCTACAATTTCTACAACACTTAAGCCTTCAAACATGCACAGGGATGTGCAAGAGACTATTTCCCATCTTCCCTTGCAATACATGAACAAAGCATATAGGTGAACATGTTTCATGTAGAAGACCACTCAGCATTCTTCAGATCTATGCTTCAAGAGTGCGAGGCTTGCTGAAATATCCAGGGGCTTCATATTGGGTTATCGCTCAGTGGAGAAAAACAAACAAGCCTTGAGTCTTTGTCTGTGCTGGCTTTTGAATGGCATCATTATTTCTGCATGTGATGCAGAGCCCAGGCAAGCTGCCCTGACCACCAGCTAATCTCCTATAGCCTGCTGCTACAAGCCAGTTGGAGAGCAAGTGGAAATAGTCCCTAGGTATAAAGCTAAACCTCCTGGGTAGGGGTCTCTAGAGCAATGTTTTCCTCTAAGGCCTAGCTGTATATTTTTTTTAAGGAGGAAACAGCCCCTATGACCACGGGCCTGATATTACATGTAATATGTCAACAGAAATTCTTGGACTTTGGAATGATTTTAATATGTTTCTTACACCTTGGAGGCTCCCATCAATGAAGCTGAAGGTACCTGGATATGGGTCCACAGGACCAGGAATCCCTTCATGGAAGTTCTGTAGCTACGTGAAAATGATGCCTTGCCCAAACTATCATAGAATCATGGAATGGTTTGGTTTGGAAGGGAACTTAAAGATCAGCTACTTCCAATTTCCTTAATATGGACAGGGACACCTTCCACTAGACCAGGTTGCTCAAAACCCCATCCAACCTTGCCATGAACACTCCCAGGAATTGGGCATCCACAGCTCCTCCGGGTAACCTGGTCCAGTGCCTCACCACCCTCACAGTGAAGAATTTCCTCCTAATATCTAATATGTCTTGCTTCTCAGCATATGCCTTCAACAGATATTATTAGCTTGGGCAAAGCTCCATCCTAACATGATTTCTGGCTTCCAGTTCAGAGCTGGCCTACATCCAGCCAGCTTGGAGTGTAGGCAAAATGAGCTTCATCCATTTGTGCCCGTCTGTGTCAATGTGCCCTCACAGAGCAGCTTTGAGCTAAGCCAACCTAACTGTCAAAGATATTTGGAAACAGCAGGGATTTCTTTCTCCTTGAGAAAAATCAAAATTGCTTCCACGTGTAAGAGTGACTTGTGGTTTGTGATGAAGAGGCTCTGTCAAACTAATGGCCAACTGGTGATTAAAATCCACTTTCCGTTTACTGTACTGGAGCTAGTGCAAAGTAGTAGCTGTTTTTTTTTATAGTGTTTCAAATTTAATAAACTTTTTTTCCCCACTATTATGGAACATTAAATACTGGGGGAAAAAGATAAGACCTCTATGTTTTATGTGTTTCTACACCTACTGTCAAGCAAGGTTTTGGAGGAATAAATGCTGGGGAGAAGAGACAAAAAGGAAGGGTTCCTCACTGAATATGCTGAGTGCTCCTAAAAGCTGTTGAGTTCTTCCTGTTCCTAAAGTGGAATTTTTAAAAGTCATTTTTTGGTAGGATTCATCTTACCTTGGTTTGGTCATCTACAAGATAAAAATGGGATTCAGTGTTAGACAGACACCCAAATTTACATGTTTGTATGTAGATGTTTTTATGTGAATTATGAGCTTAATTCAATTGCTCACACATAGGTGTCAACTATAATTTTAGAAGTTGTGGGCTACCCAATCCATTTATACATCTTGTAGAAATAACACAACCTATAGGAAGCCAAAACCTTTCTGGAGAGATGCTGAAAAACCTTAGAGAAAATTCCACAGGGCACTTCAAAGAGTACTAGGTACCATTTGAGGGTATCTGAATTGAAACACATGTAAATTCACTATAGTTAATGGAGAACAGGGGTGTGATTCAGTTGTGTAGATATGGACATCTAGTGTCATCTGAGATTATGTAATATATACAAAATTTCTGTATGGCTGGTACTTGCAGTTAGGAAGTCTGCTGGAGGTGAGGACAGATCCACTAGGATAGCTCAGACAGCTATAACCACAAAATAATCCTCAAGCTTAAATAAATGCAGTTGACCAAATTCATTTACTGGAGAATAAAATGAAACATAGGCTCCACAAATTGTCTTTACTACATCTCCATTCCTTCTTAAGAGAAATAAAGCATCTACCTCATATGTAGATGTAGGCTTCCAAAATTTCAGTCTCTAACTGAATCCTGCCCTAGACATCCCAAATAAATTATTTACTTGGACTTCTATTAAAGTCATGAAGTGAGACAGTGGGTGACTGACCCCACTTGGACTTCTGCCTTAGGATGGGATGAATCAATCTCCAGAGGTGCCTGTATCTCCCCACTGAACAAAGAGCAAGCCTACCCAACCAGATTAAATACATTTCCTGCCTTTCAGATGACTGAACAGCCCACCCCGTCCACTGGTATCTCTTTATTTTCACTGGTATCAGCATTTATTAATTTAGTGGAAGGACAGCCCAAGTTTGAGCATTTCTGGGAAGCCCACCTCTAATATCTTGGAGTTCACTAATGTAGTCTGCTTTCCCTCATCCAAGCAACTTGTGGCTCAGAGAGTTCTTGAGCCAGAAATGTATCTTTGTAATCCACAGCCCTTGTTGACCTCTTCTTTCACTGGTTTGTGCAATTGCTTTCTTAATCCTTGTGAACTTTTTGGTATTCAGATAACTCACAGCAAAAGAGGAACCTCTTCCTTTTGTATGCTTTGAACTTATCTATCAATTCCATAAGGATCTCTACTAAAGACCCCTTGAAAATATAGCCCAGCTGTGTGCCAGTTTAACACAGAATTACTCTCTTAGCTCCACAGAAAGTCTGCTGAGCAACTTCATCAAAGTTGTCACTGTTCATATTGAACCTGAATGTTCAGGGCAGAAGGAGGACCAGTTTCTCATTGTTTCTGCTTTGGACCCTCTCAGAGAAAAGGGTTCACTTCATGTACAAAGAAATTCAATGAAATATATCAGTGACTCATACCAGATGCACCAACGATGTAATGATTTGCATTATGAAATCAAGCTCTATGACTTTGCTCCAGCTGAGATTCATGTGATTTTCTTTCATTCCATAAAATACAGTCAGAAACCCCATATAAGCAAGCACTGCTGTGATGCCTGAAATGGGAGAAAGTTGGAGGGGAAATAAGAGAAATAGAAATAAGGTTGCTTCATAAACTGAATTTATGTGATTTCTAATGAAACTTTCACCTTAGTATGCCTATATTCCTTATAAGGCACTCTGTGTATGTGCATGTATACATAAAATCACTTCTCTCAGCTCTATCTTTATGCAGAGACAGGAAGGGTGGTTTTGTGGTTGAGAGAGTGATGCGGGACTCAAGAGATCTGGGTATTATTCCTACACACTTCCTCTGTGATTTTGGGCAAGTCGCTTAGGTCCCGATCCTGAAAACTCCAGTGCACCTACTAAAATCTGCTGTCATAAGTGGTGTCAGTGAACAGGCCAGATTAGACATGTAGAGACGAGTAGGCAGCAAAGAACTGCCATACTTCAGTTATCTTTCTGTGAACTGGGGGTGTAAATTAATCCTCCACTCGTTACCCTGTTGATTCCATTTCTACGCTCTTTCCAAAGCTCAGCCTGTTGGGTATTTGGACAATGAAGACATCTCAGCTGGGCCTTGTAGGACCTTATAAGATGGTCACCAGAGGTCTCTGATATTTCTATTGCTCCTCTGTTTGCTCCACTTCCCATGCACATCTCTATGCCTTCCATCTCTTTTCTTCTTTTTGGTATTTTCTCTCAGTCAGCAGCAGAGATTACTCAGAACACATGTAGTGCAAGGCTAATATTTCCTAGCCATCCAACATGGAACTGCTCTCTCTTTTTCTTTCAGTATTCAGGACTAAGTAGACAAAGTAATATTTGTTTTGGTTTTCTTTTTAATCATTATTTAAATGGCTGCAATAGTGCATGCCTTATGTTTAGTTTAGAAAGTACATTACATCAGTGGTTGTTTTCCCAGTCTTGTGTTCTTCTAAATGTTCTTTCTGCCCTGTCCTTGTCTGCTCTTTTATAAGCAAGCTCGGAAAGAGGAAACGTTTGAGTTACATTACGAGCTGTTCAGTCTGGCTGGGAAGCAGAGCTATTGTCACTCACCAAAGGTTTACTCACTTTGACTTCCTCTAAGAACCAACAAATATTTGGCAGTGACTCCAGAGCTGAGTTAATTGTTAATAATTCGTGGCCTCCCTATATATGTCATCTGGATAATTATTGCACTCTGCCAAGATGAAGAAAAGGGCAATGGTGAGCAGTCTAAGTCCAGAAAATTAGGTTCTTGTCAAAGGGAGGCCTTGTTTTGAGCCATATTCTGGCTACTGTGTTTTGTGATGCTGGAGGTATAGGATCATAAATCTCACCAATTCTCCCATCAAGGAGGGCAACATGAATAGTGCCCAGTTGCTGTCAGCAACTGGTTCATCTCACACTCTGCATTACACCAACCAGTAAAGTCCATTCACAGGAGAAGAGGCAAAAGAACAAGAAGTCTCCAGTAATTTCAGTAGAGCACTTTTTATCACAACCAAACCAATGATCTGTCCACATAATGATATTCAAGTCCAAATATACCACTTCTGTGTAAGCAATATTTGCATAGCAATGTGGTATCAGTAGCAGATGTGGTCACTGGCACTATCATTTGGTGGATTACTCAGTAAATGGGAAATAATTGCAGGTTAATTTCAGGTTTCATTCAGAGACACTCCCCTTGTGCCTCCTCCTGCTCTGCTGTCCTTTCCCTTTCCTGATAGACTCACTGCAACCTTCCACAATACCAACAAAATATTTCCAGTGAATGCACAATATTGTCATAAATGTTAATGTTAAGTTTAATTTTCTTTCTTTCTGGCTGCCTATTTTGCAGTAATAACACCAAAATGCAATCTAAAAAAGAGCACAACAACTTTTTTAAGAGTTCTAAACAACACTGCAGAGAGTCCTGTTACTCACCTCATGACATTCATTACCCCATTTCCCACCATCCAACATTTTTCAGTAAAGGAGATCAGGATATTAACTCTCATTAAAACATCAGGGGAAGAAATATGCAGGCAAAATGTTTGTATCTGAACTGGAATATAAACTAAGCCCTGGGAATAAAAGACTCTCCAACTTGTACTTTTATAATGCAAAGTTACACAAAACCCCCTCACTATTAAGTAAAAGAAAGATACTTTGCAGCTCCCTAGCCTCCAGTAACCAAGGATCTCAAATCTCTTTATAAACATTATAAGCATGAATTAATTTAGACTGCTAACAGCCCTGAAAAGCAGGTACTATTAATCCTTCTTAATGTATAGGTAAAGTGAGGCATCGAGTGATGAAATGAGTTAGTCACTAAGTGAATCAGTAGCTGATCCAAAAATAAATAATTCTAAGTAGCTTTGCAATCTAAAATAAACAAGCTGAAAAAGAGAAGGTATGGGATGGCAGGGGGTGGAAATGAGAGAACGAGGGATAGTAGGGAATTGTAGTAAGTGATATTATATGAAGGCAGTGCCTCTTAAAGCACCTAAATAACTCATACATCATTATTAAATATTTATTTCCCCAAGTTCAGGAATTTGGGGAGATGGGAAAGCTGGTTCTGCTACATCTGTTCTTAAATTAACATGTTTCTTCTAAGCCTTCATTAGAGAGAACTTTGACAGAAAAAGCAGAGGGGAAAAAAACTCTTCTGGAATGCTTTTAAAGGGAGAACTAAAGCAAAATGCATGGGAGAAACCAAACGTGTTTGGCTGTCATAGGTTTCATTCACTGTTTAGTGAAGCCATCTAAGGAGAAGCTGTATGCACATTCCTGCCAATTTAGCCTGCCTCAAGGACCATGGATGAGTGTCAGTTTTTGGGAAATTCATTCAGACTTTGCCTGTTCCTGATACATGAAGAATCCATCTTCCCCTTCTGCCAGTGATGGGGCAGAATTAGTGTGCCCAAATTCCCAGCTACAAAACCACATCCAACACTCATTGGAAATGTTCTGTCCCTATTTAAAACATTCATCTCACCCTCTGCAGAAGCGAAGGAAGGAGAGGTGTTTAGCTCCAGCATCTCAGTGATAGATTCATGCATGCAGCCTGTCTGGAGAAGGAGGCAGTGACTCTGGAACTGATTAAGAAGAGACATTTATGGGATTTGGAGGAAATCACATCCAGTTCAACAAGATCACACTGATGATGACCAGGAGAGGGATTCCTCATTAGTGTTTAAGAGTGCTTAGTAAAGGATCCCTTAAAAGAAAATTCCAACCCTTCTAAACTACTGTTCCTCCCCATCTTTTAAGCCTCCCAAAATCGCTGTATTAGCAGACACAATTCATCATGCTCCCTCCTCACCTCAGAATAAACAGCACAGATTTCTACCTCCCTGTTCAACCCACCTTAGCCACTCTACCCTGCAAACTGGCTCCTTCTTGAGCTGAGACTACAATAAGGTCTCCACACCGGTTTCATTCTCGGGTGACCTGTTGAGGTGAAGAACAAGAGGCATTTTAACACAGGCAGGTGCAGAAACACCCAAACTTTTCAGCCTGGGCTCAGAGCTGGCTCCAGTTCAGGCTGTATATTTTGGCAGTTCATTCACAACACAGTGTTGACTGCATGACACAGCCTCAGGCTCGGCGATTGCCCCTCACCTTGGAGCAGGGGAAGGTGAGATTATATCTGCCAGTCCCTAGTGTGGATCTGGGCTCCCAACACTCATCCCAGGAGAGGAGCTGGGAATGGCACAGTCTGCAAACGTTCCACTGCTCTCATGAAATGGCATCTGGGGAGGAGGGAAGGTCTGAAACCACCTTTGGTCCTGCTGATCCACTTCAGGAATAAACAGGAGTTGTCACACGAACAGGTAAGCAGAAAGGTAAGGAAAGGTCTGAGCAATGCAGGCTGGATCAGGGCTGTCCATGCCCACTTCAGTGGAGGAATGCAGATGACACAGACCCTCCCTCCTCGACTGACTGGCTGCTGTGTACAGGATGTTTTGTTCTTTTCCTTTCCTGTTTTCTCTTCTTTGTGGGACAGTGTTTTTGTTTTGTTTCTTTTCTCCTTTTCTCTTTCCAAACCACAGTTCAGGCCAACATAAATTATTTTCTTTTTTTTTTTTTTTTTTTTTTTTTTTTTTTTATTTCTTCTTCTAGGGCAGGCCACAGAGATACTCTCTAGGAAAAAGAGAGATTTTCACTCTTCATTTCTTTGTCACCTCCACTCACCACCTGAGAGTGGTGCTGAGCATGTGATCTCTGAGTGGGATCCCCATACAGCACAGAAGATATTTTGAACCAGACAGTGTGTTTTGAGCTCTGTGTAGCTGTTGCAAAGCTGCTTCCATGTTGGGATGTGAGAGCTGGTTTGAAAATCTCAGCTCCATCACTACAGAATCCTTGGTCCCCTCGCTGGCTGCAGATTTGGCACTAAGCACTTAAGTACCCAGAAAGGCTCCAGCTCAAATCTGATGGTGACATATCTCTCTACTTACACCTCCTTCATCCCAGCTGCCTTGGGCCTGCACTAGGGCACAAAGCAGACTCAAAGCACCACCTTTTACAGAGCCCTAAGGTAGCTTGTTTTGTCCAGATCCATCCCACTCAAATTTCACCACTTGTCTTAACACCTGCCTCTGTCCTTCAACTACATCCTCCTTTTAATGCACTTGTGGTTAGACAGGTCAGGGCTTAGGTTTAGAGTCCAGCTGATGGGCAAGCACTAAATGTGACCTGAGAGCAGGTTTTGATACAGCTCCACTAACCCACTTCACACGTGGTTTTGTCCACCTGAGAGCAGGGCACTGCTGAATGGCTGTAAAACACATAAAACCAGCATGTAGGTTATCAGATATTCCTGTTTGGCTTGTCCAGAGTCCACAGGTCAGTACAAAACAGACAACTGAGATAAGTGGTGTCTTGGATGTTTATGTAGTTTTTGTAGAGCAAGAACCACAGAAATTACCTGTGTCTCCATCAGACACAGCTGGTTCCTTATGGCCACTCCAGGCACTAAAGAATGTGTGAAAAAGTCTTTCAGGAGGTACCCAAAACCAAGGGCAGGCACCTAGAAGAGTAGAAGAGTAGAGAGCACAGTTCTGAGTATGGAGACAGGAGCTTTTCCCTCCCTCCATGTATGCTGGCTGCAGCTCTCTAATGAACTGTGACATTTAAAGGAAGAAGCTACCTCACCCCTGTGAAACTGGTGGAAGTCCTCCCTTTATCTCCTCTTGCACTGGTTCTTCAGATCTGAAACACAGCCACTCCTGTCCCCCTCCCAAGGGTGGCCAGAGAAGGAAAGGGACACCTTACCTCACCCCTTCCATCTCCTTGTTCCCTATCCCCCATGGCAATATTACACATCCTGTTCTCATCATCGGAGTTCATAATAACAAATGTAACAATCTCCTAGAACAATGGGCCCCCATGATGTCTTGACCACCTGGTGGGGTTTTCTTATTAGCTTCACAGCCAGTACCTTTTTTCCACTCCATAAAAGAATTAGTCAATCCAGGAGCACACGTCTGGCTTTTGACACAGGCACGGAAAGAGGCGGGGAAGGCAGCTCTTCAACAGCGAGTGTTTACGACCTGCTTGGGCCTCGGATGCCGTCACAAATGCTGCCAGATGAGCCCAATCCTACGCATCCCTTTCACCTTCAAAGCCTACCTCTGCACCTCAGATGAGGCTTCTGCAAGGCTCAGGTCTCATACAGGGATGAACCATACACGTCTCTCCAGACCATCAGAGTAAGACACATTCTAAGCACTCCAGGCGTAACCATGAGCAAAAAAGCCCGGTCGAAGTGCAAAGATCAGCAGTATTTTTCAAGCCTGTTTTGAAGGTGCTTTTGAGTCTTCCCATCACTACTCAGAGGCTGCTGCCTATCCCCATGACCACAATATATTAGCTCCAGTAGCTTTTTCAGCGACTCAGCTTTGCCACAGCTTCCTGCTTTTGAGCATACCCTGTGTGCACTCGGCTGGAGCTTTGCCAGCCCCAGCTTTTGCTCAGGTTTGGTTCAGTCTCATACAAGATGGGTGTTTGGTATGAGGCTGCTTTTTGTATTGGAAAAAAAAAAAAAGTCCAACTGCTACACCTGAAGACTGTAGAGGAGCTGCTGTTTCCGATGAAACCTCCTTGCTCCTGTTTTGAGACAGTTCACAGACCTCCATGCATGGGGGTCTTGAAAATGTGCTCCTAATTATTGACCCCTTGCTTCAGGAGCTGCTACCTTCCCCTCTCCCTCAATACATTGGCTAACTCCTTCTCATTTACACCAAAGATAAATTTAGTTTGAAAAGAGAAGAGCTGGGTAGGTTCTGAAGGAATATCCACAGCTATTTTTGTTACACATTTAGCTAATTGGCAGTGCTGATCTGCCAAGCATCCCAGGTAAAGGTGAGCCCTTGAGCTAGGTCTGCAGTTAGGGCTTGCTTTCACTGCTGAAAAAGCTGGGTTTGGGTCTTTTCCCTTAACCTCAGGATGACTGAGGTGCCTGAGCTAACCTGATGTAAAACTATCACAAAAAGGATGTGCTTTCTCTGACTGGGGTGAATTTGCTGAGATCAGTCCCTCATCCCTGAACCCCACTTCACAGTGGGTTTACCCTGGAGCAATACTGATGGGCCTCTTCTTTGTATTGTTGCTCTGATTAGCAAGCTGAAGCAGCTTAGCTGTGCTTTAGCACGTTTTCCTAATGCAAGTTTAAAATCAAGAACACCAAGATGTTCTTTACCTCAGGCTGAGAGCCAACAGTTATGAAGTCCCTGATCTAAACCTTCATAACTATGCTAAAATAACAAATACAGAAAATGTAAAAACCCTAGGACTAAACAAGTGTTTACCACGTTTCCCTCCACAACAGCATGAGCTCAGTAGGAGAGAGAAATGTGTTTTTCCAGCACTGGCCGGTTTTATGACCCTGGGCAATATTTTGCCTACTGGTTCCCCCCCTTGTTGTCTTCATCCCTACAGCTGGAAGACCTCTGGGGCAAGGACAATGTCTCATCACAGGCAGGACCTTGAGCAAGGCTTCTCATGTCATTGCAGGGGGGCAAATTACCCAAGAAGACAATTGAGTAACCGAGGTAGGGTGCAAATCCGTGTCCTCGTGTGCCACACCCACACCCACGGTGCATTAGGGACTTACCTTGTTTGTCCCCATTGACCTGTAACTGGATGCAAAGCCAAGCTTTTCATGCTGACTTTTGATCTAAGATCATGAGCAAAAGTGGGACTGAGCAAAAAGTCCCACCTATATTTTGCAAAGATCTTGCTCGTTTCCCCTGTAACAGAGGGTGTTTTGATTTCTGCAGGACCTATACTTTTAAAGTAAGTTTGGGGTTGTGGGGGTTTTTTTCTCAGAAACTTTTACAAGAAAAGCAACATAATACGGACAGAATGAACAGCGGCCAAGATTAAACCTAAGTTTTGCAAAGAAATGGTGCATTTTCAGTTATTGCTTGAGAGGTGGGGGTCAGTGGGGATCTCCCAGGTAACAAGAAATAGGACAACAGGAAATGGACTCAGGTTGGAGAAGTTTAGATTGGATATTAGGAAAAAATTCATCACTGAAAAGGTGATCAGGCATTGGAACAGGCTGCCCAAGGAAGTGATGGAATCACTGACCCCGAAACTGTTCAAAAAACATGTTTAGAGACATGTTTTAGTGCTGAACTTGGCAGTGCTGGGTTACTGGTTGGACTCAATTATCTTAGAGCTCTTTTCCAACCTTAATGATTCTGTGATTCTAAGAAAACCATCTCACCAGCATTTGTCACTCTCTGTGATCTCTCTCCATCAGCATCTATGGAAGTAATTTATTGACAGAGAAGTAAATATGCAAATCCAGGTGAATACTAAGGAATATTCACCAGCAAAAATGCAAGACTTTCTTAGTAGTGAACGTATTGCATTTGCACCAGGAGGTCAGATCCAAATCTGAGAAAAGAGTTTGTTAAATGAGTGCTGTCACTGAGACATTACTCCAAAACAAAACACATTGGTCTAAACTCAGCCACAATATGAGACACGGGAGAACTCACATAACATACATGTTTCTAAAAATAGAGCTAAAGCGATATCTGAAGTCTTCAATGTTGATCATCTCCAAGAGATATGCTCTGCCTCAGTCAAGGAACAGACAGTGCACCACGTGACCATTTTGTTCAATCAAAACACTTTTAATATTGAATGAATGAATGAAACAAAGAAACATTAGAAGGAAACAGGAATTAAAATTATTGCTTCACCAGTGATTCCAGATGAGATAGAAGTCGGCAAAACTCACTGCTTAATATTATTGTGGGACTGTGCGAATATCTAATTTATTGGTTCATGTGTACATTTAAAATGTAGAGTTTCATAAAAATTCAGATCAACTCAGAATGAAAATATTCGGAATTTTCGGCAAGTCAACAGAATTCAGATTAATTCCAAAAATATTGGTTTCGTTCAAAATGAATCCATGTGCATATTTTTTATTAATCTTTTAGAGACTATTTTTTAAAAACTATACTGGCATCAACTGACAATCAAAACTGCATCTTATACTTGTCAATATACTTCATTTTAAAGCATGAAAATGGAGCTTTGCAGCTCTTCAGTAATTCAAGATTTTTTTCTTTTGAGAAAGTTTTGTGCTGTAACAAATACCAACTCACAAAATATTTCTGTCTGCTTGCATTCCTTTTATTTTATAAAATTAAATTTAAAAAGAGGGGACAGGTAGGGCTTAGCTTTAAGATAACTTTTTCACCAGCTGTACCTGAGGCAGGAACTTGATATTCTACTCCCAGCCCTGTCATTTTCCAGGTGCCAAACCCACTTCCACCACCCCAGCAAAAAGAAAATTGATGGTTCCCAACTCCTCATGGAGTAATCCATGATTTGCACACAAGTGGGGTGATCTGGAGGTGTCATGAAGTGGGGAGCTGAGGAAGAGACAGTGTTCTACACCAGGGTAAAAGTCAGTAGAGTGGTCCAGCACCAGGATCTGCAAAGACCAACCTTCATGGGGGAAAGAGGTGAGTGGTGAGGTGCCTCCTCACCTTCTGAATAGCTCAGCTTCAAGCAGGAAAATATTTGAACTAATGCCCCCAGGAAAGAAATGAGAAAAGAAAGAAAGCTGAACAAATAGATCACAGAAACACAAAATCCCAGAATCCCAGAATCCCAGAATCCCAGAATGGTTTGGATTGGAAGGGACATTAAAGATCACCTGGTTCCAACCCCCTACCTTGGGCAGGGACATCTTCCACTACACCAGGTTGCTTAAAGCCTCATCCAACATGATCTTGAACACTTCCAGTGATGGAGCATCCACAGCTTCCCCAGGTAACCTGTTCTAATGCCTCACCACTCTCACAGTAAATAATGTCTTCCTAATATCTAATCTAAACCCGCTTTCTTTCAGTTTGAAGCCACTACCCCGATCAAAGCAGAGCAACTGAAAACTGCACTTTTAATACCTCACCACCGAGGTCCCAGGCCCACTGTACACTCCACATAAGTCAAGCCATTTATATTATGCAGCAATGGGATCACATCAGTAAGAACATGTCTAGTTAATCCCATTTTAGAAGAATCCATCGAAGAAAAAAAAGAACTGCCCTCATTCTATTATTAGCATAACAAATCATCAGTGGGTTTGAACCATAACCTCAGATCTCAACTCTGCTACCAGGACCCTGCATCTCTATTTTTATCTTTCTAACAGGTGCAACTAGAAAGAAATGAAAATGTCCATGCCCCCCACTGTGCCTGCATCATGGATTCTTCACCTGGGCTGGGAATCCAGGTTGGGAAACAGAGTCTGGCCATGGTGCTCAGAAAAAAAAAATGGCTATTTCTACTTTCTGCCCTGGGTTCTGCAGGGTGCATGGAGCATTTCCAGGCATCGAGGCAGAGTCAGCTTGTTCTGCTCCTCTCGCACAGCAGTTGACTTCTTCACCTGCCTAAGAGGGTCGCAAAGGAAACAGCTAACTCATCACTTTTTGTTGTCAGTTATAACTACAAAGAGACCCCAAAAGGTTTTATCCGCTCTTGTCAAACTTCAGTTGGGAGCAGCAGATAGAAGCTGCCGTTTGTTTTCTCTATTTCACCACGAAGGTGCTATAAATAGAAGCCTGTGTGCGGCTTTCTGGCTCTCTGAATATATGCCTCACACCTTCTCCATTTTTTTTTTTAACACCCACATAAACATTTGCCTGTCACCAGACCCACAGAGACACACATTTTCCACAACATGCCTATCAAGAAGAAAGAAAAAAAAAGAAAAGAAAAAGAAAATTAAAAAAGAAAAGAGTTCTTTGTACATGTACTGTGCATGTGGAGATATCTGCATACATGTGTTTGCATGCAACAAGGTTTATGCTCATGTAAATTGAGCTTCAGCAACCCTTATGTTGACCTTTGGGATGCTTATAAGTTCACTTTGCTGTCCTAAGTTTCACATCTCACCTGGTGTGAGATGTGATGCTTTCTGTCAGTGGGCTGTGACTTGGCATTATTAACATTGCTACCGTGCATGGCAAAGATGTTCCTGTGCTCTTTCTGTTGCATGATTTTTAAGGTTCCCAAAGTGTATTAGGAGGGAGACTGGCCTAATGCTGAGCTGCTTTGCTGTCTGAGCTGGAAACCCACCCTGGGAGATAAGGAGGCTTAACAGAAGCTGTGACCATCTCCTCTGGGCCAGCACTGGGGAAGCTGACACGGGAAAATCTGGAGCTGCAGAGGCTGCAGCAGGACGGACCCCCTGTAAGCTGGGCACTGGAGGAGTTTTGGGTTTCTCCTGCAAAGTGCTGAGTGCTGAGAAGGCTGAGAGCCTTCCAGCGTCTGAGGGACGGTTCCTTGCCCCACGTCAGGGCTGTTTCCTGTCAGAAGTTTCAAAGAGGTAAAACATGGTGCAGCTGCTCTGCTTTCTGCTCACTGTACCCAGGGGTAGCTCAGATTGCTCTGCCCTGCGTCAGCCTGCAGAACATGCCCTTCTTGGCATCATTTCGGCCTTCAAGTAATCTTTTCCCTTTTTCCTTTACTTTTGCTTTCTTTCTTTTTTTTTTTTTTTTAGTTTCTCCGTTTCATGTTTATATGAAATATAAAATATAAAAGATATATCTGATATAAAATATATGGGTGCATCACATTGTGCTGACATAGGGCAAAAAATCAGCCATCACACAATTTTTTTGGTCCCTCTGGAATTCTATTTTGATGCCAAAAGGTGCATTTTCCTTAGGTTCCCTGCCAGACTGGATTTTTTAAAAAAGAAAAAACCCTTGTGATATTCAAGCTGCCTGAAGACCTGCAGAAAGATATAGACAGTTGCAGAAAAAAACAGGAGAGAAAAAAAAAACTGTGAGGTTTTTCTCACCCCTCTCCCTCCCTTTCTTATTTTTGCACAGGTGTTCAAACTGCGAAGAGCCAAACAAACCTTCAACTTTGGTTTGATATGTGAGATCGTGAAAATAAGGGTGGCTGATGCTATTTTTATTTTTGCTGAAAATCGGAAACTGGGTGACATTTGTATAGGTATATGGAGGTTTAGATCAGATATTCGGGAAAAATTCTTCACTGAAAGGGTGGTCAAGCATTGGAACAGGCTGCTCAGGGAAATGGTAGGATCACCATCCCTGGAGTTGTTCACAAAATCTGTAGATGTGGTGCTTAAGCACACGATTTAGTGATGGACCTGACAGTGCTGGGTTGATAATTGGACTCTGTGATCTTGGAGGTCTTTTCCAACTTAAATGATTCTGTGATTCCGTAAGTTCTAGTCCTGACACAGTTCATTTAGACTTTATTTACCATTTTCCTCACTGATCCAACATTACAGACCAGCATTTTATAACCATTCATGTTTTCAGATGACAGCAACTTGTCATGTAGTATCTATTTTTAAGAAACTGTATAGATGCACATGAGCTTTCAATAATTGCTTCCTTTATTGACTCATGTCCATGCACTGTGGTCTAAGCATATATCATCTTAAAGGAAATGTGTACATTCATGAACAAGGCAGTCACTGAAAAATGTGCAAAATGTTGTCCCAGGTAACCATGTTAACTTCCCTTAAAAGTGAGTTAAATCTCTTAAAAAAAAAAAAAAAAAAAAAAAAAAAACTTGACTTAGCTGGGTTATCATGAGGCCACTATAAGCCAGTAAAAAAAAAACAAAAAATTGTTGTAATTACCTTTTTGAAATAAAAAAAATTGAATAATATTATCTGCATTCCTGTTAAATGGGATGTCAGGCCCAAGACTGAGCTGAGACTTGCATGGCAGAAAGTTTTTGATGACATATGGGTAACAAAGTCAGTTGAAGTGGTTCTCAGTCATACTGAAATCACTGGCAGAGCGCTCGAAGATGCCTCGGCAGCAGAATCTGAAGCGATGGGATGACGTGAGCAGCAGCAGCAGAAGCCTTGATAGGAACTACATGAAAAGTTTCTGTGTTCACCATGAAAAATGGGGTTTGGAAGTGAATTTCCCATGGCACTAAATTGATTGCAAGGGAAGGATACAGAATCACACCAGCTGAGGCTCTGGTCTATCATTCAATTAAGGAACTGAATGTATGAAATGCCTTGCTTTGTTGTTTTAGCTAGACTGCAAATGTGTTTACAAGATAAAATAAAAGGAAATTGTTGTCCTGTTTCTTTAAAATGTCCATCTTTTTGACCTTCCCAGGTGCCTCGTGGGCTTTCAGTTGCTATGTTGGGAAATAACTCTTGAATGACAAATTATCTTAAATGTAGAAATAGAAATAAAACCAAATAAAGTCTTCCAGTTTCTGCAAACAGTACTCAGTCTTTTCTAATATGACCAAATTTCTGCCATGATAGTTGCCTCCAAATGCCTGAACTGAAGATGTAGGAAGGCTGATACCTCCAGCACCTTCATATCACTTCCATTGTCCTTGGTGCATCTCTCATTGCTGACAGGTTCAGCTACACAGTGTGAAAGTTTGTTCATCTGGACCTTTACCACATTATTCTGAAGTTTCATAAATTTCAGTCACCTCATCATTCTCTTCATGATCCGGGAAGGGGAGGAGGCTGCTGAGACTGCCATGCAGGTGTCCCCATCCTCAGCCTGATCTCCTTGTGAACAGCACCAATGGTATTAAAAGGAGGATCCTCTCCGTGCAGCACAGTGCAGCACCAAACTAAAGCTTCAGGAGGGAACACAAGACAAAAATGAGAAAGCACATCTTTCTGGGCAGTATTTGCTAGAGCCCTAGAGGTGTGGATGAGCTTGAACTATCCCAGAAAATGGAATGAGCCAAGAAGGGCTTGTAGCAGTCAGAGGAACAAATTGAGCAGCTTTTAAAGGGCGTTTTGATGAGAACTAGAGCATCCAGAGATGGGGTGGAAACAGGCAGGATAACTGTCCAGAGGTCAAACTGGGAAATTGTTTCCAACAAGCAGTGTTTACAAGACCTTAGATTTCCTTCCTCAAACTTATGGTATTAAATTAAGGACGAAAATAAGAGTATATCTTCAGCTATTCAAGTTTTAGGCATCCAGCCTAAGATAATTGTCAACATTCCCTCTATTGTCATGGCAAAGAGGCAATGAGGGACAGCTCATTGCCTAGAAGGCAATGAGGGACAACTATTTTAGGACAAAATAATATTCCTTTGAAATCACTGTTTAAGCTGAAATAGTCTAGAGGAAGTATTCTAAAATTATTACTGTGGTTTTGGACTGCGTGAGTGTGCTTTTGCAGCTTCCAAAGTTTTTACCAATATTTGTCAACTAATAAGTAAAGGAGCAGCTAATAAAGTGTGTTTATAAACCTATAATGGCACAAGCTTGAACTGGTACCTTCTATTTTTTGCTCCCTGCATACTTCAAATTCCCAAACAATTCAGGGCAGGGTGTATAAATCTGGGATGTCATTTATCTTGACCCATTTGTTATGCATCTCAGCTATGTTGGTCATCCAACCATCACCTGGGAGACAGATACCTTCAGAAGAAGACTTGTCTTAAATTTATTAACAAGCCAACTTTGTCAGAATTGCCCAGCCTGAGCAATGAGGTGTCTGAATTCTGCCAAAAACATGTCAAAGCCTGAAAATGGATGGAGCAAAGAAAGAATTCCCTGAAGATTCTGATCCCCTAAACATGTGAATCACACCAGCAGCATAGGACCCCTCATAAAATGCAGTCACATTGCTTTCTTTCTAAAAATCAGAACAATCCATCCCTTAAAGAGAACACTAAACTATAAACAGTGAAACAAAATCCTCTTGGGGCTCATAAGCCTCTCTTCAGCCACCACCACTGCTCAGCAGGTGCTTGCAATGCTTATATTATTAGCCCATTCCAGGATGAGACCTCTGGGAACCTGGCTTTGGAGATGGTCCAAGAAAGGCAAGCAGAAGTAATTTTGTCATATGTTTAGTTGGGATGTGATGTGTAGTCATTCCACGCTCTTCTGGATTTGGCTGATTCTGAGCAAAAGCTGGATATGTCTCCAAATCTTTGAAATGTAGGGAACTGAGTAGTGCTGAGAGAACTAAAAGTGGTTTTGTGGAATATGTGTTTAAAGACTCTGGATGCTTCAGACAGGTAGCTTTCCAGATTTGGAGTTGTCCAAAAAATCGTATTAGAGATCCTGGAGGATGTTATGGAGGCCTTATATTTCCCTTCATGGTAGGCAAGCAAAGCCATATCCCATGATGTCCCCAGAGTATCCCAAGCCCAGATCAGTCAGAATATTTGGCCTTCTGGGACCCATGGGAACACCATAAAAGCACAGTGTAGGTAAATCTTTATAGAACTAAAGTCTCATTAGGAAAGACCTTTAATATCAATAGTCCCCAAATACCACTGGCCAAATTCTACCACACTCAGCAGGAATGTGCTGTGGGAGATGTTAAACACTGTTCTTCCACCCCACCTGAGCTGAAGCAGCACTGGTTTTCCGAGGCACACACTGTGGGTCCCATAAAGCCACGAGACACAGGTTGGATCTGCTGTTTCCCAGAGTTTTCCAAGTCGGTATTTGAAATATGGGCAGATCAGATTCTCTCCTTCTTTAACTTAAAACCAACTGCTTTGGTTACATTTTTCATGGCGTAATGTTCAGAGAGTTCGTACTTCACCACTCTTCTGTTACACACTACACAGTGGAAAAGGAGGAAGGAGAGGGAAGGTACATGTAAGTCTGCATAACCTCAGAACAGAGTTTAATGAGGGAGAGGGTAACACTTAATTCAAACCCAAAGCATCCATTAGTACATTACCTTTGCACCGTATCAGTGCAATGCATTTCACTCCCTTTTCCAAATACCATTTAACATAAACCATTTATTTTTTCAACTTTTCCCACATGCATTTTAATGCAGGATTTGGACACCTTTCAGAAGAGCCGTGTGATGTAATGCATTTGAGAGACATAACAATGTATATGTGGGGTTTGGAAAATCTTTTGCAACACGAATAAAAATAACTGCTCCTTTCAAAAGGCAGCATCTGACCTGCTGTCAAGGGTTTTGAGGAAGATGGGGAGAATAGAAATTGTCTTTATAATAAGTATTTCTACATTATCATATACAAAAGCACAAGGTATGTCTACAGAGCACAGCACTAGTTTGGGTATGAAAGAACAGAGCTCCATGCACTTGTTTTCCTCCTTGGTAGGGAGTCCTGTGTTCCAAGGGAATACTTTTTCCACAACCAAGCAACTATTTATATTTTTATATAATTTCCCACTGTGCCTTGTAGACATCTACCCAAAAATATGAATTATTTCAACAAAAGAGATTCATCTGAAATAAATGGACATCTGACCCTGGGTGATTCCTCTCATCTTAAATGAGACATCGTTACATGTCTAAAATGGTTGCATCTGTCACAGCTGAGGGTTCAGGTTACTCAGCAGCCCACATACTCCTCCTCTCCAGCTACATATTGCTGCCACCAAGTACTACAGCCCTTCATGAGGGGATCTCTCAGCTCCTCGGGAGCTGCACGCTGTTCCAGAGCCAGCCCTGAGAGAAAGGACTTTTCTCTGGCTACAGCCCTGCTCTGAGTTTCAGAGAAATGAAACTGAAGTCTCAGTATTTTTGGTCTGAGTTGAAGCACCCCACTGGTAAAATTTCCTGTGTCTCATTTTGGGTGTGTCTGGACATCCCATGTGGTCAGTGTGGGGCAGTGGACCTCGTATGCTGTAGTAGCAGATTTCTGTTGGGTTTTAGTGCATATGAGTTCGTGGGAACTTGCATAGACAGTTTTAAGGAAACACAACAAACTTTGGGGACTCAGCAAGAGTTTCAGGGCGTTGGCAGCTCTCTGAAAATTTGTTATCAATTAAAATGAGATACAGTCTACTGTGCTTACACATGGTAGTAATATTTAAATCCATAGGGACATCCCACTGAAGACATCAATATTTAGTTGGAGTCAAAGAACTGAAACGTAACTGAGTGTGATATTTCATTATAATTTTTAGCAGCCTATTTAGTGCTAAGTATTCACTTTTAAGATTCCAAAATCACAAGAATTTGACCTGAAGTATACTAATTTGTCATAAAATTAAACTTTCAAGTCAAATAAGATCTTAAATACATACAAAATCTCAAAAAATAATTTAAATATCTTTCAAGAAAAAAAGAACTGAAACTGTAAGAAAGAAGAAAGAAAAAGAAAAAGAAAAAAAAAAAGAGGGAAATAAGGCTACATTTGACTAAAGGAAGACAAACATCTGGCTAGAGAAGGATGCACTTTCAAAAATATTTTTTTTCCTTGTATCCGGGTTCATCTTTGTTAGCTCAATAAAAATTATAACAGTGGGGTGTGCCTGTGAGACAGGTATCTGTAAAACACTGAAATAATGCTCAGTGTGCTGCCAAAGCCCTGGAGATTAATTTTTAACAGGATACCTGATATTCTTTTCATCCCCAAAATCAATTCAAGCACCATCAACAATCTTTGCTTGCACTTTTCTAGCACATGTTAAGCTTGTGAGGCTGTATCAGGACATTGTTATTAACCAAGCAGTAAAACTGGTCTCGATATTTCAGATAAAAACACCTTTCCCAGAGCTGGTTAACAGTAGATCAGGGTAACAAAGGCAGCAGATCTTCCAGGCTACACTTTGTACTATCCCTGTTGTCTTCCTTCTGCCTGGGGTTAGGCTGGGTGATTGCACATCACACCAGCCCTTGCTGGGGAGCTGCAGCCTTCTTCAGCCATTATTTCTCCTGCAGGAAAATCCCTACGGTTGGTTATGGAACACACTCCCATTTGTTTAGCACAGGGGTAGATAGGGAGCAATGATGTTGTGGTGAGATGGGGAAGTTCCTGTTTTCCCCACAAGCAGATAGATCCTGTGCCCAGCACCAAAACAGTCGAAGAAGAGCAGCTGGGTCCTTGCCGAGATGAATTTGGAGGTGAGATGGTGCCAGTTACCAACATGCCTAGAGAATAAAAGGTATGTGGGCTCTCTCTGATCCCTGTGTTGATGTGAGGGCAATGTGATAGGAAGAGAAACAGATTGCCACAAAAAATAACCACAAAAACTTACCTGGGAGTATCCTTTTCATTCAACCTGCACAAGAAAATACCACATTATTACTGTGTTGTCCTTTGTAAACAAGGGTGATGCCACTGACAACATAATTCCTTTTGTACATATGTGTGTGAGTTGAAAAGTCTTTCTTGTGAATGGTGGGTTTGTTACACAAGCAGAGAGAAGAAATTCAAGCTGCTGCTTATCTCTTCCTGATTATCCCATGCAACTATGGCAGTGAATTCCAGGGGGAAAGGATCTCTCCTTTGGAAATGGAGGAAGATCAATCAGCAACATCATCTAAAGGAAGTCTTGGTCTCACAAAAATTTTGTAGACCTGGTGGCATGTTGTCTCCAGCCCGTTTTTAACCCAGCATGTCTCTGATGAAGGAGGTGGTATTTTATGCTGGAGTCACATTTCTGCCTTGACACACAAGGTCCTCATCTGGCATGAGCTTCTTCTAGTCCCTGTTGTCCCTGCAGAAAGAGTATTCCATGCTGCAGGATCCTTTCCCACTGACATCAGTGAGAGAATTTGTCTATGAAATTAGAAGTTAAGATTTTTTTTACGTGTTCCAGAGCTGGCATTAGGTCCAATAGAGGCAAAGGCACCTTCACCCTGTGTGATTTATCTATCTATCTCTCCAGTTTAACCTATGGGCCTTCCTCAAACTGGCCCTCAGGTGATCAGCTGAGCTCTACAATGCAGATGTCCACATGAGAGATACAGGTAAAAAAAGCCTCTGGTCTTCACAGGAACACTCATGGTCACAAAACTCCACATTTTCTGGAACCCCGAAGCATCCCCTGCACCAACAAAACCCTGTGCCAAGGAGAAAGGGGAAGATATCTCTGTTGGTGACTGGTTTCTTCTGGTACAAACACACAAATACTTTGCAGGGAGGTTCTTCAGTGCAAGGACATATCTTGTCTATAGCATCTTCTCCACATGCAGTGAAGGCCCTTGTTTCTGAGTCCCTGCAGGACACCTCCCATGTTAAAGAAAACTTGTCATTTCTCCCAAACAAGGGAGGAAGGAAGAGCTTGTGGTTAATGCAGCAAATGGAGGCTCAGGAAATCTATGTTCATATCCTGGTTCTACCACAGGTTTCCTGTGTGACCTTGGGCAAGTCCCCTAATCTCTCTCTCCCTCCCTTCCCCTCTGTGTAAAATGGGGATAAAATAGTTCCCAATTCTAAAAGGACTAAAGTCTTAAATTGGCTTATGAATGCATGTGTGGACCAATCCTTTCTTACCTGTGTGAGATCAGCTGACAGGACTCCAGCTCTGGTGTTCATAAATGTTTTTCATTATCTAGGTTACAATATATTTCACTCCACCAACCATACGGATGGACAACTCCAAGAATCAAACCATGTGCCTGAGGGTATTGTCCAAACCCTTCTTGTACCCTGGCAGGCTTGGTGCCGTGACCACTTCCCTGGGGAGGCTGTTCCAATGCCCGACCACCCTCTGGGTTAAGAACCTTTTCCTAATATCCATCATGAGTGTTCCCTCTTCCCACTCCAGCCAGCCCCACTCCTACCCACCCATGGCTGTGAAGGTGTGTTGGTCTTCAGTATGGCAGATGTCTGGACATTCAATAACAGAGGCTGTTTGGGTTGAGTTGGACCTACACTGTCTGCCAATGTCTACAGTGACTCAGGAGAAACCAAAAAACAAAAGTGGGTTTTCATCCAAAACTTTTCCATTTAGAGGTGAGAATGTGACAAACCTGGCCTGTAAAGACGTAGACAACAGGTTGTCAAGTCCATCAAACCCAGATGTGTTCACTCATAAGGCAAAAAAAGGGCAGTGAGACTTTATTTAAAACATACATTCTGTTCTCACATCCCTTTGAAGAGATGATGTGGGATAATTCGAAGTCTCCTTCTTACACAAACATTGCAAACACTTCCTGTTGGTACTATAAAAGGACAGTCTAGCTAAGTAAACAGTCCTCTTCATAGTTGTGTCTAAGCAGGAAAGCCCTGTGTTCTTCACCAATAGCTCCATTGATGACTACAATTGTTCTAGTTATTGTTTGCATTCGTAGTAACACTGATTATAACAAAAGATCAAAACAGGAACTTCCTTAAACTTATTAAATGCTTGCAGTTGGGGCCTGGATGTTGCTGGCATAAGGATGGATGTGCATTGACGTGCTAGAAAAGGGGAGCCAGAACATCAGCTTGCATAAATCATGGTCTTCACCACCAGCTGAGAACCTGCCTTTGTCATGGCATCTTGTGCTACTCCAGAGTTCTTATTGCCCCGCTGTTACCCACTAAATTTCCCCACGCACCATTTTCTTGTACCATGAATTAAAGAAAAAGTGGAATTTGAGAAAGCGAAATAATGGGACCAAAAGCATAAAAGGAATTCATGGCAGAGTCTAGGATAGGGCACAGCCATCCCACCTCTCACTGTGAGTGTCCCACAGAAGGGTCTCTCAGGTGTTCAGTGATCCTCAGCCAGCCCATACACTGCCTCTTTTTCTGTGTTCTTCTCTTTCACTTAACAATAATTATTTTCTATCATTATTAGCTCTTATTTTACCTAAGGAGTCTACAGGTTTCTTTCCAATTTACCACAGAGGAAACCCTTAATCAGCCTCTGAGGTAAAACAAACCATCTACCACCACTAAACACACCATTCACAGTATTTTCAGCTTCTACTGAACCACCAATGGTCAACCTCTTCAATATCATATGAAGAAACATACCCATGGTGGGTTAGATATTGGAGCTACAGCTTTGAAGTGGATGACATGGCAACATCTTCCTCTCCCCAACAGAGCCCTGATGCTTGTTTTGGCTTCTCAATCCTATGTCCCAAGTGTGTGTGTCCTCAGCATTCAGGCAGAGAAGCAGTAGATATATCACTGATAATATCATACCATCCCAAATTCAGGTTGGCTTGCTCCTTGTTCTCTCTCTGTAAGACCAAGATTAAACCACAGGTCTGACTTAGAATGGAGAATTTCCACTGGTCCAACCAACAAACTTCCCTGATTTATCAGACTGGGTCTCCCACAGCTTAACTATGTTGATATAGTGCCCAGGAAAACACAATCCCTAGTAAGACAATATGTGATGTTTAAAAATCTTCTAAGTTGCAAAAGCATGGCTTGTATTAAGGTATTTTATCATTTCATAAATCATTCTTCCTACTTTTTGTCTGACATTGAAGTAATGGCATGGGGAGCAACTGCTTGTAGAGAGAAAAATCTTCTATCATAGCACAGAAAGGATCACCTCAAAAAATGAGAACAAAAACGTAAGTTGATGCTGTAACCAATAAATTCTGCTTCTAAACTGCAAACCTGAACTCCTTTGGAAAGCAGATGTGCCAGCAAGGAGCCAGGGAAGCCATAGTCATGTTTGCAGTTCACTGATCTAGGCAATAACCTGTTTTGCCTGAGCTTGAGAAGGAAATCTCAGGTTGTTGAGTGCACGCTGATTGATACCTGTGGATACAACAGCTCACTGCTGGCTTGCCCAGAGATCTCCAGGCCATATAAAGTATGCAGATGGGCTGGTCAGACTTTCTAGGTCTCCTTCCTAAAGCTCCTTTCCACGTCGCTGTAGGCAGAGAGCTACGATCCACTTTGCAAGAAAAATTCCCAAGAAAACATTGCAGAGGCCAGGGAGGCAACATTCCTGCAAGTTCCTTGTGCTGATTGGATGGGGACAGCCTTTACATTTTTCTTGCCTGTGTCCTCAGACAACATCACCATGATTTGTGAAAGCCTTGACACACTCAGCCCCTCATTGCCTCTAACTGAAGAGGAAACCCATTTGTTCAACTTCAGCTTGTAAAATGATTTGTGCTGCCTGGGAATTTTTGCTGCCTGGGTGAAAAAGTCATTTCTTGTGATATCAAGTGGACCATCTCCCATTTAACACGGGGGACTTAATATGGAAAGTTGTGTTCCTCTCCCAGCAGAGGCACATAGGTTTTATTTTCTCACATGAACCCAAGGAAGTTCCTAGTCATTTCCTTTAGTCCATCTGTAATATATCACCCCTTTTCCACATGGTTTGCAAATGCCCAGGATCAGGTGTAAACCCTTATACACACATACAGAGCACCTGGCACCATGGCAGCCCCAGGCATAACCCAAATATTGACAGGACAAGAAAACTGGATTACCATATCCAAATGGAAAGAACCCCCAACTGAACTTCATATAACACACAGAAATCAGGAATTTAAAGCCCAGCACATGAACTATGAACTTCTCATCCCCCAGTCTCACAGCAGATCTGCTGGATTCAGCTGCCCAACTCGAGCTCTAAGTGCCTCTGTTCTGCTCCATAAACAGCCCGTAGTAAAACCAGGGCAGTCAATGGCACAGCCAAGAAACCCTAATGCTTATCCATCCTTTAACTGGGATTTGGTCCCACTACAAGCCATCTCAGCCAGTTAAGTGGCTTGCTGTTACTGTTTTGCCCCAAATGACATCACCATTTGGCTTTCTGAGTGTACCTCCTTGGCTCTAACCGTTCTCCTTGGCTCTTTTCCCTGTAAACAGGGCCTGATTAATGTTGCAGAAGAAGGGCTGTGAATCACGTATTCCATTCTCTTATGGGAAGTCAAAATGTCAATTTTTCCTAGTTTTAAGTGCAGAGAATTGGGATATTTAATGCAGAATCCCTAGCAACGACACAGAAACTGCAGCCTGAGCCCACAGCTGCAAGCTTCCCAACATACTTTCTGTAACAGCAGCTGATGAATCACCCACTAGAAGATATGCACTTTAAAAAAAAAAATAAAAATGAAACAGCATTCACCAATGCTGCCTATTATCACCCAGCCCCAAATACATTATAAGGATACTCTTTGATAAGGAAAGGGCCCCCCCACACACATCCACAAATCTCTACTGGGATTTTTAAAGGCTGAATGGAAACAGTCTGACAGCCACAGATGTTCCCTCTTCAATCCTGGGTGGCAGCATTTTACTGCCCATGGTGCTCATCACTACTAATGCTTCCAGCTGGTGGCCAAAAGCCGAAACTCTCTCTGAGCTTTTGCTTTGCAAATGCAATGAAATCAAAAGCAAGAGCTTAAAGAGCAGCTCAGGGACCCTGCTGCACTCTCTTTCCATTCCCTTTTTCTTGGTCTTCTCAGCTTTTCAAAATAAATTGACAAATAAAAAAATAAAGCACAGTTTAAACTAATGTTTTTAAGGGGTTGTGTACCTAGTGAGTTAGAATGGTAGAAGAAAGATGACGCACAGGGAAGGCTCAGGGAAATAACTGGAGAGATACATTTAAAAGCACCTACTTGACAAGCAAGCAACCTCTCTGGCACATTTATGATTCCTGATAGTATTATGACTAGCAATGCAACAAATGGATGAGGCAAAAAGAGTCAATAGTTCAATGAAAAGGAGGAACATGTCTTTTCAGGAAGATCATTTTAATCATATACAAAATTTCAGTCATATATGGAATTTAACTGAAGAGCATTCAGATGATGGTCTAGTGGAAGATGTCCCTGGCCATGGCAAGAGGGTTAGAACTAGATGATCTTCAGGGTCCCTTCCAACCCAAACTATTCTAGGATTCTATGATTTAGAAGCATTCAGAACCCACTGAGGTGCACTGAGAAACAAGCTCCGAAATGCCTTAAACCTAGAGGGAATTCTACCCAAAAATGAATTTCCCCCTGACAGAAATTAACTGAAGTCAAATATTAGATAAATACATGTGATGAGACATTCAGAGATAACAGGGTCAAGAGATGAAAAATAATCCATGTTAATCTTGATACCATCACTGAGGAATGCTGACAGTGTATTATCAGTGTTTATTCAGGACATGAGCCCTATTGTGCAAGGTGCTGAAAAGATACACCATATATGTCTGACCCAAAGGTATTTCATAAATCAATATAAAGATATTCAGATGCTTATTTACTAGCTGTGGCATAAAGATTTGGGCAGGGATTTAACTCTAGGAAGGTCCCTTTGCTTCTCTATACTCCACTTCTCACAATGAAAAAAAAAAAAAAAGAGGAAAAGTTCTTCTCTTCCCTGTTCAGCCTGCAAACACCTGGGAGCTAGGGCAGCCTTGGATGGATATATTAAGCCCTTGTGCAAACCCACTTGAGAGCCGAGCAATGTTTGAGCCCAGATCCAGAATGTTGCACCTTGTGTGATGGGCAGAGGTCTCATCACACAGAATGTCTTATTTTTACAGTCCAGCGTAAGATGAGCTGGCCATTTTAGGACACCTGAGGTCAGCATCTCCACTATCTATCACTATTGGGACTTGAGAACAGGACTGGTTAACTCTCTGTCTCTTCAAATATACAGCCTTGCATAGTTTGCAGGTCCCATTCACATGACAGCTTCTCCATGACCAAAGCCAAGAGGGTCTTGAAACCTTGAAAGGAATAGTTAGGCATGTCTCAGAGAGAGATGAGACCAGTTCACCTTTCAAACCTGGGTTACAGAGCACCTACACAACCTACAGCCGTTCCTTTCTTCATCACATCACCTCTTGTTCATGACCAGGTGAGCCAAGCAGACTCATCTATCAGGAAAAGGCTGGTAAATGATATAACCTGAGAGGTTCAGCACCTTTGAGTTGGCCGACAGGATGTCTGTAGAGGTTGTGGGACCAATCTCAGAGGTCCATACTGCTGGCATAACTTGCCCACTGTTCTTCTCAGGATGGTTAGATCCTGCTAATGCAGCATTTGCTGTCCTTATCACCAGCCCAAGGCATTTGAACCAGTTCTGGTGGGAGGAATTGGAAACTAGTTTTTCCTTTAGAACTGCCTATCAGGAAATCCTACTTTGCTTCCTCTATTCCTACCAGGAAACGTTCCTTCACTTTCTCTTCTCCAAACCAATGACTGGGTACGCAAGATCAGCACAAAACTGTTTTACAATAGAGCAAATAACTCTCGGTTTTAAGAACAAATAGAGCCAGATAGATGCAAGGAGCAGCAATGCTGCTCCATGCTGAGCATGTAACTCCTCCTCTCCATTTGCATGACACCCAGAGTAGCAGGAGGTATGAAATAGAGCCGCTCTCGAGTAGGCGGAGGTGAGTATCCAGTTGACTCAGAGCATCGTTCTACACCAGGGTGAAAATTTAAGGGCAGCTGGAGGGATGAGGGGGGAACTTGCCTGACTAAATGGTTTGTTATGTTGATACTGTTGTGCGGGGGGTGGGGGGGGGGGGTGTGTGAAATAGCTGTAGGGTATTCTTTAGAAGCTCTGTGCTCATAGAGAGCTATGGAGGTGGAAAGAGGGGAAAATAATTACTAAATCATGATTGCTATCTGCAGTATTTACACAAGATAGGCCACACAAATGTCTAAATAGTGGAGGCACTTCAGTATTTATTTATTTATTGCTATTGATTTGTATGAAGTGATTTAGTACCCATATGGTCTGGAAAGTATTAAAGAATAGAAAAATAGAACTTTTTCTCAACTGAAGAAAAAGACAGAAGGGATCGATCTCATCTCACCTGTTCCCTAGCCTTTTAAATTCTAGGGCAGAGACAGTCTGTGGAAATTTGGAGGCAACACCAAAGGGTGATTCCTCTGACCCCTGCCATCTCCTTAGTCCTCCAGTGCAGGTACAGCAATACTTGTGTTGTGCCAGAGCTCAGTGCAAGAAAGCTGCCAAGCGGGGTCCATCAAAATACTGTGTAAATAAGTTTGCTACGACTTGGAGTGTGACAGGAACCACCCATCCCCTCACCCCACCGTCCACTTCACCGGAGCTAATCTGGCTGTAAAAGCGAAGGCAGAAGTGAGCAACCAGGAAGAAGGTGGGAAAGGTGCTGGGCATATTGTGGCAGTTTTCCTGATGATCTGCTGAGCAGTGCCTGTGTCCCTGCCACGCCTCTCTCCAGCTGTAAGATCCCATGGACAGGCAATTCCTTGTATCACAAGTGTATCCACCACCTGGAGCAATAGGGCCTCAGTTTTATGAGCAGTATCCAAGCACCAATCTTAATGACAGTAATTTTAATAACCAAAATATCTTTGAAGGGACCTGGAATGAAGGGCTGTTTTGCATCCCTCTGGATTGTTTTTGACTATTGGCCACTAGTAATAAACTATTAGGGAACAAAAAGCAAATGGAAAACAATAGATGTAATTATGTAGCTGGATGAATGTTTCACTTCAAATATTATTGTCTCTGTGAAGATATACAGCATGGATTTGTTATTGCAAAAAGAAATATGCATTGATCTCTTTACCAGGAAACAGGTATGACTGTATTATGTAAATATTACTTCATTTACTGTCAACAACTATAAGCTTATTTTCACTTTGCAAACAGATGACAAACGTGCTTGGAGTCATATAGCATCAATCTTAAGACTGACAAGGATTCCTAATTTTGCAGCCAATTTTTGAAAGTCAAAAGGTCAGATTCAGACTTGGGCTAATGCCATTCACTCCAGCAGGAGTGATGTGCCAGATTCTCCATGTTAGTGCAAATCAGACGTGCTCTCTGAACTTCAACAGCCAAAGAAGGAGTTCTAAAGCTGTTGATTTCAGAGCTAAATTTGACCCTCAAAGCTGAAGCACTGGGTGAGTGAGAGATCTGGATTCCCCCCAATGGGAGCAAGTGAAGCCTAGAAGATTTCTGTAGAAGTTAAAAGATCAGTCACAACACTCCTTGATACATCATTTTAGAACTCAGCTAGTTCTGATGTGATTGCTAACACCAACAAAAAACAGAGCTAAAAAGAGAGGATTTAACAAACCTTGTCCTTCCTGATCTACAGCTTCGAGACCACCATGGAAATGGCTGCAGCTCCCTCAGCCAGTCCACTGCCACCCACCAGCATGGGTTTGACTTCCTGAAAAAGGATGACTCTGGCTTGGCTTTGAGCTCATTCATCCCCATAGGATTATTTTGGCAGCCATGTAACTACAGAAGGATTCATCCTTTAAATTCTCTTCGTGCTCTCCTCCCTGTGTCTTTTGCCAGGAAAGATAATTTACCCTTCAGGGTCTTGTCTGTGAGAAGGGGATGCCCAGACAGAAGAGTGGATCCATCTCCAGATCTAGACCCAGAGGAATTTGGGAAGAAGAGACTTTTCTCTGGTGACTAATCACACTGTGATATCACAGGCTAACTGAGATCTTCCTTCTCTCTTTTACAAGGATTATTCTTGCAAAGCAGAGCAGTCCCTGGGCTCAGACCATCTTAAGCTATTCAATGAGACCTGTCTGGTCGAAGGGTAACACTGCTCAGATCTGGATGTGTCTTTTGTAGGTCAGAATGTAAAACAAAATAATTCCTATGTGATTTTCATGCTTTGATGATCTTGCATGATGCTAACACAATATATGGCCTAATCTAATTTTCAGGGTGTCCAATTCCCAAAATGTACTATTTGAAAGAAAGTGAGATCAATCTTGGAATCATAGAATGGTTTGGGTTGGAAGTGACTTTAATGGCCAAATTGGATAGGTCCATGAGCAACTTGATCTGATGGATAGTGTCCCATGCCCATGACAGGAGTGTTGAAACTAAGGGGTGTTGATCTCTAAGGACCCTTCCAACCCAAACCATTCCACACAGAATGCAGTTTGCAGGGTCCAACACTGCCAAGATGTAGCATTATAATTTAATGGTGGAAAGGACATAGATAGATTTCCAATGTCCAAGTATCATGACCCCAAGCAAAACTCTTATCAGCGAAGTTGATTCCTACAACTTACCCTTCCTTACCTTCCTTTATTATCTGCTCTTTTCCTCTTTCCTTCTACCTCCTTGGCTTTCTCACTTTCTTCCCTGCCATCACCAGGCTTGGAAAAAGAAATTATTAATAATTTCTTGAAATATAGTGGGTACCACCACACTAGAATAGGATTGAGAAAATAAAAGGCTCCATCTCTCAGGGAATTGTTGGGAGTGATTTAGCAAGGGATCACTTAGCATTTGAAGCAAGGCCAGCTCACTGGTAACAAAAATTAAACAAATAAACAAGCAAACAAACAAACAACCCAAACCTACTCTCTTTAACATGAACTCACTGTGACCTGCACACAAAACAATAGGACTTGCATTGGCAAATATCATGTACATCTAAGTATGGAGCACAAATAAGTTTGCAAAGGCACTGGGTAAGAAAGCAGAAGCCTCTCCCCAAAAAAAAACCAGTGAGGATTTCTGTAGGAAATTTCTTTTTCACAACAGTGTCAACAATGAAACAAATTGTGCTAGTGTGGGAAATTCTGACCTGCTATTCCTATGTTGTCATAGCAAGAAAATCGGAGTGTGGGTACACCAATTCTAGAGCAGAGCTTCAGAATTTCAGCTTATTTCAGTCTGTCAGTGAGGCTGGTAGAAATCAGATTTATCTGGAGAGCATCTGCACAGAAAGTGAAGGCCACAGCTATTTAGTTTAATCTCTCTTCAGATAGATAGTGTCTTACAGGGCAAAAGGTCACTGATAGAGTCAGCAACCAGCCCCTTCCCTTGCAATGCACTGGCTCTGCTTCCTCAGCATCCTCCCACCCAGATAACAGCCAGTCTTGCTCCTCCCTGCTGTGAAGGAAATTGAACCTTGAGACAGCACAGCCACAGGATGCCAAGCCACCAGCTCAGCTGGCATCAGTTTCCAGGGCACAGGTTGGAAATACCACCGTGTCCCAGGCGCTGCAGGTCCTTGCTGCTGCCTGAGCTATAGTCCATCCTTTATGAGCCAAGGTAAACTGTGATGGTGAGATGTGGAAAACTGAGAGGCCCTAAATACACTGTGACCTCTTCCTTTTGCTCTGAAGTACAAGCACTTAACCCAGGTGTGATTCAATGCTGTGCTTAGGAAGGGCTGACCCTAAAAGTGGGCACTGGTGCATCGTGGCACAGTCTGAGTTGTGTCTCCATTAGTTGTGTGCTTGAGCTTTTCCTCCCCACCATCACCTCAACCTTCTCCTCTGCTGGAACCTCTGGATTTCAAGGCAGATGTGTTTGCTGGGACAGTGTGGATGAGTCAGGATTCAGTGGTGGGTGCAGAGTGAGGCCTAACTTAGTGCACAGACCAACCCTGCAGCCACCAAAGGGGCACTTCAAATCCATTTATCAAATTTAACAATTTTCCCTGGCTGCTCTCTGCCACGAACAGTGGTTTCTTATTCATGCCTCAGCCACGAGTCTCCAGTGCTTTTCCAAAGCATTTCCCAGCTCCCTCCTCACTGTGGTTCCATCTGAGCTTTGGCCCCCCCTGGGTAAACCCCACCAGTGATAACCACCACTGCTCTGCAGCTGCTGGGGTGGGATTAAGTACTTCAAGGCTGTTCTGAAAGCCTGTCTCCAACTATTTTTTTCCCTCGACTGGGTAGCAATAATCCCACCCCAGCTTCCAGGTCCCACTACGCCTTGGCTGGAGAGTTGAGAGCTGGAAACTTGCTACCAGCACAGTAATCTTTTCCCAGCCATGACTGTTGAAGGGATTTATAATTCCCGTGGTACAGCAAGGTCTCAATATTATCATCTTCTGTTTGTCCTAAACCAAAGACATGCTAGTATGGCTGAACTATTTTGTTTGTGTGTGTGTATGTAGTGTTGAATAGCATAATAATATAAATTTTAATTTTAACTGCACAGATATGTGTGTTGAGGTTCTGTGTGTGTGTGTGTGCTTGCCTGCATGCCTACACACAACCCTATACACACAGCCCTATGGTTAGTGTGCTACATACATCTACATGTTATTTTTCAGCCACACTAATAAGATAAAAATCTTCTGGACCCTTTCAAGATCTGAACAAGTCTCTGCTGCTAATGCATTCCTGCACTCCTTGCATCCAAGGATTGCCAACAGCCTTACTGAAAGTAGCAGTTTTCCCCCACCCCCAGGGCATCTCTGGCACTAATACCTGTGAATTTTCAAGGAAAAAGAGGGAGAAATATATACATGTTGACTCCAAGGCATCAGACTAGAGACACTTTAATTTAACCACACAAGGGTGAAAGTCTAAACTTAAGCAGCTTTTGAGGCTTTCTCTGGGATCACTTTGAGGGAACAAACACTTGCAGAAGGCAACCCGTTATCTGCCAGTGCTGATGTCTAACAAGGCTGGACAGATGCTGTGGAAGTACTTGTCTCTCTGTAGGTGTGATGACCAGCTGAGATGCCACACCAGCCTTCCAGTTATAGTGTGCTATGACTTAAGATCGATCCTACCTTAACTGGCAAAGCATGGGAATCACTGAGCAGAGCTTAGGTCCCTTGAAAACGATTTTGTTGTTTCAGCTTCTAGATCAAATCCTTCCCCCCCCTTCAAAACACTGAGGTTGAAGGATGAAGACAGACTGAGCATCCTCATTTAGCATTTGCAGGGTATCTTCATCACCTTCGAAGAATGGACTCTAAAGTCAAAGAATCATAGAGAATCCTGAGTTAGACCTGTCTCATTCCTCATGCTGAGCAAAAACTTGCTTGCCAAACACCACAATGTACCTTGTAGGAACAATATTTTCCATAAAATTTCAGCTCTTTCCCACAGGACTGTCTCACACTTAACTGGAAAATGATGCGTTTTGACCTTACTTTGCTGCAGAGAAATCCTGAAACAAGCAGGACACAAACATAAGTCTCTGAAGACAGAAGGCAAAGAGAAAGACCCCTGAAATGTAATTTTTACAGCTGTTTCATGGCTTTTAGCCCAATCTTGTAATTTTGAAGAGCTTGGCTTGTGATTTCTGAATCCCTGGGGTGAGAAGTGCTGAAAGTAAAAGGTGCATTCAAGTTCCTCTGGATGCCACAGCCCTAAACATGCCCCAAGGAAAGAAGGGAAGGGACTGGTAAGGCACAAACCAAATGAGTGAAAAATGTATCTTCCTTGTTCCTCTCTCTCCTCACTCAGCCCTGCTCCTGGCACGAGTTAGCTTCTCTTTTGAGAGGCAATACTTTTGTTTGAGCTGACCTTCAACCAGATGTCCCTGCAAAAAGGTAACTCTGGGAAGAAATGCCACAAAACATAGCCCCACTATTGAAATCAGGTCTCTGAAAAGCCGAACAGATGGCCCTGGAGTCTCCCAACTCCATGGTGAGGACGTTTGGCAGTGGAATGAACGCTGAGAAAAAAAGGAGCTGATTTCATCGGCTGCTCTATCTGGTATAACTTTGCCTTGGGTTTCTGCTGTTGCCACCTCCTTGCTGGAAAGTGCAATAACTATTTAAACACTCTCCCAACAACAACAAAACCCTTTCACGGGCTTATATTTGTTAATCAGGTAGCTTACTTGATAGATGACTCTGGTAGATGATCTTTAAAGTCCCTTGCAAACCAAGGCTTTTTATGATTCTATGACTCTTTCCTGTACTTCTTTCTTTTTCTCCAGTCTTATTTTTACCTTGCCAGGGTGACCAGCTGCGAGACACCATCCTGAATCACTACACAAGTTATCCTTTTGAACTCCTCCTGCATGGGAGTCTATGTAGGCATCGCTACAAGCCTGAAAGTGAAAATGTACATATGTGTCTGTGCACATGGAGACCGACAAGTCCACCCCTCCCTTTTTCAAACAATGAACATTCTCCTCCCTTTTACGAACACTTAAACATTTATAGGAGACTAAGTGTGATTTTCACCCTCTACTCCAGTTTGTTGGTTTTTTTCAGAGCCACGTAAAAAGGCTGCAAGGAAGCCTTAGGTAGATGTATCCCAAGTATACAGGGCATGCTGGTAGGATACGTGTCCCTGTGGTTTGCAGGGTACTCTTCAATGATCGTCTCTCTGTAGTTGGTTTGGTCTGCCACTTATTTTTAACATGTCATTGAGCAAGTCCCTTAACATTTGCACTGCATAAAATGCCACCTAAATTATTTTGTGCTTTGCTCTCTCTCTCCATTGCAAGCAGGGCTGGAAAACACCCCTGCTTTTTTGGTGTCATGGGAGAATAAATGTACATCTAACAGAGTGGAAAGCACCCTTCAGGGAGCAGGCAGAGGGGGAATAACCCTCTTCCTTACCCCATCCCAGCCAGCAGAGGTAAATGCTGTGTGACATCTGTGGAGACTGGTGGAATAACCAGGAACCTGGGACTCAGCAATTTTGGGGTTGCTCCTTGCTCTGGTGGTGCCCTATAGAGTGACCCCATCCCTTCTTCTCCCTGCTGTGAGATGAGTTTTGCCATCCTGCAGCCACAGCATTCGCTGATGCCTCCAGTGCATGAGGCTCCCTCCCAGTGAGCTGCTTCAGTGCAGAAACCACCCCGAGGAGAGGTTTAATCCCTGTCACCAAAACAAAACGCTGCGTGTTTGTTTTTTCACCCTGCGTAACTGTCAGGATTAATGTTGTTTAAATTATGTCAGACAGCCACTGGTTTGTAGCAATATACTTACTCCATTTGACTTTTCAATAGGACCTTAATATTTTACCACATGAATCAGAAAAAGGAAAAAAAAAGGCCTTAAGAAAGAAGACAAGAGTAATTAATCCCAGAGTTACTATCCCTAAACTCCTTTTTTTAATCACAAAAGCACAAAGAGCCCAAAGATTGTGATAGTGAACATAAAATATGGTTGTCATTAAAAAAAATTCTCTGTCTCATCCATTTCAATTTATGCCACTATATATCAATGAGCTACTTAATCAAATATTCTCCCACTTTAATTGTTTTATCTTGCTTTTATGTTAAATTCAGCAAGTTACTGTGGGCACTAGTCTTCACATTAGAAAAAATGTGACAGTGGATTGGCCTTAATTAGTATAAAATTCAAACATTGGTTTAGAGCATTAGCTATATTGAAGCTCCTGCAATTTAATTGGTTCAGTGACACCATTCCAAGTAAAAGAAGGAAGTAGGGGAAAAGAAGCCCTAAGTTGGATTAGTAAAGTTAGCTGCTCATCTATTGTCAAATTCTGCAGCAAGTTCTCTCTCTTTTCAAAATGAGAATAATTTTAAACAAGTCTTTTGAAAGCTGTCACTTGGTGTTATCCCATGAAGCATTAAAACTCCATTGGGGTGTCCTTTCGAAATTCCTCAGCCTTGCCTCAACCCCCTTAGAAAGAACAGATGCTTGTCTGGACTAGTCCAGCATTTCCCATGAGAAAATACATTTCACACAATGCCTATAAAAGTCTGAGCTCCAACTCTGGTGTTTGCCATGAAGGGCATTACCCTTGTATTGTGAAAAGATAAGAAACTGTCCCTTGTGAGTCATTTTCTTCTGTAAATAGGAGGGGAAGCATTCTTTAGTCTTTTGTTTTGTTTAATTCTCTGTTATCGATTGCTACCTTCTTCAAAAGGCCGCAAGGGATACTTTATTAGTTAGTGTAATTGTGATTTAAGGATGATCTTGCATGATATAGATGTACTCAACATGGAAAAATACAGATGGAGGCATGAAAAGGCATTGGAAGGTGAGCTGGCATTTGCTCTGGTTCAACAGCTAATAGAGGGTAGATTGGTTTTTATAGAATCACAAAATCATGGAATGTTAAGGGGTTGGAAAGGACCTTAAAGATCATCTAATCCCAACCTCCCACTGGACCAAGTTGCTCAAGGTCTTATCCAACCTGGCTTTGAACACCACCAGGTTTGTGGCATTCACAACCTCTCTCGGCAACCTGTTCCTCAGGTGTCTCACCACCCTCACAATAAAGAGTTTCTTCCTACTTAATCTAACCTAAATTTCCCCTTTTTCAGTTTGTACCCATTACTTCTCTTGCTATCACTACAGTTCCTTTTGGAGAGCCCCTCTCTGGCTTCCCTGGAGGCCTCTTCAGACACTGGAAGGTTGCTGTGAGGTCTCCACACAACCTTCTCTTCCCCAGGCTGAACAGCCCCAACTTTCTCAGCCTGCCTTCACAGGGCAGGTGCTCCAGGCCCCTTATCAACTTTGTGGCCTCCTCTGGACTTTCTCCAACAGTTCCATGCCCTTCTTATGTTGGGGACACCAGAACTGGATGCAGCACTGTAGATGGGGTCTCACAGCAGAATGGTAGAATCCCTCTCCTTTGACCTGCAGCCCCCACTCCTTTTGATGCAGCCCAGGATTCCATTGGATTTCTGGGCTGTGAGCCCACACTGCTGACTCGTATTCAGTTTTTCATCAACCATCACCCCCCAAGTTCATCTCCACAGGGCTGTTCTCAATCAATTCTCTGCCCAGCTTGTAGGCGTGGCTGGGATTGATGTGACACAGGTATAGGACCTTGCACTTTCCTTTGTTGAAATTCATGAGGTTTGCATTGCCCCAGCTCTCACTGACATGAATAACAGAAAGGTTTGGGTTGGAAAGGACCTTAGAGATCATCTCGTTCCAACCCCCTGTCATGGGCAGGAACACCTTCCTCTACACTAGGTTGCTCAAAGTCCAATCCAACCTGGCCTTGAACACTTCCAGGGATGGGGCACATGCTCATGTGTCTGAGCTCCTCATATGGTAAAACAGTTGTGAATAAGTCACCTTTGGTCTGCACAAGTTTCTGATGGGCACCCTTCCTGGAGAAGGTGTCAAGGTGTGGTCCAGATCCAGACTGAAGCTGTCCAGAGAAGTGGTGGAATCGCCATCCCTGGAAGTGTTCAGAAGGTGTGTGGATGTGACACTTGGGGATATGGTTTAGTAAGCACTCTCCTACCTCCAAGCAAATGGATCAAGACAAGCCAGTTTCTCTAACATGTTTGTTCACCATGGAAAAGTTCCAGCTCATGAATCTGAGGGAGTTGGTGGTGGAGACCCTCATCGCAGCCATTGCCAGTTTTTGATCCAGACCAAGTCTGGATTTTAACCATCATTGATGTACTGAGGTTCCTGGATCCAGGTTCTGTTTTTTTAAGCCACCCAAGTACAATCATCTGCATCAGGGGAAAGGAAAAAAAGCCTCCACAACATTTACATGGAAGTTTTTGAATTTCAAAGATCTTTTTTAATAAGGCAAGAATGAGGAAGTCTAAAGATGTGCATATCTGCTTTACAGTTGTTAACTTAATAAATGCAAATATTTCCAGCAGCCAAAGGTTTTACCCTGCAGTTTTACCTGCTAACATTTCCTTGTTTTGAATTATGTAGATCAGAAATGGAGGAAAAACATAACACTGGTTCTAAGGGTATAGAGCTGTCATCTAATTTTAGCTAAATGTTCTCTAAAGCAGAAAGATGCATAACTGTGGGGTAAATTGCTAGTGAGGTTTTCGTTTTTTTAAGGATGTGTTTACAGCTTTGCTAGCCAAACTCAGGGAGAAGAAAAAAAGAGAGAAAAACAGCACAGGCAATGTTGAATATTTCAAAAGAATTGTCAGTAAAAAATACTGTATCTCAACTTTCAAAATTATTTATTTCTCACATATAGGTCAAAATCTCACTTGAATATAAAATAAAAGTGTGTAATATGCAAGGTGCCTATTGGATGCTTTAGGAGCATTAAGTGATCCCTGGCCAAGATTTCTCAAAGTAGTCAGAGATTTGGAGGGTCTGTTTGTGTGTTGCCAACCTCAGACTTTTTATCAGAGCCTGGAATTCAGAGAGAGGGCACTCAGAAATCAAATTCATTGAAGGCATCCAAGTTCAAGCCATTCAAAACCAGGAACTCTGAGACGCAGTAGTTGTGCTTGGAAATTTGGACCTTTGTATTCCAATATTCAAAGTGCAACTTCCAAGATGTTACTCACATCATTTTATTAATCCAGAAGCAGGTCACAACCAGGAAGTAAAACCTGCAGATGCCAATCTTCTTGGTAACACCTGATCTACAGATCAAAGTCATATTTATATTATTGTCATTTGAAAAGAGCTTCACAGAAGTGAATGAAGTCTGCACTAAAGTTGATGAGATTAAAATTAGGTTGATAAGTGAAAGTTATTAAGGATGATGGGTAGTGAAAATCTTATATTTGATGGATCCTTGCATCAGATCTATGGCTGCTGTTGCTGCTGTTATGACAATCATAGCTGCTGTCATCTTCTCTAGCTGTTCCAGCCAAGATCTACCAACGCTTATTTCTACTCTACATGTCCATGGCAAGACACAAGCTCTGTACTGGAGGCTGTATGATCTAACATTCTGCAGGTATGGAATGGAGTGGTATTTATCTCACCTAGTGAATGTGAGCTCATTGTCAAGGTTTTTACAGCTGCTGAAAAGAAACAGGAACTTCTAGATCGTGACTTCTCTGCCCAAAGTAAAGTGTCCACCTTAGGATAAAACAGTCTGGATTCCTGGATTATCTCTTTCTCCTTATTGACTGCAGTGGGAATCTAAGATTTTTCCCTCCATGTTGTAAACATCTAAACATAAGTAAGATGAATCATGTGCAGGAATTAGTCTTCGGCCTGGGCTCAAGCAGGATGTATGAGAGAAAAAGGGTGGTATCTTGCTTCCAGTTCATTGTTTCACCCACATATAAAAGATATATAAAAGAGTGGGCATAAAAGTGCCTTAAAAGCACAAAATTCAGGATTTATCAGCCTTTATGGAGCAGTCATAAGGCTATTTGCCGAGGAAACCACTGAACTTCTTTTGTCACACATACCAGAGAGTGAAGACTAGTAGCAAGAATATGAAAGTCTCTTAAGACATTGAATTTTAACTGCACCACAGGAGAATATGCCTTCAACTGCACTCATAAATTCAGACTCTGTCCAGAGTCTCCCCTGGACATTTTTTCATTACACAGGCCATACAAAACTACACTGGTTAGGAAGGTTGAGGGTCAATAGCTGGACATTCACTCTTAAACTGCAGAGTGAACGCCACCAAAGGCAACTTAGAGGTATATAATCTGTCTCATTGGGCTGTAATCACTTTGATATCTACATTGTGTGGCTGCAGGGAGCTCTGTGGTAAATGCACTTTCTCAACCTCACTGGCAGCTAAAAGGGAGATGGTCCAGCCTTCAACAAGACCTTCCCACTCCCTGACTCTCCTGAAGTCCTCCTTGCCACAAATCAACCACTGTGGTTCACCAACTGTTCTATGTCACAACTCATCAGTTCCCTGCCAGAGGAACTGTCTTTTCTATGTAGAGTTCCTGGAACTTAAAATCCCACCCCACCAGAATAAACACACTCTGTCACTAAACTGTACTTTTTCTTCACCAAAAGTACCTGAAATTTACCTGTTTTTTCAGCAGTCAGCATTTCTGACCAGGGGGAGTCATATAACTGGGGGAAGCAAACAGGTTCTTCACTGCTGCTTGTAAAGATGTTGAAACAGTTTGGGAAACTTGGAGATAAAAGCCCTAGCAGTGCAAGATAGGATGATACAAATTATTCTCCCTAACACGTCAGACAGGAGCGGTAAAGGCCAAATATGGTCACAATTACCACATCCGTGCATATCTAGCAAAAGAAGGCTGAGATCATATTACAGAAATTAACCTGAGGGACATTACAGATGTTGCTTCTTAATGGAATTTTATGATCAACAGCCATATATTATAATATTTGAATAAGTTTCAGAAAGATTTGTTCTTCCGGCAATGCTTAAATTTTTTCCTCCTCTTAACCCAAACTAGTCTGTCAAAGAAAGTGCAAGGCAAAAGAAAAACTGACCTTTCAAGCTGTAGGAAGTTGAAAACTTCACACTGTTGCTGTTAAAGCTGATTTAAGTAATGCAAAACAATTATTTCCCAAATGCATATGTTAAAATTGTAAATTGATATATCAAAACCACAACCTGAATATAGCAATTTGTCTCTTTTTTTCTTTCTTCCTTCCCTTCCCTGTTGGAGTATATTCCACAGCTGCCTGTCAGATAATACACTGATTGCAACTTTCTTAATTTACAGAGCCTTTAAGTCTAATCTCATGAGCCAGCCTAAAGGGCTTCTTCATCCATTGAAATGCCAGAATAATTGAAATTGTCTTCAGCTGACAGTCAGGTAATAATGAATATTTTCCTTTGCTGATTGCATGTCAGGGTTGCATATAGCACTGCTAACAGACCTAATCCTGCGGATCTCAAGTCAGGCTCCACAATGAGGCTTTTTTTTATTTGCTTCTTCTTCCATGGATCAGTATGAGCAGACTAACCCCACGTGTGATGGTGAGTGGTACAGGGTGACCCAGCTGCTGTTTGAACAGCGCCACTGCAAGCTTTCAACAGCGCTCTAGAGGCAAATGACAGTCTGGGAAAGGTTTTATTTAAAGGTTTCCCTGAAGGGGAAAAGGAGAGGGAGGAGGAAATGCACAAGTAGTCAGTCAAAAAAGGGGTTGGGAGGAAATATGTGGTATGTCATGAAAGAGCCTTCTGTGTGAACCCAGCCTGAATAAACTCCTCAGATTTTCATTACAATCACACATGGGCATTTCCTGATCCAAAGTTAGTGCCTGATCTATAGAGTATTAATGATATTGAGATCTATGGGGACAACAAAAAGGACGATCAGTGCTCCACTGAAGGAAATAGAGCATGTTTGAGAGCATAGAAATAAAGGCAATATGGACACAGAGGTGATTCTGAGTGTCTGGGTCTGCATGTACCCACACTGCAGCCATGCACATCAGGACATGCACAGTATCAGAGATGCACCAGCCACACCCAACACCAGCATTTCCATAGGAAAGAAGCTCAGGGCCATGATCCCCAAACAATCATATCGTGCATGGGCAACTGAGAAGCCAAGACACAAGGGCATGTGGTAACTCATCCCACCAGACAAATAGAGATGTTCAGTCTGGGGCCTGTCACTACAGGAAAGACATTGAGGTGCTGGAGCGTGTCCAGAGAAGGGCAATGAAGCTGGGGAAGGGTCTGGAGCACAAGTCCTGAGATGAGTGGGTAAGAGAACTGGGGCTGTTTAGTTTGGAGAAAAGGAGGCTCAGGAGGCACCTTCTCACTACCTACAACTACCTGAAACGAGGTTGTATCCATGTGGGAGTCAGTCTCTTTTGAGATAACAACTGACAGGACAAGAAGAAACAGCCTCAAGTTGCACCAGAGGGCGTTTAGATTGGACATTAGGAAAAATTTCTTCACTGAAAGCGTGGTCAATCATTAGAATAGGCTGTCTAGGGAAGTGGTGGGGTCATCGACTCTGGAAGCACACAAAAATGTGTAGACATGACACATAGAGACATGGTTTAGTGGTGGACTTGGCAGTGCTCAGTTAATGGTTGGACTTGATGTTCGTAGAGGTCTTTTCTGACATAAACAATTATATGAAGTCCAACAACAGAACATAACAATGTTCCTCCTGCCTCATGTCCCATCTATGACAACACCTTACAAAAATAAAAGTGTAAGAAAAAGGAAACACTGTCATTTTCCCATAAATACAGCAATTTGTAGTTTGTGAATTTCTTGAGCTATGAGTGATTTATTTGCTGTGATGGACCTCCATGGTTTTTTCCTTGATTGATCTATCCTCCTAGACTCTGAATCCAGGGGAACACTTAGTGTCCATAAAATCCTTAAGCAAAGAATTCCTCAGTTTCAATTACTTTTTCCTATGCTTTAGGAGAAATCAATGGTTGAGTCAGTGGTTGTTCTGTGATATCTGACCCTGAAACCACATAACCATCTCCCACACATCTTGAAAAGACAAATGTCAATCATGGAGTGATCGGCCCATGTACCCTGGATATTTCTCTCCAACAGAAAACATCTATTTTGAATAGTTTTATTTCTATTATATATAACAAGAGTAAGAGAGAGAAAGGATCGTTTGGGGGAAAGAAGAAGGGAGGAGAAGGCAAAGCAAATCCTGTTTGGGGAAAAATAACATGCTACTTGGGGGCAGCCAAATCTGCCAGCACAGCTTCTGCGTCCTCAATAGTCTTGAAGGCTGGAAGCTTCTAGGTTTGATAGTTAAACAGGTTTGTACCTGCCCACCCAAGGAACCATAGAGCCCAGGGTGTCAAAGGGCAGTACAGGAGAGCAGCAATGTCTGGATAATGCAGTCAAATATCCAACATCTCATATGCAGCCCTAAGCAAGCTGGTTTTATCTCACAGCTGATCCTGTGGGGAGCAGAAGGTCAGATAGGGACCTCCTGAGATCACTTCCAACCCCAATCATCCAATGGTCCCATGATCCAGGAAGGACCAAGGGCATTTGGCTGCCAGGCAACCTGCCAGGTCAACAACCTTGGAGGCAAGGACCTCTGGCAGGAAGCTTCTGAGGGAAAATGGGCATCAGCTCTGGGAAAGCCGTCACTGCAGAGGCACAAGGTCTCTGCAGAGAGACCAGCCTTTCAGTGAGATATCCTGCAGCCTTACCACCAGGGAACAATAAACCTCTTAGGAACTCTTACAGAGAATTCCTTCTTTCTTCAGCGCTTCTGTGGGACCAGCAGTTGGATCTGTCACTTCTATTCAGCCTTAACACTGTGCTTAATCATATGCCTTCCTCCAGTCAGCCCCTCGCCCCGAGCAGCTTCACACAGCTCTGGGGTAAGATGTTGCACACCCAGCCCTGACCAGTTTGCCAGTTCAGACACCAGTGTGAACAACCCACTTCAGCTGGAACAAAGCCAGCCACTTTTAACTTTTTTGACTTTTAGCTATGCTTGTCTTGAGATCTGTAAGTTAGGAAATGCTTACAGGAGCTCATCCCACTGATCCCATTGATCCCAGCAAGGCAATAGTTTCCAGTGGGGTCAATGACAGCAAGTTAAGAGCAGAGCAGCAACTAGATGAACATAGGCAGGCAAGCCCCTCAGTCTGTGGATGAGTTTTTCTGAGCTGGAAATTGGGTAAGAATTGGCTCTGGAACTTGTCCAACCAGAGAAAAGGACTTGAGCAAAAGGCAAAGTTGCCCTCTCTCTGTCAGCATCACTACCCAGTTGCTCCTGTAACCCTCGAGTCTCCACTCACCTGCTGAGCACTGAGCTGAGCCCATCCTTGCAGCAACCTCCTCCTGTGAGCATTTGCATCAGGGACAAAGAGTGCAAGTTGATCCCTGCCTGTGTTTGACAACACTTTGCTGAGCTGCTCTGTGCCAGGGGCGACCCTGGGTCCCAGGAGCTGCAATCCTTCTTTCCCAGGTGCAGTCCCACTCTGAAAGGGGCGAGAGAACAAAACAGGCTCTGTGAGATGCACAGGGAAGGCAGTCACGTTCCCAGCTAAAGGCAAGACACTGCTTTTGGGTAGCAGAGACTGAGCTACAAACAGTGGAAGGAGCTTTCTGTTTCCAGCACATCCTGGAGGACCCTCACTAGCTCTGCCAGCGGCTTGGAAAAGAATATAGAAAGAGGAAAGATCTATTCTCGAGGTAGCCACCCTGATTCCCTGTTGGAAAAAGGGGTACAGGACATTAGGGAAACCAAGGTAACCAAATAGTTGGGAATGAATAAAACTTCTTGAAGAACTCCTTGCTTATAGAGCCCATGGAGTGGAATCAAACCTATAGGAAATTGTTTACTGACAAAATCTGCCTTTGACCAGACCTGTAAGAAGGATCCACCTTCTTTGCTGTTGTAACTTCACTGTCTTTGTACCAGTGCTTAAATTTGGCAAGTTTCCTTGATAGTTAAGACATACAGGAGGAATCTGGGGATGCAATAACAGCTTAAAACAGCAATAAAAATTTAATTTTTATTAAATCATGACAATAGCAAAATGTGTGGATATTCAGCACCCATAATACAGGGTGCTGCACCAAGGCAAGATATACTGTAGGCTGATGATGACTGCTATCAGTGACATCTTTGTTGACCAGAAGAGTTGAGACTCAAGCTCCAAAATTAGTTTTATTTTCCAATAAGAATAAGGGACAGGGTCAACTTCACCCAAAAGAAAATAATTCTTCCCTCCTGCAAATTAGGCAGTGGACCCCTCAGGGAAACAGTTCCTTCACATGCCAAGTAGCTCCTCTCTGAGCCCTCCTTGACCTTCCTGATCTGGGAACCAGCCCATCTCACCCCTCCTCCCTCAGCCCCTACCTTCTCCCAGGGCTTGTTCCCATTATTTTTACCTATTTATCCTGGCAAATAGGGTCAACTGTCTTCGTGGGTCCTGGAAGAGCCCCTACCCTCTGCTGCAGTGAGATTACAATTAACTTCACAAAGGATAGACGGGAAGCAGAGACAAGAAGGGAATTACCCCAGGTCCTCAGCACAGCCAGGAATGCAGCCCCTGGGTCCCAACCCTGTGTTCCCTCCACCTTGCTGCTGGCTTGCTCTCTCTCCCACCTCCTTTGCCCTCATCTTGGGCTGTATTCATGGGCATGCCACATTTCACACTTCTATACTATTAAGAGTAATAAAGAGATGGCAGCATAACCCAAAAAGTCTGTGCTCAGGTTGTTCTGGCTCTCTGCTGGGGCTCTCCACGTCTCTGTTATGTAAGAACACCAGAATATGCAGGGAAAAAAGTGCTCTAAAAGCTGTCAAGAGATCTCTTTAACTTGACCACCAGAATAAGAGACTGCAAAGAACAACCTGTCCTGTCATCTCCTTACTGGAGATGACAAGCCAACCAGTGTTTAGGAACCTTTTGGTTCTTCTGGAATGAGACCATGGTTGCTATTCAAGGCTGTAGCCCATGACTCTGAACAGCCAGATGGTCAAAACTGAACATAAATATGATAGGAATCCCTAAACACAAAACACAGTCGAGCATGTGCTCGTCTTCTTAATGGATTTGCATATCCCTCAGATTTTGATTTGGAAAACTCCATCCAAAAAGATTCATAAAGTGCTGGAGGTGCTTGACATGCACTTAAAAGCTCCAGGCCAGAGCTTGCAGCTGATATAAATCACTGTCATCTCCAGCAGCTTTGGTGGCTCCGGCCCAGCCTCAGAATAAAGCGAGAGTTAGTGAGAATAAATCAGTGTATTTATCAGTACATCCCCTTCTCCTTAAACCCAAACACACTTGAACTGATGGATTGCTCCTTTCATATCCCTACATTATTGTGTCTCAATTGCATACATTTGTGCTCTCTCCACTGTATAATAGATACAAATAATGAACAGCTGTAGGAATGAAAATATAGGTGGCACACTTGTGTGTATCTTCTGTGCACACACATATATGCTATCTGCAGCCAGCAGCTCAACCCTGTGGCTCTGTTGACCCTGCACTCCAGTTGAGGATTCGATTTATTCCTGGGGAAAAAAAAAATTCCTCCTTTTTATTTATTTTCATATTAATAACAATTAAAAAGGTTCCAGTACACCATTTCTAATACAATTAAGTATATTCAAGATCACAAAATGCTATTACAATAACCAGAAAATATATATATAAAGAACACACTTTAATCCAACAAGTACAGTGCTAAGGCAGGAATTAACGCATTGTCTGTGCCCATTGTGGCTCAGTATTAAAAGCTGTACCCTGCCAGAGGAGGAGAGAGCAACAACTGAGCATCTGTCTGACATTACACCTTTCCAGGTCCTCCAGGGTGTGACACCAACAGCACAACATTAAGAGTTTTTGTGATGATGTTTCATTTAAGGAAGGCAACTGCTGCCTTTGCATCAATGGGTCCAGTTCTTCATTTGCACGAGTTTCTAAGCCTCATTCATGACCAATATTCTTTTTATTAGTGAATGGGGAGACAACCGAAAATCCCCAAAAAGGGAAATAACTGAGATCAATGTTAATGGTGGGTCATAAAAAGACCCACGAGCGTGCTGATGTAACTTCACCTGGAGGTCTGTGCAACTTGCATCTCATGGACCCTCCCCAGCTGTGCAAATGATGGAAGAGTCACAGGACACATTTGAGGTACAGGTTGATAGGTCCGGTCTAGATACCCGTCTTGGGGAACAAATAGACTCCTAAAAGAGGTGAAAGAGCCAGACCAACACTCAGCTGGGACACATAAACAGGCGTCTGTTTCACTGGGCTCCAGAGCCAGGACAGGCATTTAAACAAGACCTAAATTGTACAGGTAGACACTTGCCCATGAGAAACAGGAGCAGAAAAGAGGGAATGGCTGTCATATGAAAAGGGTCTGGTTTAATTGCAGGACCAAATGAGAAAGACGGAATCCAGCTGCAAAGGAGATGCAGAGTTTATGGCCTGGAGAAAAGGAGTCCTGAATGTATGGGAGAACTTTGACTGAATGTATACAAAAATATATTTTCTTTGTGTTGCACAAAGTAACAAGTGTTTTGTTGCCCAGGGCCCTCTGAAAAGCTGCCTCATCCATTTACTTCCAGAGCCATGTGTTTCTGGGTTCACTGTAGGCCAAGTTGTCTCTGATGATAAAACATAGAGGATGGTCACAGTTTTACAAAGGGTTAAGAGTTGAAAAGCTCAGATGTGTCAGAATTCAGAAAAATACACTATTTTTTCCTCCATGGGCCAAAAAGGGCACAGCTAGACCCCAAAGCCTTGTTTTGGGAAGATGCTTACTAGAAGCATAGCAGAGCCTCTTGGGCTCATTTACAAGTAATTTGGCTCTGCCCCTCTTCAACATAGAGGTTGGGCAGGAGCTCATCTTTGGCCTATCCCTCCCATATACAGCTCCCCCCAAAGAAGTACTCCTCAGTTCTCACGGATTTATTTTTAACGTTACAAAATCACCAAAATGTCTTGGTGCCAGTTTGCACTCTGGGCAGAACTCGTTGAGCAGACCAGTTCCCCAGTTTCCCTTCACGTTGCTGATTTCGGTGATGACATTCCATGTCCTCCCATTCATAACTGAGAGCAGAATTGGGCCCTGGACTTAAAACTGGAGCACAGAGCAATCAGCGGGAGGCTCAGCAACTGCAGAGACATCCGAGCAAATTTTTAAAATGTAAATCAGCATTCCCATGAGCCACCACCATGGTCTTTGGGGTAGATACGCATTTAGGTGATTTAAAAAATGATCATTATTTACCCAGTAAGCTGTGGCAACTCCTTCAGCAGCTGCCATGCTCGACTGACTTAATACATATTTAGAGTATGCAGAGTAAGAGTGGGCAATGCAAAGCAGAGCTGAAACATCTCAGTATTAGATACCTCGGGGGGTGTTTCTCCATATGCCAAATTAGACAATATTGTGGATTAGTCACTTGCCAAATTCCTTTTCTTTTTTTTCCTCCTTCTTCTTTTTTTTTCCCTCTAATTTTTTAATCCAAGCTGTTTGAATTAAATAAGAACAAAAAAAATATTAGCATCTTCATCCAGGAGAGACATCTTTGCAACAACAATTTCATATATTTCTTTCTAAAACAATATGTTGATCCATCATCGTGTTGGAGATGGGGACAGGAGGAAATGCAGCCCCACACCTGATTAATTCACTGTGTCAAATTTGAGGCCAAAGGAAATCTTTGCTCTCAAACTCTAACCCTTCCAGGGGCAGAAACCTCTTTCAGTCCAAAATTAAGTTTCAGAAAGAGCTGGCAGTGGCAGCCACTGCAATGTCATGCCTGGTGCTTAGCAAGGAGGCTCTGAACCTTCCTTCTTTTTGATTGCTCCTTATGTAGGATGAATCCAGATTAAAGGCTAATTTCTTTTCGACTTTGCTGGGTTTGGAGCCTGTCTCTTACTCTGGCTTTGTTGTGCAGTGAGGTAGAGTGTAATTTTCTGACTCTTCCCAACTCCTTAGTTTGAGACAATAATCCACTCTGTCTCCTCTTAATTAAAGTAAATAACCCAGGCTCACAATAGCAGTTCAGAAAAGGGCCTTAAGTCTCGTCATTCCCTCAGTGCAAGGAGCTAATTGATTTTCAAATGATAATGGTGTTTACATTAGAAAGCCCAGATCCCTCCCTCCCCCTTCCTTTTCTCTTCTTAAACCTTCTTCATCTCTTGAATATCAAATGGCCAAGGTCCCTCCATTGTGGCTGCCACCTCCTAATGTACCTGGTGTCACTCCAAAATGCTTAACCAGCTAATGGAGTGATTTCTGATCTACCTGCCTGCCTCTTGTGCCCTGTTTGTTATCCACACACCGAGGACCTGCAGGAATGTCCCTTATTTTGCCTTCCTCACCCCATTGTCCCAGGACACAGAGGCCGCAGTTACAGGCCTGGAGGCAGGACTAGTTTTCGGTTGGGTGGAATTTTAAGGGTGAGTGGGAAAGGTCACTTCAATCAGAAGATGGAAATATATGAAAACGGGAAAGAGCCGCCAATGTAGCAGAAAGAGGAAAACAAAGTCAAACCTGCAACTGTGCCAGCTGAAGTGCAAATGAGAATGCCCAAAAAGACTGAACAGGATGTCAAAAGCGCTAGTTTCACAGTAATTTAGAAAAAAGTCCAGTTCCAACTTCATAAATCCAGAATGTAAATATATGCTGCCTATCTAATGTGTCTGTGCAAAGAGATGCAAAAAAGAAAAAGTACATCAAACTCTAACTCAGATCTCCAAGTCAAGCATCCAACACTGTGGAAGTTCCAGGATTAAAGCTGCTATTCTACACACATCCACTCTGCAAAAGGAATGCAAATATACCCTCACTTCTCTCTCTTCCTATAAGGCCTTAATCTGTGCAGGGGCTGGACAGAGCTCCCATAATCACAAGCTCTTTGGGATTTTACTTTCTTCCCTGTGTGATGCATGACCCTCAAGACAAATGTTTTTGCATACCAGCACAGTTTTGCCCCAAGACAGAATGATTCATTTCTACATGGGCTTTTCCTCATTGCCCATCATTTTAACACCTGAAGGCACTGCAAATATTTATGCCTTTCTCTCTGTAACACCTCTGTGTGTTGAGAGGGTTTTCTTGGTCTCATTTCTTCAGAGGTTGAAGAACAGAAGCCTTAAGGTGACAAGCAATTGCTAATTTCAAGTGCCAAGTTTATGGCGAGGAGAAAGCTGCTTTCCAGCATCCTTTCTAAGGACAAAACTGAGCTGTTTGGTGAAAGAGCTCAACATCTCCAGGTTCACTCTAAGATGGAAAACTCACAACAACTGGCCACTTGTACCAAACCAACACAAAATTATTTGGCTGGAAACATTTTTCAGAAGCAGAGACAGAGTCCACTTCTGCAGGGCAAAAGCCCCTGATATTTACATGGGGTGTGGATGAAAAGCTCCTCCCAGAGGCTGTAATGGGGTCTCCATTCCCTTGACCCCCTCTCATCACTGTATCAGGTCCCTCCCATGCAATAAACAGCACAGTCTGTGGGGAGGAACATGTATTTAATCTGCTGGGATTCTACCAGAATTCACTTATCCCAGGGAAGTGAATCATAGGGCCAGAGGGAACATTATTTCCCAGCTATGGGAATCTAATTTTCTATTTAATGGGATTTTTTTTTTCATTCTGACCTTCTTCTACCTGGAATACAAACTCTTTTGTTGTTTTTTATCAACCCACAAATTAAATTCAAGAATTTACTAACTTTGAAATATTTAAATTTTGTATCAATCTTTCAAAAAGATTATGTAAAAAAAATACATCTAATTTTGAAAAAAAAAAGTGACATTAAAAGAAAACAGTATTTATTCTTCAAGTGATAGAATGGGACATTCTACTATTAAGTACTTTTTTTTGAGTGCAGCTTTTCAAAATATGAATTTCAATGAAAATTTTTTTTTTGTTAAAAATGGTAACAATGGCTTCCAAATCATCTGTATTTCCAGTCTGCAATGGTAGGCCCGTTCCTAACTTAGCCATATTATTTTAAGACAGGGCAGGGTGTGTATGTGTGTGCATGTGTTATTATATATACATAGAGATGTAGGTTAAACAAAGTAAAACACTTTGTGTGTGCATATTTGTAAATATACACACATATACATGCGTGTTCTACTTGAAATGACTTAATGACAAATGTTGTTATTTGAGCATTAGATTATAGGCTCAGAGTTCTCTAAGACTAACTGGCTCTTTAAGTGGCTTGGGATGAAATACAACATCCCCCGGAGCACCTCTGTTAAGACCAGTTGTTATTAGTCACTGAAAAGCCCGGCTGTGAGAGACACAATCACACGCATCCCTCTCCCTCCCTCTTCCCTTCCCAAGCTCTTTCTTCTGTTTATTACTTTCCCTGTTGTATTAAAAGACTCATCATAGTTATAAGCTCCATCTCATAGTTCTCCTTGATCAGGAGGTAGGAACACAGGTTCAGCTCCTGTCTTTGACACGTCCTGCGTGACCTTGGGCAACTCGCTTAATACCTCCGGGTCTCAGTGCTCTGCCTGTGAAATAGGGAGGATAAGTTCCTTTTTCCCACTCTTAATTCCATCCATTAAAAATGCAAAATCTTCAAAGCTGAAACTGTGAGTTAGTGTATGTTTCCCCAACCTAGCTTGATAAGGTTTGGATCTTAATTGGGCCCTGCAGGTTATGCCACAGTACTAATAATGACACTAATTATTTGGAGTGCATGATGGTTGCTTTTTAATAGGCACTACGTGTTTTTTACAAAGTGGGAGCTGCAGTGAGAAGATCCTGGGCCAGGGTTTCTTGCTATTGCAGAGAAATTCAAGACACTAAGGTGTCTGACCTCTGAAAAATGAAAATAAAATCATTTTCCAGCACATAGGAAGTGTGAAAGAGAGGCAAAGATGAATCTGTGTAGAGAATAAAAAGAGAACTTTGGCTGCTGTTTTATCTGATGACAAAAGAGGAAGCAGGAGACATTCCCCCTAGCAACACTGCTTAGCAGAGTGATGGACACTGAAGTGACAAGCCACCACTGCCCTTTGCTTGAGCCTTACTTCTTTCTGGTATTGCCTGTTCTGTTGAGAATCCAACCTGAACTGGAACCTCTTCCTTTCTCATCCCATCTGTGACACTGATTTAGTCTCTGGCCTCAGGCAAATCACTTAACTTTCCCCTGCCTTGTAAAACAGAGATGATCATACACACTTCATCAGTCCTGCACTGATTAATGCATTAAAACATAATATACTTTCTACCACAGAACATGGTGTTACCATCTATACACAGACTTTATAAATATCTGTATGTACGTGTCTATATTTCATATTTTCCTAAATCTACTTTCCCTCTCTCTCCAAAAACATCAGTAAAATCTAAGGGGATTTATAATCTGACTGTAACACCAAATTTGCAGTTGTCCCTTGCAGGAAGGTTGATCCTATCTCTAGCAGACAGCCATGTCTTCCAGCCACTACCTCCGTCACTCCCACCACTGCAGTTCCAGCTGCCAGAGGACAAGATTTCTTCAAAGGGAATCTAAAGGATCTGGGTTTCATTTTTATAAAGGATTTGCTTATAACTGATATATTATGGGATACAGAAGTCATTTATAGCTTGTCCTTGTGGTTCATTACTATGCATTTTTAAGTGTTGAGAGATGAGAGCATTGCTCGACATTCTTCTACACCAAAGCTGCTCTTTTTAATGTCATAGAATAAGGTAAAGCAAAGGGTCACTTCCTCAGATAGGGCACATTTGCCTACCCCTTTTGAAATCACAGCAAAGTCGTAGAAGATCATCCTGTCTGAAGTCAGGATAACTCCACCAAACAGCCCCAGGTGCAGAGCAGGCACTTTCCAGGGCACTGGGAAGGCACAGAAGCACCCATGGCTTCATCAGTTGTGTCTAAACTAGGAGATCAGGACATTGCCACTGGATATACCGAAGATATAAACTTTTTCTTTAAAAAACAGCCAAAAAAAGGGGGAAATTTCAACAGATAGACACACGAGGGGCTGTTAAGCCTGGTTGCATAAATGTATTCCTCTAAAGATGTCTACATCAGTGATTGCTGGAGGCACAGACACTTTATTTTTCTATAAGTAGTTTATTCTTCTCTTTAAACATTTACTCTTGTCTGCTGTTAGGACACTGGACCAGCAGGGCCCTCTGACTTGACTTAATATAGCCAGTCACACACTTTGTGTTTAAAACCACATTAGCTATCATGATTTTTTAATGATACAACTAAAACTCTGATGTGAAAAGACTGAAATTCCTTTTAGAGTGTATTAACTGGGATCTAATATATTTGAACTTCTCTAAGTCATTTACACCAAAAAGGATTCATCTTCCCTTTATTTAGACCTCTGAGATAGAGATATTCACATAGCTGAGAGCTACCTTCAGCTCCAGCAACAGCCCTGGTAAGAAACGAACCTTTTTAAGAGGCAATCCCTCTGCAGGTCATAGATTCGTAGAATATCCTGATGTCTATGTCAGCATGATGCTTCACAAAGGGTGAGCTGCTCAGACACAGCCATCACAGGGTGGGGGGCAGGCAAACCCTACCCAAGTGTCATGACTGACTTTTGGAAAAGCTACAGAAGCCTGTGTTGGACCACCCTGCTCTCCATGTGTCCTCCTGCCATCCGTGCCCACATCAAGGACACATGGATCAAAATGGACCTGTTTGCGCTTCCCGTCTCCAGACAACCTTGGTGCTCAGGAAGGGCACAATTCCCAGTGCCCCCCTGCACACAAGTAACACTGACTGTAGGCCAAGCTGGACACAGTTTGGGGAGTACAGCAGTCCTTCACCCATCAGTGGAAAGATGGGCTGATTTCTCCCCTTGAATCTCACTGAAAGCAGTGTGCCTCTGTGCTGAGGATCACCTGGGCTATTTCAGAATCTGCTTTGGGATGAAGATGCAACTGTGGGCTGTTGGAGGTGTCAGACTGTGCTCTACTGACCCAGACATGGATGGGAGTAAGGAGAAAAACCAACTGACCCTCTGCCCAAGCAGGGAGCCAAGAGAAAGCACATGAGAGACGTATTTACTTAAACACTTACTGATGTAGTGGAGAGCAGCGCTGCTGGAAACTGGACCTCACCCATTACAAACAGTCCCACCAAACGAAACCCTTCTCCCTGACCCCCTAGAAGTGGGGAGGGGGGAGGCTGTATGAAGGGAATGTAGCAAATGGGAGAGGAGAAGGCAGACAGCCTGCCAAGGAAGGACGAAGAGGACAGGAAAACCACAGAAACTTTGGGGGAAGAGGGGGGTGAGGAGGATAACAGCGAGAAGCAAACATTGGCCTCGGCGATTTTAAGAGACAGAGGAACTCAGAAGTAATTTTCATAAACTTTTAAATATAGCTTTAAATATTAGTAAAGCTTAAGCCAGTGCACACAAAGGCAAGTTCCCTTTGAAAGAGTTCCAGAAAACCATGAAATGCTGTTGATAAGACTGTGCCAATTTGTAAAGCCTGCCACAATCTCTGGCTCACGTTTTCTGCCTCTCTCTCTCTCCAATTCTCTCTCTTTCTCTCCTCTCCTCTATTTTTCTCATTCTTTCTCTCCTTCCAAAAGCTCACTGTGCTTTGTGAGTCAGAGGAGCTGCAATGACAACAACAAACAACGGCACAGGTCTTTATTTCTGTAGCTGGAGCATCTTCTCAGCAAGGAGAATGAGTGTAGTATCTGCGTTTGATTGATTCAGTAAAAATAATGTCAAAATGGCATTTGCAGAGGCTGATAAAATATTCTGATGGAAAGTGCCCAGTGGGGATAATGTAAGTAAACTCAACCCAGGGTTTCTTAGCTTTTATTAGCAAATTGTGTTCAGCCTTAATTATAGGTTTGCCAGGGCCTGACACTTGTCAGTGTATTAACATGGAAAGATTGAAACGTTGATAAGGGTCTTTTTGAACTGAAGAGAAAATAAGTTCATCATGGGGGGGATGGGAGAAATCCCTCAGAAGGGGTTTTTGACAGGTTCTCTGTTTCATTATTATAATTTTTGAAGATTTTTTTCTTTTTTTGTCTGTGTAGGGCATTACATAGAGGATGCAGTTGGGAAGGTTTCAGTGTGGTTGGTGCTTTACATAGATTAAAAATATTTACTAAGGGAGAATATTAGTAACCAGGTCTAGTGGAAGGTGTTCTCACCTGTGGCACAGAGGTTGGAACAAGATGATCTTTAAGGTCCCTTCCAACCCAAACCATTCTGTGATTCTTTGATTCTACAGATACAACTGAATAGACAGTCAAAAGGCTGGCAGAACACAGGCTGGAGGCACTCAAGGTCACACAACAGGACTGTGTCACATCAGCTGCCTATTCCAAGTTTAGAGTTTTTCTGCCAGACCAGTCTTCAGCTCACATCCCTCCTCCGCGACCTCCTGGGAAATTTTGCCTCTGCTTTTACACCTCCTCTGCTGTGCTTCTGTCCCAGCATCAGGTTGGTTCCTGTTCGCTCTGATCACCCAAGTGATAAAGTATGAAGAATGAAAAACAGATTAAAAATGCATTAAAATCCAATATAAGAAAGGCATTAACAAGAGGTGATTAAACTGAAGCTTGATCTTTCTGTGATATGGGTTCCCATAATCTCTCTCCCCTGGGTGGGGTGGTGGGGTGTGCCGCAGACTGGGAATTCTTTCGTAAATCTTTGATTTTGTCAGCTCCTGGAACCCGACCCTGCCCATGGCCCAAGGTCCATTTAAGCAAGTTGGTGGGCTTCAAGCATTGTTGGAAAAAAATCTCTCAAGGTGATCAAAGAGTTTCACTTCAGTAAGTTCAAAGACCAGGTTTGCGCTTTTCTCTTGGGACTGACTCTTCGGTGAAAAAAAAATTACTCAGAAAAATAAAGTTATTTGTTCAAGCAAGACAACTGGACACAAAACCTCTTTTTTTCTTTTTTTTTTCTTTTTTTTTTCTTTTTTTTACTTTTTGGAAATTTTGTGTGAATTTGACTTCATCCCTTTCTGAGAGTGACTATAGTTATTAGTCCAACAACTGCGGCATTTCTGAGATGAACAGCCTCTCGCAGCCAGCTCAAGGATTAATCCTGGAATTAATCTTGGCTGCATGCAGCTACAGCCTGAACAAGTCAGTTCATCTGCAGCAGCACCTCAGCACCCAGACCACACATGGTGTGCTGGGCCAGGCTAGGGGGGATTACTGCATATCCATCCCTTCTCATAAGAACAAATCCTCTCCTATTATACTACAGTGACAACAGCTAAGTACAATCCATTCACACAGAGGTCAAAAATTTCCTATTTTATGCCATTCTTGTTTTTCCAAAGAGATCCTGAACCAGCATAGAGAAGGTGACACTGCAGGGTACACCAGCTCCTGCTGGTCCTTATTATGGAGGCAAAACTGGGAGGTGCAGAAAGGTGCTAAACTGACCCATCTCTGGGGACAAAGAAGGCAGAGAAGAGAAAGCTGTGGGGACATCTTAGAGCCTCTTCCAGTACCTAAAGGGGCTATAAGAGAGCTGAAGAGGGACTTTTGACAAGGACATGGAGTTGTAGGACAAGGGGGAATAGCTTCAAATTGAAAGAGGGTAGTTTAGATTAGGTGTAAGGAAGAAATTCTTCACTATAGGGGTGGTGAGACAGTAGAACAGGTTTTCTGGAGAAGTTGTGGATGCCCCATCCCTGGAAATGTTCAAGGTAAGGTTGGAAGGGTGCTTGGAGCAACCTGGTCTAGTGGAAAGTGTCCCTGCCCATGACAATTATCTTGGAACTAGAAGATCTTTAAGGTCTCTTCCAACACAAGCTGTTCTAGGATTCTATGATGACAAAGGAGCAAGATGCAGGTGAGACCTTATCAGAGGACGAGTAAGAGCCGTGTCAGTACCTGGTGATGTCCAGCCCCGTCCCCACCACCATGCCCAACACATCATGCACTCACACCATCCAACCTCACCCCATGCCCAGGCAGGCTGGCCCAGCCCCATTTGTCACGTAATGACTACCATTGCAGGACAAAGACGTCTGAGGCAGCCACTTCCCCACCCTTTGTCACATGAGACTTCACACAATGGGTCAGGAGAAAGCACAGGAGCCTACCCTTTGCCTGGGGCTCCCAAATGTAATGTGTAAGATAATTATAAGGCTCCTTTCACACAATGTGGAAATCTGGTGTGCATCTGTATCCCTCCTCTCCTCTGGGGCAAATGCAGCAGTCTTTTGACAGCCAGCAGCAACCCTCCCAGAAGATCACAAGCCCTCCAGAGAGGAACATTCTGTACCCAGTGCAAATTCATGGTGAGGGCTGTGCAGTGGCACAGTGCAAGAGCACAAGAGACAGCCTGTGATCAGACCTGCAAAAGTCAAAGATCCTTTTTAATCCCCAGAGATCATGTGCCAGACACATTAGGCTTGGTTTTTGTTGTCTTCTAAACAGCTACACAGACTTGTCCCAAAGGCAGGCTCAGCTCCATCTTCGTAATAAGCCACCACTCCCTTTCACAACCTCCTCCTCATATAAAGACCTTTTATATCTTCAGTAACAGACAACACTGGCATGGACCCAGCTCCTCACCCGGTCTCAGTGTGTGTGGCTTTAACCTTGGGTGGTGTTCTGCTGATTTACACCAGTGAAAAAACAACACAGGCTTCGACCACTGCAGTGTCCCTATCACCTCTAGATTCCAGTAACTTGCAGGATATTAAAGGCTAGTATGTCTAGACACATTAGACATGTGAGGACGTCTTCAGTGCATATTGGATGTGATGCCTCCATCAAAGCAGTTGAGCTTGGCATGAAATGATGGATGGCTCAGACTCCTCACAGTGAACTTCAGGCATTTACATGACCAAAGCTGTCTTCACCCAGCTGCTCCTCTGGCCCTATCTGTCTCCTTTGTTGCCTAACCAAGAGGTGAGGGACTAAGCCTAACATTTAGCTGTGCTCATAGCACTATGCAGTAAGCCTTTGTCAAGCAGCTGGGCCAAAGGGACTCAATTCCTAATCCCTGTGGATTGGATTTTTGCTCTCTGCTATTACACTGCCTTTCATCCTCACCTCCTCCCCACAACACACACACACAACATCCAGAGAAAGTTGAAAAGGAGAAGTTATCACTGCATAGGAAATATCATAGAACTATAGAATGTTTTGGGTTTGAAGGGACATCAAAGTCTCATTCCAACTCCTCTGCCAAGGACAGGGCCACCTTCCACCGGACTAGGTTGCCCCAAGGTCTGTCCAACCAGGCCTTGAACACTTCCAGGGATGGGGCAGCCACAGCTTCTCTGGGCAACCTGTGCCTCCAATGACCTGATTATTTCAATATGTGAGGCAAAATATTTATAAAGGACTTCAGGACAATTTAAAGAAAAACACTATAAAAGGGCATTGAACACTAAGATCTCTTCTACCAACTCAGCAATGGCCACACTTCTAAAATGGGACACTTTGTTGTGCTTGTTGTGGAAAGTACTTAATTCCCATTGTACAATCAAAAGAGTCATAGTCTTCACCCAAGCAATAGCTGTTCTAGGAAAAGGTCTCTCCCTTCCCCCTTCAAAGTCTCCTTTTCTATGAGTCCTAGAGATTGTATCAGTTACACCCTATGCTATTTTGGTGTGTGTATTTGATTTGGACTCTGATCAAATATTTACCTAAGATCAGGAAGGCAAAAGGAAGACAAGGTTCAATGAACTACAACTCCTTTTCTTACAAGAATTGCTTACTGTTCTGTTTTCTTTCTTTTTCTGTTCCTTTTATTCATTTATTTATTTATTTATTCTTCCCTCACTTCTTTCCTTCCTTTCTTCCTTTCCTCCTTCCTATACAAAATCTGTATAAAACCTCTTTAACTATGCTGTAAATCATTAAATATTTGGTCCTCTGACTGACTTCTAAGGATGCCCAGATGACCATTTCTTATCGTGAGTTTCTATTCCTGTCTTTTATACCCAAAGATACATAGGAATTTTGTTTGATTCAGCATTTTGTGGGCCCGCACAGGGAGGACTTCCCAGTACCAGGTAACAAAGTAAAGATGCAGGGTGTGCAATCACTGCAGCCAAGAGGACACCATGCAGCTGAGTCACTCTTCAAAGTCCATTTCTGTATAAAAATGAACATCTGACTCTGAAGTCAGAGCCCTACCACTATGACCATCTCAAATCTGAGTCTATATGTTAAACCCAAACTTGCTTCATGGTTTAAGTTTAATCAGCAGCACGTGTCTGTACTACAGACATGATGGGCACAAATTGTATCATTTCTCCCATGGCAAAGTCACATGAGGGCACATTGATCAAGTGATCAGAGGTTTTTTTCCAGGATAGACCCAAGACCACACAACAGATGGGATATGTAGGCACCTTGAACAGCTCACTGAGTTTTACTGTATAAAGTCCCCTGGAGTCCCCAAAGCTAGGTAAGAGAGGGCTGGTAGCTCCAGTTTGCTCTCTGACTTATTTCCTGAGATACAAAATAGATGTAGACAAAAAAAGCAGTAACAAAGGCCCGGCAGCTGTCCAAAAATCCAGCTCTGACCCTGCTATTTAATCACAAGCAATAGCAGAGAAAGGAATGATGACTTTCTCCCCACCACTAGCTTTCCCGTTTCTCTTTCTTTCTCAAAACACCTACAAAGAGGAGAAAAGATTCAAGTTGCCTCATTCCAAGCATTTCTTTTCTGCAGTGTCAGACAGCGAGATATGCCCAAACCACTGGTGCTTCCACTAGCAGAACGTGTTTCCACGAAATACAGGTTTGGAGCCCAAAATTCCTTTCTGCAACATGAAACATGCTGCTCTCGTGTTAAGGTATGCAGCAAACTGAAATGCAGAGGAGTATTGCCAGGATTAGCACAGAGTTTAAGGTGCAAAGGTCATCAGTGCTTGACAATAACTTTCTTGCAAAAGTCAACAGGGAAAAGCGAGTTGTGAAATAGAAGTAGGAACAAGTCATAAAAACTCAGAATTATTTGTATTTCTCTGGTCACCACCACCAGAAGGACAATGTCTGACAGGAGTGCTCCTATAAAGAATATTCCATTGTGTTATTGATCATGTTTGCTGTATTGGTGCAGCTTTATAGGTGCCTATTTGCTGAAAAAGTGTTTGCCTGGAGGCATGTGATGAATGATTAAGTCTTGCTCTAGATTTGTAACAAAGGCCACCCACACCCTCTCAGACCCAGGCAGGTTTTCAGTGACCCCACTCATGCAGTCCAAAATGGCTGGATGTGTCTGTAGGTTCCTCAGTACACTGCACAGTCACTGGCTACAAAATTTGGTCCCCAGAAACCATGTTGGCTGCATATGTCATCTAAAGTCTTAGCAATAGTTTGAATTATCTTAATCAATTCAGATAATACATCCATATACAATTATTCAGCCATTAATCTTCATTTCCTTACAATCACACTTAATTTCTCATAATGTACTAGATATTCAATAGAATTTGGCTCAGTAGTTTATGTTAACAGATTTTAACCTATTGGAAAACACTACCTGCTCAACTGGATTATTTGCTGATTATGTTCGATTTGGCATCTGGGTCAAATGGTATTTTCTGTATTGTCTAAGTACATGATGATGTCAAAATTAATTTAAAAAAAAAAAAAAGGGAATGAGAAAACCATGAATGGAAAATGCTCTCACTTATTTCAGGTGCTTTTGCCTGGCTGATGGATGAGCAATCAGAGCTACAGTGCCCACTCTACTTTTTTCTTTCTTTTTTTTCCTCTATTAACAAAACCCATTGAGATATCCCATATAATCAAGCCCAGGACCAGTTTCTCCCACCTAAGGCACTAACAGGATCACCTAATTTAAGCAGGTAGTTGCTCTTGAGGTAAGATAGTGATAACCACAGAACAATTCAGATACGAGATAACAGGAATTGCCCTTAGCGGGTGACTATTGAGCTCTGCTGACTGTAGAGGAATCACCAAGTGACCATGCACAATGTTGCCAATTAAAAATCTGCAGTTTGAAGAAGTTCATTTGGGTCTAGAAGAAGTCAAATAGGCAATTTTTACAAGGGCTGCCCTGCTGCATGCAGCCAGCTCCAGCAAAAACTCTTCAGCCTGATGTTCGTTTTGTGTGATATGTGCACATCAGCTGTCACTTGGACATAGTCAGACCAGAGTCCCACCAGATGAACATTTGCCCTCAATGTGATGTACAAGTGGGCTGAAGAAGAGAAAATGGGGTAATAAATACATAAAGGCATGATCAGTTCTTAGTTAATTGGAATAGTAATGGATCATAACTGTCTAGCAGTTCACCAGCAATTGCCCCACCAGTCTTGTTCACCTGAAAGATGTATTAATGGTTTGCTGGTAACCTAGGTAATGAGCTTAGGCCAGGGAGAAATCAAACACATGCAGGTTCCCATCCTAAACTGAAAATATTATAAGTTCCATTGGGAAGGACAGATTTCAACATGCACTCAAGCAGGCTTTCTAATTCTGAAATCTTTGCTCTTACAACCCCTCTTTTCAAACCAGCATACCTTTTGCCTGGATACTGACTTCAGCCTTCAACCAGCTATTCTAGGGGTTCTGAACACCAAAGAAAGGGAATTCCCTTATCCCTTCAGTGGACAACAGAAATGAATGTCAAACTTTAATCTTTCTGCCATCCTCAGTCTTCAGACTGAAGATGTGGTGAAATTTGGAGACAGAAATACGTCTGTATTCTGGTGGCTTATTGCTTCTGCCAGATGACTATTCTGCATTTGGCTACAGAGCTTACACACACACACACAGACACACACACACACTGGGAAGCAGAAGATGTGAAGAGAACCAAGAGAGCTGAGGAACGGAAAGATCAATCGCTAATCCCCAGAAAGTACCGTTTGTGGGCAGCATGGCTAAGTTTAGAAATCAAAACCTATTTCCCACAAAATAATCGTCACTAGAACAAAAAAGCCTGCAGCATAAATTATTTCCTTTGGACCCTTTTATAATGCAGAAATGCTACTTTTTGACTCTAATGTATCACTCGTGTTTCCAAACTGTGTCAAAGTCCTTCATATCACCACAGTATTAGATAGAGGTTATTCCTCTCACTGTGGAGCTCGCTGCAGATACAGTATCTACATCGACATCATGGTTTCTACCTACCAAATTAATTCAGAGCATGTCGGCAGTGCGTAATTTTTTCCTCCTTTCTTCTCTCGTATTTTCTTTGTGTTTATTTCTGATTCAGTTATCACTAAAATACACATTTTAATTGTATTGTGCAAGATTCAAACTTCCCAGGCTTTGAACATTCAAATAAACATTTTCACTCAACTTACCTTCACACCGCCTGGAATCCTTGCTGAATGCTGGACTGCCTGTCTGAATTATGCAACACAGAGGATTTTTTCCAAATATTCACACAGTTTTCTAATGTACATATACCTCACAGACATGCTACACACACATTTATAATATAGAGGTATATAGATATAATGCATATATTTTATATATAATCTATTGATACCTAAATGGATTGTTTAGACATACATATGTATTGAATAATGACATAGATCTAAAGAATAATGAAGAAGTTGAACTGTAATAGCAGGGGCTCTTTTCTTGTGAGACCTCTAACTGTATCTGTGCATACCTGGGTATTCAAGTCACCACACAAAGTAATAAAAATCTCCTATAGATACACCTATTTTTCATTGTTATTCTTCAAATGTGCCCTAGACAGAAACATTAGAAAAAGCCAAGATCAAAGCCTGTCCAAAGCCTATTTATTTCACTGGACATTGATTTAAACACAGATGTTCTGATGTTGGGGGAAACAGGTTTTTTTATGAATCAGCAAGAAGGTTTATGGGTTTAAGAAATGCCATAAAGACAAGGTGGAAGGTAGGTACCTTGGCAAGTGGAGAGACAGGCACACAGAATTTTCTCCAGCTACTCTGGAAATTGTATTGATTTTCACTCAAGTAGTATTACACCAGTGTTCAGCACCTCATGGAAGCACAATATATCAATTCATCTCTCTATCTACCTATTCTTTAATATACTTATTATTTTATGTGTGCGCATATAAATGTGTTGCACTGAGACACAATATTACCTGCATGTAAAATCAATAGCTGGATGACAAGCAGGAGGATTTAAACTTAAAAAGCTAAGAACAGAAGAGCTGGCTTAACCTGGCTTTAGCTGGCCCTGCTCCACCTTTCTTTTCTAAGTCCTGAGCTACCTCTCACCTCCCGAGGCCAGACTTCCCACAGCGTCCCTGAGTTGATGCCTTAAAAGCACCTTTCAAATAAATCTGGTGTCAGTCATCCCTGTTTCTTCCCCCCAGCGTCATGTGGCAGAACTTCGCTCAGAGGGAAGGAGAGAATGTATGTGGGGGACAGAGAGGGGAGGAGGAAGGGGCTGTACAACTTCAAAAATAACCCAAGTCAGAGCACTCAGCCTAAAGCAAAGAAATTAAGGGCTGTGCTTCTCCAGATGATTGGGAGAGGATATGAAATCCATACAGTGGTCTCAGCACACTTCCTAGTGGCCAGGTGTCTGTATGGTAAATAATCCAGACAGTATCTTGCTCATCTGTCCCAAACCCACCAGGACCTGAGTGTGGAATCCCTGTATGGAATAGCCCTGAAAGAGACAACTACAACACAGTCATCATCCAGACTGGGAAAGAAGAACGACTGTCTTGGTTGAACAGCAAGGGCCAAACCGTGGAGAAATCATCTGCTTGGTCACTGACTTTAAGAGGAGATGTGTTTGCACATGAAGGACACGGATATGGCACTTCCTACCACACCAGAAATTTGTAAATTTAACCCTTGCATAGTGCTCCTTGGTAATCGTCCCTCATTTTTATGTGAGAGGTTAGAATTTTTCTAAAATATTACAGAACAAATTAATTGCCTTACAAATCAAACCAAGTCACCAAGACAAGGTGGAAAAAAGAAGGGGACACACACACACACACACAGATTTCATATCAATGCAGCTTGAATCTCCTTCTACATCTCCAGTCAGCAGACTAGTACCCTCTGATGCCTTGAAGGGGCAGGTATAGGCTGTAACCATGCTATATGAACAAGAGCAGGAGCTGCAGAGCTCACACTTGACACCCTATTACCTGGAACAGCTGAAGAGTGACCATCACTCAGGCAGAGGAGGAGAAGAGGAACCTTCCCTGCTCACAGCATGGCTTACTCCAGGCTGTAGTACAAATACAACCCATAGAAGAGGCTCTGCAGTGTGTTCTCACCACAAGCTCACATCCATGTCTTACCTTTTGGTTCCACCCTAAACATTTATGGAAAGATCTACCCAACACAAGGAACACGTGCTCAGCTACCACAGCTCCTTTGGCTTTGAGGGAGCTGTTGTGGTCACTATAACCCAATGACCTACAGCCAAGGTATCAGCACCATCTTCAAGTGCTAGCAAACACATCATTCCACTCTATTAAAGATTAAATATTAAGATTTCCTTAAATCCACTTCTATAAAGATGTCCCTAGACAGTCTTCCCCGAAGGAGGCAAAGGTTCCCATTGACTGAAGCAGCCTTGGAAGCAGACCTACAAACAACCTCTCTGTGCTGGAAGTGGAACCTTCTGTGATTCCTTTTCTTGATTTTTACCAGCAGAGACACCACACAGCTTTATCCCCATGAACCCTGAGGAGAAAGAGTTCCTCACAGCAGGAGGAGAGGGGCTGGAAGGAGAGCCCAGGGATCAGCCTGCTGTTCCCATAGCTGCAAGGACAGTCTTTCTCAGGAGTTGTAACTCTCATTCTTGTCTGCCCTTTGCCAGCCTGCATTTGCATAGGTAAAGAAGTTTTTAAGCCCGTGGCCATTTTAGAGGAGTCCAGAGGAAGGTCACAAAGATGATTAGAAGGATGGAATATCTGTCCTATGAGGAAAGACAGTGGGGAATTTTCAGCCTGGAGAAGAGAAGACTCCAGGGTGACCTAATTGTGGCCTTCCAGTACCGGAGGGAGCTACAAGAAATCTGGAGGGAGACATTTGATAAGGGCATGTCATGATGGGACAATGGGGAATGGCTTTAAACTGAAAGAAGTCAGATTCAGATCAGATATTAGAAAGAAATTCTTTACTATAGTCAGGCACTGAAACTGTGGACCCTGGAAATATTCAAGGCCAGACTGGATGGAGATTTGAGCAACCTGGTCTAGTGGAAGGTGTCCCTGCCCATGGCAAGGGGCAAGGTAATATTTAAGATTCCTTCCAACCCAAACCATTCTGTGAGTCTATAATTTTGCCAGTCATGGCAAAATATGTATGTATATTTTCATACTATAGCTGAACTTAATTTCCTATTGCATGCCAGCAGGACACACAGTACTGTGACTGGCTGCTGCTTTCACTGGCACACGCTCAGTGCATTGTTTCTGCAACCATAGATAAATCAGATATCCTAATAGTAAGATTAACATTTGTGATACGACTCCCTCACTGTCCTTTCTGGAGAGGTGCTGCCAGCTGACTACATATTGCAACTCCAGTCACTGAAACACAAAGTTGGCTCAAACAATGAGTCAGATTCACAGGAAGTTTCACAGCCTGTCATATACAATTTTTTGTTGCGTTGGAGCTGAACGGTGTTTAATAGCTCTACCTTTCTCCACCCACGAGTGAAAAAAGCGAACTCATTCTTCCTCTATCCTACTCCTTTTACCAGCTACACATTCTCTCTGCTTTGGCTCAGGTTCACAGCATCTGACACCCTCTACTCCTGCTACAACCCTTCCTACTGGGGATGAGGAGAAAAGGTGGTTTTTTTGGGCTGAACGCTGTCTAACATCAGTTCAGTTTCTAATTCATGAGGAAAATTTCAGTGGAAGTTAAACTCCTCTGGCATGTGATCTCTTTTAATTTCAGTGTTGAGAAGCTCTGAAATTATATTTGCAGCAATTCAAAGTCACACACAACAGCTGCCAAATTAATGCCGAGCCTTTATTCATGGACTAGCTTTGCTAGTCCTGACACCATATGGAAAAATGCTGCAAAAAAATAGCATAGAACCCTACCATCATTATTCTTCTGCCTAGCAAATATAGATGATCACACTCTAATTTGTTACTTTTATTGATGTATCAATCCACCACAATGCACAGCGTGGGGAACAAGCTGCGCTGTCTGGAGAGAAATAGTTGGGTTATAATTAGGATTTTTTTTTTACTGTGAGGATGGTGAGGCATTAGCACAGGCTACCCAGAGAAGATGTGGATGCCCCACCCCTGGCAGGGGGATGTTCAAGACCAGGTTTAATGAGGTTTGGAGTAACCTGGTCTAGTGGAAGATGTCCCTGCCCATCTTCCAACAGAAACCTTTCTATGATTTTACGAGAGAACCCAGAGCAGCTGATGCTTGACAAGATCTCAGACTCCTCCCAGTTGTCGTGGTGTCACTGCACCCCGTGGACAAATACATCCACTGCATCTTTACATTTTCCCTAGTCATGAGTCAAATCACCTCCAGGTACAGAACAAAAGAGTAAGGAGACTGTACCGCTTTGCACCATCTGAAAAAAATCCCCAGCCACTATTCCACCAGCTGAGAAGGGGGGATACCTCATTTTCTTTCTCCAGGAGAGCTCCTCCCGCCCCTACTGATCTCTTTACTATTCACCACTAGGTCAAGGCTGTTCCCAGCGGCAGAGACAAGTTATCCAACAGCCCCCCCAGCCAGCTGTGTGTTTCCCTCATAACAAGCCTGGTGATAGCTGAAGGTCTGGTGAAGGATGCTGACCTCAGAAAATTCTGTGCAAACCAACCTGTACAATGGCAGTGATGTATTGCTGGAAGTGTAGTTTTGTGTTCGAGAGGAAGTCGCATCTGGTAAAAGCTCTGACACCTGATTTGCCTGTAAACAATGCAGCTCCCCCTGCAAGGAATGTCCCCGCGCCTGTGCTAGGAGGGGGCACAGACAGGGAGAGAGATGCGACGCGGTGAACGAGCCGAGGAAACCAGCGAGGAAACCGAGAGCTGGAGCGTGAAAGAGTTTGAACAAAGAACAAGGTCTGGGCAAAATGCCTTCAGAGTCGTCAAAACCAGGCAGCCCCACAGGACTCCTCACGGGCTCTGATTCAAATTGGGAAATCATCATTTCAATGTATTTTAATTTTGTTGTTCTTCTCCTTTGTCATTTTCAGATGGGGTTTTCCTATCAAACTGGATGCAGATACTTATTTGTGATTGTTATTAAATTTAGCATTCAGTTATTTAGTATAAATACACTGGAAAGTTTCCTCGTGCTCAGACTGCATGTTTGTGGGTTGAACAGCCACACACTTTTTCTTTTCAGTTCCTTTTATCTCATTGACAAAAAGCAACTGAAAGTTTTTTTGAGATCAGTTGAAGGTGATTTGTAGAACAATTTGGCTGATCCACCCCCTCCTACCCAAAATTCTTTATTCATACACTTCTGCAAGAATTTCTGGAGGTCTCAGAAACCATAACTTTTACTTTGAGTATCTGCACCATCTACTTCTAGGAGAGCTGCCTGTAGACTATTACTAGACAAGATCACAATCACATGTTTCCTTCTCTGGTGTTTCTTCTTTACATTTCTTACAGTACCAGTAATGCTGTTTCCTTTTGGGTCTGCATCCTGAAGAAGTAGCACAGCTATGAGAAGCCGATTTTAGGAAAGGAAATGAAAACTATTTCCAGTCAGTAAACCTGGAGCTGAGCAGGATAATAAAAAGATGACAAAAGAGGCTATAAGTAAACAGTCAGTGTCATTATCATTAGACAACTCATGCAATTAATTCTGTATCCTCTTAATAGAAATAGTTTGTGAATAGGAATTAATAGAATGTTAATTGGAATAAAGGTTTTGATGATGGATGCAAATAATTGTGAACTGGCCAGAAGTCTTCCTTCCTTGGTCATTAAGTAGAAATTTGCTTATACCATCAATTTTTCATAATCTGCCTAAATCTATTCCCTGCTCACATAACTGTGTGTCTACCTTTTCTCGGATAATAATGTGAAGTGCTTCATAATAAGTTATCATCACTTACGGGACAGTAACCATTTTTCTGCTGGGGAAATATTAGCTGAGATGTGGTATCTTAAAATAGTCTTTCCCCTTCAAATCACCTGAGAGTGTTCATTGGCCTGTTGCTGTTTGCACCTCAATTGAGACCTCTTGACTTCTAACATTAGCTGGTAAGGATTGCAGTATCACAACTTGGTTAAAGACTGACTTATTGAATAATTATTCCTTTATGGAATTTAGTTTTCATTTTAATCATTCTAGGACCTTAGTCTTTGTAAGGAATATGGCTCTTGGTCTCCAAGAGTAATAGGACTGGGATAAGAAGTCCAATGTCCTTCCCATCACACTGATATCATATGACAATGCACTACAGAGAATACATTTTCTTTGATCTATTTTAAACTTCCTGCTTTCCTTTTTTTTTTTTCCTGAAATTCCTGTTGCTTTACAGTGGTGACAGAGGATGGTGGTCCAGCTTATTTTGGTAGCCCAGCACCTATCAGGCATGCTTGCATCTGGTCCTTGACAGATGGATGAGGATCCACGAGTGGATAATGTCCAGGACTATGCAACCAGACAGATACAGATTAAAGGAGGAGAGAGAGACGGGAGAAAGTAGATTTCCACATCACACCAACCTTGAAGAGGAGGTGACCATCCCAACCCATGGCCAAAGACAGCCAGGTGCAGCTGGCCAGTGGATCAAGCCTTTGGGTCAAGGATGAAGGGAAATCACAACTGTGTGCCAGAATACTATGAGCTCTGGATTTGCCTAGAGGAAGATATGAAGCTGGAGATTTATGTGGTTATGAACCTCACAGAACTTCCTTTGTGTAATTTCATCTGAGAACACAAGTTCTCATCTGAGAATGCAAGAGAATGTGTGGGCACTGCAGAAGGGCAAACACAGGACTCATTCTAATAAAAGACAGCAATTATGAGCCAGTCCCAGTTTCACTTTGAAGCCTAGAAACATACTGGGACACATTATTCCCTGAACCATTTGTAAGCAAGCCAGGGAGTAATAAGACAGAAGATGAAACATGAGTTTGTGAAGAACAAATCATGTCAAATCAATCTAATTCCCTTTAATGCCAGGATAGTTGGTATAATGGATGGATGGAATATAAAAATCTGATATAAGAAAACTATTCTCAGGTTTGTAGCACATTCCTGTAAGTCATTCTTATCAGCAAACAGAGCTTCTGAAGCTTCTGATCATTGAAAAGCAGGTGCAGAACTACTTACAAAAAGCACTCAAAGCAGTATGGCAGAGATGTCCCAGAGTTCAAAAACCACTTGTTGGCAGACAGGGTAGTACCTACATGGAGCAAGCATATGATGCATGGAGAGAGTTTTCAGAAACTCCAGAAAAGATCACGATTCATGTTTTCTTGGTAAACTGGTAGAAGGGTCAGAAATCTCAAGAAATTAGGATTAGCCCAGGTAAGCATGGGACTGGCCTGGTAGGACAGGGCTTTGAGCACCCTGGTCCAGTGGAAAGTGTTCCTGCCCATGGCAGGGTGTTGGAACTAGGTAGTCTTCAAGGTTCCTTCCAACCCAAATCATTCTATAATCCTATGAAATATATACTTGCGAACATAAATTCCTAGCAGGTGGGAGCTCTCTAGGAGGAGAGATACAGATGTATTGAAGAGAGATGCTAGTAGAAAACATCACCTGCAAGGAAAGGTTTCAGAAGCTAGACTTGTTTGGTCAAGAAAGGAGGACATTCATTGAGGACAATCAAGCTTTCCTCCCACGCAGAAAAGGCTGTCTTAGGGATGATAGTAAACATAGTTCCCTCGTGACACTGAGGATAGGACAGGGGAAAAAAAGTTCAATTTGCAGCAGGAAGGATTTAGTTTATCTATTTAGAGTGCATGCTGAATAACAAGTCCCATAATCACAGAGTCTGGATATTAAGGGAGGTTGTGGAATCTTGTCCCACAGCCTTTAAGACCGTGGTAGATGGATATCAGCAGCAACTGCTTAGGTATGTCTGGATCCCACTTAAGAGCAGAGTGGGACTAATTTCATCTTGTCTGCCTGGACAAAAGTATGAACCATCTACCTGGATGGAAGACAACACACCCTGTATTTAAGCTCTGCAATTTTTTTTCAGACCGAAGATGAGACTTTGCTTCAGATTTCTGTAACACTGTATCAGCTTCCATATTCATTTTCCTCATGTTAGAGAAGTTTCATCAGGAACTGTTGTGATAGGACAAGGAGTAATGGGTTCAAACCAAAAGAGTGGAAATTCAGGTTAGATACAGGGAAGAAATTCTTTACTATGAGGGTGGTAAGGCACTGGAACAAGTTGCCCAGAGAAGTTGTGCCTGCCCCATCCCTGAAAGTGTTCAAGGGCAGGTTGGACTGGGCTCTGAGCAACTTGGTCTAGTGGAAGGTGTCCCCACCCATGGCAGAGGCATTGGAATCAGCTGATGTCTAAAGTCCCTTCCAACCCAAAACATTCTGTGAATCTATGATTCTATGATTCTGTGAAGTTGTGCTTGTCTTTTGGATTTTTACTTAGAAGCAGTGGGAAAAGTAGAAAAAGTGGGACTTTTATAGAACTAATTCACATATGAGCTCTTTTGAATCGCAGAAGGAAATTTCATTGCTCCCTTTTGATCTCCCATACAGACTTGGGAGAAATCCACCTTAGCACTGAGTCTGAGTTGGTGAGGCGAAGCATGGATGTCAGAAAAGTATCTAATCGTACTGTAGAGAAACATGAGAAGGGAAAAAAACACTTTATCAATTTAGCAATTTGTCCTGAATTTGGTCTTGCTGAATAAAACGCAGGCGAGATTTGTGAGGCTTCATTTCTCAGCTGTGGCTTTTTCTTATGTCTCTCTCTGCTGGATTACTTTACAGGATTCATTTCCTTACAATTAAATTCACCCAGTGATTTGCTAAGAAGAGTAAGTCCTCTAGACTCTGATGGTCTGGGATAAGGGTTACTGCAACTGCAGAAGTACGGTTACATTAATTTTTCATTCTTGGCCAAGGTTCGAGCTAAATTATAGTGACTACAGGCAAGTTTCAATCCCTCCATAAGTTCAATGAAAAGAATCCATTGGAAGACTGTCACTCCCCTGGCATATGACTTCTTTTTCACTCTGTGGGACCATGAGGTCTTCCGTGCCATTTCACTTCACAGTCTCTCCATTGACAAGCTGTGATTTACTGGCACAGGCAAACACAATATGAATAAAGCCTTTATTCTTTCCCATCTGAGATGTCACTGAAATGTTTGATATGGTGCTTAGAAATTCGACATTTTCACACTAGATCCCCTAATGGAATATACCCATAAAGTACTAGAATTTTATTTAGGATGAGTCAGTAAAAAAGAAAGAGAAATATCCTGGGCAGGGGGGAAATGCAGGAGAGGAGAGGGAAGGAGGAGAGAGGACAGGACAGGACAGGACAGGACAGGAGGTCTGGGAAAAAACACACCTCTGCCCATTTCAGATTGGAAACTCACTAGAAAAACACTGATCAAAGAAATTAAAAAAGTTACATACAGATCTACCAATGCAAACATTGGGAATAGTACCTGAAGGGCAAGAATACAGGTTAATTTTGAAAAAAAAAAAAAAAAAAAAAAAAGAGAAGGAAGACCAATGGTAGCACCAGGAAAGAAGGATTTTTGGTACATCCACTGAACATTTAGAAAGCAAGTTCATATCTTTGCTTTAGGCTGCTGTTTCTTAGCAGCAGCCTGAGAGCTAGAGAGAGGAACTAGAAATTATATCTGCTTTCTGAAAGTAAGCTGGAAACTCACATTAGAGCAGAGTGACCTTCCAAAAGATGCAGAATTACTTTTCAAGCTGTATTCATTAGCAGGACCAAAGAGGAGCTGCTTTCAGAGTCAGATCCTTACCTGTGATAGGTCCATTTGCAAAGGTTACTCCTGGACCAGATGTGCCCTGCACAGAACTTTTGTAATTCACCAACTAAACACACCTCTGGAAACACAATTTTCGTGAGCCAGAGTGAACCTAAACACATTGCTTCCATCAGGCACAGGCTTCACTAAGCAGGAGGCCTTAAACTCTCTCAATCCATGTGGGTTTGGGAGAAAAAGAGACTAAAACCTGCAGAAACCAAATATTTGACAAGGGTTCACACAATCAACCTCTCACAGTCACACGCGGCATGACCACATTAAGACAAATTTTTTCGAAAGGAATAATGGAGGATCATTCTCACCCTCTCCATCAGAAAGTCAGGAAGGTCTGTTATGGTTCTTATTATTTTATTTCTCCCCAAATGAACTGAGTTACTGTAACTCACTCGGAAAGCCTAGAAGGAGTTCAGCAAAACACAGAAGAACTTCTGATATTAGTCCATCCTCAGAGCACATATTAACTTAGAGAATTGTCCCGAGAATCTAACAATTTTTCTAAAAAGCAAGAAGAGACATTAAGGGTTATAAAGACACAGCCCTTGAGGTCCTTTGGTATAACTAACTGCTGCATAGAATTCACCACCCTCCTCGGAAGCACCTAGAACAGGTAACAGAAATGATAGGATATCAAATATTTAATATAGTCTATATTTGTTGCCCTGAGAAGCTGTGGCTGCCTCATCCCTGGAACTGTTCAAGGCCAGGTTAGATGGGGCTCTGAGTAACCTGGTCTAGTGGAAGTTGTTTCTTCCCATGGTAGGGGGGGTGGAACTAGATGATCTTTAAGGTCTCTTCCTACCTGAACCATTCTGTGATTCTATGACATTGACCCAAGCTGATTTATGTCTCTGCAAACAGAGTAGGACTACAGAAGACAGTGAGATTTTGTTGTCAATGTACTATTTTCTATCCTTGTTTGGTCCACAACCTTTAGCAAGACATAAACTTATTCTGTGCTGTAGTTTTCCCCATCTCTATGACAGGGACCTAAATCTCTGTTGAGATCATTTTGGCCTCACAAATAATCAAAATAAGCTTTATTAATACCGTTCCCTGGCCTCTCTCTTTTCTCCACATAAAGAACATACCCAATTCATGAGGTCTTTCCAACTGTATTCTCAACCTTTGAGGACTTTCCTTGGCAAAGAATGAGGAAAGGTTTACCAAAAATAAAAATAAAATTTAGCACTCCAGTTCGAGTTTAAGTGAGGAAAGTGGCTGTGATTGAAGCAGCAAGCACAGTTCATTCAGGACCATCAAAGCTGGCCAAAAGGGATTGAAAAATGAAGGAGAAATATCCTTAAAACTTCACAATGGATAGAGAAGGTGCACAGAAAGAAGATGAGAGTTGGAAGCAATGACAGAATCACAGGAAGGAACTAAAAAAAACAGGGGCAAAATTGCTGTATGCACTCTTTCATTTAAGTGTCATTTTCCCATTTACCGCATTCACGGAGTTACTGAAAGGGAGTATCACATGAATAACAAGTATTCTGTTGCCAGAAGCAAATGTCCAGCACATCTGTTAACACAGATTGGGCTGTACAACAGCAACAGGAGGAAAAAAAAAAAACAGTTGTCTTGAAAATAGCAAAGACTCTTGAGATGTCAAAGACCTCTGTTAGGAATATACCTTGTGGAAGGCATTGTAAAAAGTTCTCTTACATTAAATAAACTGACCACTGTGCAAAACGTTCATTTGTGCAATTGATTTGTTAGGAAAAGGTTCTTCCTCCAGAGGGTGGTTGGGCACTGGAACAGGCTTCCCAGGGCAGGGGTCACAGCATCAAGCCTGACAGAGCTCAAGGAGCTTTTGGATGATCCTCTCAGGCACATGGTGTGACTCTTGGGGATGGTTCTGTGCAGGACCAGGAATTGTACTCGATGATCCCTGTGGGTCCCTTCCAACTCAGCATATTCTGTGATTCTATTATTCTGTACATTTACCTTCAGAAAGTCTTATTCTGATGACACAGCACCAATATCTCCGGAAACCAGGGAATCCCACCATGTTTTGATGGAGTGTCTTCATTACATTTTGATGTCTTGAGTACAAAGGACTGGGCTGGGGAAAGGTGGAAGAACAGGCCCACTGAGGATTCCCAGAAATGGGGTATATTACCTGGGATAGAACCGTACTGCTTCCTTGAACTTAAAACCCTTAAGGAAAAAAATTCAATTCATCCTGGAGGAATTAATAATAAGGGGCAAATCTGTTATTTCTGGTACTGTTTCTGTGGAATATATGTCCCAGTTACATTTCTGTGTCATTCCTGGAGTGTGAAATTGAGAGCATGAAGCTATTAGTTTGGTGGCCTGTGTATCAGGAAAGGGATGAAAGCAGTCTGATAACGGCCCAGAAAATTGGCCTCTTTTGCTATGTGTTTGTTTGTAGAGAGGAATTTAGAAAGGAAAAAAGAATACCAGACTACCAATGAAATAAAAGCTTGAAACCAGGATGCACTTACTGCCAGTGAGGGTGAAACACTCTCATTTAATTCTCCTACACTAGTAGGGGATTGAATGAAACTTTAGCACCTTTGGAAACAAAGGAGTGGGAAAAATAAGAAGGGAGCAGGAGGGATGCGATAGCTGGGGAAAGGAAAAGTCCTGTGACAGTTAAGCTCAGGTTGGCCAACATAGTAGTGGTGTCCACTAGTATGGTCCTACAAAGTTCACTGGAGGATGCACAGTTATTCTCCACTGAGACTCAGAAGGCAGTGGTCCCAGCTCTGCCCTCTGCCACACCAACCAGTGATTTAATACGAGACCCAGGAAATTATCTGAAGGCCAAAAATACTTTTCAAAAGAAAGTAGTTCAGGAGCTGACTTGTATTTCTGGTGAAAATGGAAGCACTGAAGTGTGAGCAACTCAGCTCTGACTGGATTGTCACATGCCCCTGTCAGGGATGTGGAGGGATCTGGAGATAAGATATAAAACCTTGCCTGGACCAGCCCACTCAGGGATTAAGAGGGATGTCTATACCCTACACAACTCGAGTTATACCTAGAGTTCTACTCTGCAAACCCCTTTCCTAAATGCCACTTTGCATGCAAAGGGCTCAGTCTCCCCAGGACACACCATGAGAACTGCATCCTGGAGCCAGCTCTCTGTGTGCTTCACACAAGGAGGGGCATAATTGGACTCTGAGTAATTTAAAGTACAGAAATAACCCAGGAGCTTGGTTGGCCTTGGTTTCTGGGCCTCCTTCAGAGCAAGGGACCTTAATGCCTGTCTAAATCCTCTGGTGCTCCAGTCTTTAATCTCCATGGGTCTCATTTCTCCATCCATCAGACAAGGATGCCTTTGCTCTTAAGTTTATCTATTTAAAATTTAGCCCTAATGTAGCTCTAGTGCCTGCTTTGGAACTAGTTTCATTTTATGCCGGAGTTAGAAGAAGGTAATTGAACTCTACCTGTATTTATCTAGCTGCTTATGTATATCAAATACATATCCCTCAAGGAGAGCTTGACAACTTCTGCTCTCCTGACTATCTTCTAGTCAAATTAAGCAACATAAAAGCTTTCTATTTTTCTCTTTTTCTTTTTTTTTTTTTTTTGTCCTTTCATTCTGAGTAACAAACAAAGAGAGGAGGAAATGATGACATTCATACCTTCAGAAAAGGAATCCCAGGACAAATGATCATTTCCTGTCTCAGAAATTTACCGTCTTCGTAACTTCTGTTTAAGCACTCATATAACAGCTTCAAGTTGCCTACATAAAACAGGAGAGTTGGAAGAAACAAGTATTTTCTTGATCTTTAGTGATGTGGTATTAGAGTTCATACGAACCATGTGAAAAAGAGATATTTGGTCATTTATATGACGCCTAGAAAAACTGCTATTTCCTTGTTACTAAATGACAGAAAAAAAAACTTTCTGAAACGCAGTAAGTAGCAGAGAAGTGCTCTTATGCAAAGCTTTTTAGTTGGTTTTGAGTCATAAATACCTACTGGTAAAAGTTAAAATAAGACTCGCCCTTAATTCAGCTACAAGAAAGTAAACTAGATACCATTTGATTTTTGGTTTTCTATGAAAATTACTAAGAAGAAATATTTCAGTCTTAAAGACAGAGTTGGGTAGAGAGTAATGTTAACACAGTCACCTGGAAGTATTCCCTGATGGGTCTTGGCTGTGTAGTAAGTATTCATCTGAACTTGATTTCTTAAAACAGCCTGCCAAAACCAGAGACAGTGACAAGTATAAGGTAACACTGATATGTACTACCATTAGTGTCAGGGGAAGCTGTACAAATGAGGGGAAAATGAAGCTCTGGACTAGTTTCAGCTGAAATAGAGTTAATTTTCTTCCCAGTAGCTGGTACAGTGCTGTGTTTTGGAATTAGTATGAGAATAATGTTGATAACACACTGATGTTTTAGTTGTTGCTAGGTAGTACTTACCCTAAATCAAGAACTTTCAGTTTCCCAAACTCTGCCAGCAAGGAGGTGCACAAGGGAGTATGGCCAGGACAGCTGACCTGAACTGGCCAAAGGGATATTCCATACCACAGAATGTCATGTAAACTGGGGAGAGTTATCCAAGAGGGGCCAACGGCTTCTCGGAATGGGCTGGACACTCATCAGCAAGTGGTGAGCACTGCTATTGTGCATCACTTGTCTTTCTTGGATTTTATTCCTCTTTTTGTTATCTCTGTTTTTATTACAATTCTTCTAATTATTGTTGTTGTTATATTTCATTTTATTTCAGTTAGTATAAGTGCTCTTGTCTCAACACATGGGTTTTACCTTTTTTCTGGCTTTTCTCCCCAACTCTCCAAGGGCCAGTGACCAAGAAGCCCTGTGGTGCTTAGTTACTGTCTGGGTTTAAACCATGACAAGCTCGTATTATCTTGGCTCTCATCTCCTGTCTGATAAAAAGAAACATAACTCTCAACTAGGCAAGCTACCAGCCAAAGATCTTTCCCTAGTCTAATATTCAAGGCACCTTGATTAACCAGTGAGGTGGTAGAAACAATACCAGCAGCAGAGCTGGTGAAGTATGATCCCTTTATAGTTGGAAAAGCCTTAATGAAAAGCTGGAATGACACCTCTGATCATAATATCTCTATCACTTCTTCAGCAGAAATTTGCCTCCTTCCCCGCAGACATACACATTTCCTACTGTATATTCCTTCCAGCACTTTATAAGCAAGATGTGGACATTACGTGGAAGATTTATAGTCTTTGGTTGATATAGAATTGGGTGATCTAGTCAAAATCATTTGTGTGGGATCTGTCTATACTCAGAGATAGAAAAGGTCATTCATGCTATTAGTAGGTGTTTTCCACAGGAGAAAGAATTTCCCTACTGAAGTGTCTGAACACAGAACCTTAATTTCCCTGCTGCTGAAGAGCTTGACTGTGGGAGATAAACACCCCTGGACAGGTTTGTGTAGTCAGAGACAAGGCAGACACTGTATGGTTCAAAACTAGGGCCCAAATCCTTTGATTTAAACCTGGATTTCATGGGTCCTCTAACTTGAAGCAGTTGTGGATTATGAGTAGGAAAATCACAATGATGACACTGCACAGTTTTTGTCACCAGCACAAAGGTGGTGATTCAACAGGAACCATTTCTGCAGAGCAAGCCATGCATGAAACACACCATCCCACAGTGATATTCAGTACCAATGTCTCAAACATATGTACCAATATTTTTCATATGTGTTGATTAGGATTTCACGGAGTTTGTAATAAATCACTTCGTATTTCATGCTAAGACACCCTAATTTCTTTTCAACCCTTACCTTTAGTTCTGTGATAGGTTTTCTAGAATCATTACCCATTTAGGCTTTAAGGACTGGGGTTCCCCTGAGGTTGGATTTATCTCCTTATCTTGAAGCATCTATAACGTAGATACCTACATCTAAGATAGTCATCCTCAGTTCCCTTTACAGTCAATAGAGAGGAAGAGGCGTCTGGAGAAGGTGATTCATCTCACCCTAATATAGATATCAAACAAGTATCAGATTAATTGCTCTCTGGAGATACCTGTTTATCTCTACAGAAAATAAAAGCAGCCTAGAGTGACTAACTCAGACTTACCTGTCTATAGGTTGGTTGCCTACAGTTGGCTGAGATAAACTTCAGCCAGAGTTTCCTTTGATCAAGCAATTCAACCACTATCATGAAATGTAAGAGACAAGAATGGCAAAAGTGGATGAACAGGAAGGACAGAGTAATTGTGTGTTACCTGATCAGAAATAAACACACCAGTGGAGGGATTCATAATCTTCCACTACTCCAAAGGTATCTTACTATCCAGTTGTCCAAAGTGGACCAGAGGGGAAGACTGTTTCTTTCCTCAAGAAGACTATATCTGTGTCATCTCTTCATGGTAGCCTCTGTTGGTAGATCAGAGCTGGGGATTCCCTGAGCTGACTGGATTCATCAAAGCCTCTCTCAGCAAGTGTGAACATTACAAATTACACCCACGTGAAGATCTAGCCCCTGACCTTCTGATTCAGGACTTGAGTGATTTCTGCTTGGAGTTTAAGTTTTCATTGATGATCCGGCCTCATTGTGCCATTACTCAGATGAGGGGAAAAAAAAAAAGATCTGAGAAATATGAAGGTGGAATTAGGGTTTCCCCTCTTTTAGCTTATTTTTATACCAGTATTTTCCCTGCCACAAATTGAAAAAGATGCTGCAGTGAAAGAGGATAAAGTTAATTCTCATCTTTGTATGCAGTTCCTAAGGGAAAAACTTACAAGTCACTCTGTCCAGTCTTGGACCAAACCAAATCCAAGATCAGTTAGCATCCTTATTCCAAGTGCTTTACAGCTCTCTAGGAAAATCTGCTGTTTACCTGTCTTTTTGTGACTTTAATTACTTTTTTTTAATTTCTTCTTATTCTACCAGCAAAAAATCAAACCAAAGGACCCTCAGCCTGTCTTGACTGCTAGAAGGGAGAAGGAATAAGTCTGGCTTCAAAAAGTTTTGACAGTTGGCATGGTAATGAGCCCATTCCGACTGAAATTACCTCATTGCTGCTCATTTTTCCTGGCTACCAATCGATTTACGAACCTCTTTTAACATCTAGAGAAGTGTTAATGAATCAAGTGTTTAAAAATAACATGCACCAGGAGGTTGTAAATTACAGCCCCAGCATCCTTTGAATGAATTCACATCCCACATTTCCAACACCCACCTGGTACCCGTCTGCTGCAACATGGGTGTTCATTCGGGGTCTGAATTTATTATCCACAAATGTGTGTTTGGGGTTCCACCACGTCTTGATTCATCAGCACCCAGCCCAGTTGTCAATTCTGACACAGCAGAAGAAGGGGAAGAGGAAACAGTGGTCATGGGGGGGGGTGTCATTGCTTTAAGGAGATAAAGTAGATGGAGAACCAAGGCCAGCTCTGGCCATCCTGAAGGAATGTCAAAGGAATGGCCAGTGCTGAATCAGTACAGCTCACACTTTTCAGGCTCTGTCTGGAGCATCCACATGGACCAAGTACCACTGAAGCACTACCACTGACAATGTATTTGGTAAGGACTGTTTGCAAGAGCCAAATTTCCAGAGATTTCAACTTACTGGGCTGTCAGCTATGCCAGCCTAAGAAGGAGAGGTCGGCTCACAGACTGACATATCAATTACCTGATACTGTAGAAGAAAAGAATACATGTTTTTCTGGGCATAAACATGCGTGTTGTGTGTAACTTAAAGAAGCAGCTGTGCAACCATACTCAGGACAAGAGATATGGGCTTATGCTTTCAGTTTGAAATAATAGTGACAAACTGGAATGAGTCAAGAGTAGAACAAAGAGAAAGGTTAAAAACTAAGATAAAAGATGCCTAAACAGAGGTTTGGCAGGGCTGAGTTTTTAAGGCCAGTGGTCATCTCACTTATTGCCCCCGTAGCTGTAACATGGAGCAGTAAGTGTAGGTTTGAGCTGAGTTTAAATAAAGTAGCTGAGATAGTCTGGGCATAGAACTGTGGAATCCTGTTTCTCCAAAGGCTCTTCAGGAAGCAACCTTTGTAAACAAGAACAGTGTCATACTTGAAAGCTAACCCAGGTATGCCTGTCCTTCTCTCCCATCAAACTAGACAAATCTTGTGGGTTCAACACAGCCCAAAGTAAGGATAAATCAGGACTGGAAAACTATTCTGCAGGACTCCTGGGAATGATCAAGTCAATCCTTCTCCTGATGACGTCAATGGCAAAGCTCGCAATGACTGAGGTGGCAATGAACTAGGCTTTAAATCTCTTTAATTAGAATATAAGAGTAATTTTTATTAACAATTTGCTGAGTGGTGTATATACATATAAATATATATATATATATAAGATATATATAAATCTACTTCTTAATGAAGTTGTTGGATTCTCATTCAAAGCCGACACACTGGCAGTCAGGAAAGTAGGCTGAGCTAAAAATGTTACCAAGGTGGAAAAAAAAAAAAAATCAGAAAAAAAAGGAACAGCTGAATTTTGTGATTCAGTGATAACATTTACATGTCTCATCCCTCGGCCCAACAAACTAGTGCTTTTGCTCCCACCAGGCATTTTGTTGCATCATAGAATCCAATGGTAGTCACTGAGTTGCTCCACCATCACACCATCATAGGCACAGTTGAGTCTTCCCTTGGCCACAGAATAAAGCTCATGCTATTGAAATATCCAGAAGATCATGTGAATGAGTGAGGCACATGTTGCCATTGGAGTAACACCACCATCTCAAAACATGAGAGCCATAAGTTGCCTGGAGAATCTGTAGTGCCCCATTCTGGAAGTATTCAAGGCCAGGCTGAATGGAACTCTGAGCAACCTGGTCTGGCAGGGAGGTTGGAATTAAATGATCTTTGAGGTCTGCCTCAACACAAACCACTCCGTGATTCTATGGTTCATACCTGAAAAGCCCCTGGTTTCAGCCTGTGAGCAAATTCTTCTCTTGCCTCACAGAAGAAAAGTCAATCCTAAATCTCCCCAAAAGACAGTAGTCATGTGAAAACCAGGAGAGACCTAATTTCATGAGAACTGTCATTATAGATTCTGTTTCTGCTCAAAAGAACCTTCTGCTTTCACGCAGATAGATGCAAATGCTGAAAAATACTCTCAGTTTTTGTGACTTTGCTCCAGGTTTACAGTGGTGCAATCAAGGACTCAATTTAACTCATTGTGTTATTATTTTTCAATCCAAACCACCTCCTAGCAAAATAAATGCATTGAAAGGCTCACTGTGGGACCAACAGTGCCTGTCAACCAAAGGGGTTTTCTGAAGAATAAAAAAGGGACTTACATTTTTTACTAAAGTCGACAAAATTTAGGTGTTTGGTTAAAATGCCAAAATATCTTCGATAACACAGTTACACACCTATAAAAACAAAAGTTCACTCAAAAATTCCAATAAATGGTCCTTAGGTTGTATAAGAGCCACACAGCTGCAAAAACATCAAATATGTCTCTGATAGATTTTAAAGCAGCAGTCAAAGAAAATTCTTGTATACAACTTCAAACTCTGTTTTAACTTATTCTTTTAAATTTGAACTCCTCATTAATTAAAAAGTAAATGTTTGGACTTGGAAGGAGAGACATCACTCTGTCTTCAGTCTGAAGTTTCCTTGTAGATCCCAAGGTGTGCCCAAACAAATTTCTTCTTTAGCTAGACAAATATGGAACAGACAGAAAGAAGAAATAAAAGAGGAAAAAAAGCTGTGGGTGAAAACGGCCCAAAATCATATCCTCAGCTGATGTAAATCTGCCTAGTGCTAATGAAGTGTGCAGAGTTACATCAGCTGAGGGATTAATCCAGGTCTCACACTGAACGCAAATTGAAAGCTGAGAAATGCCAAATGCCATCACGACATGAACACATTGAGAAAATAAAAAGGTAAACTGAAATAATGAGGGAAATCAAGGCTCCACATTAAACAAGGCCCCATCACACACTCAGTGAAATCCAAGCCAAATAATAGATTCCAACACAGCTTGTTAGGAGCACAACAATTTTCCAAACGTTTACATTCATATTTTACTGGACAATGTATGGCCTGAGTTTCTATTTAGCCATTATTACATTTTGCAGACGTCATTTTGACACATTTTTGAACGGTCTGGAAGCCCTTGTTTATTCAGCTTTCCCCTTGGGCACTTTGAGAAGTTATTCTCCTGTAATTCCAGTTCTACTTTGCCTGGGTACACCTTTAACAGTCATAGTTTTGTTATTAATTCAATGGCTGACTGACAGAAGCGACTGGATTTTGAAACCTTGCCATTAAAGCCTCTCAGTCAACACAGTGGTGACATAAAAATCCATACAAGGGAAATGTAAAGAGAAAAAAAGATTTTTCAAACAGGGATGGGAAAAATTTGCCCAGACCTTCAAAACTAACTTCTTGCCAAAACAACAAAAAAAAGTTGTAGGTAGGCTACCAAAAACTCCCTCAACTATCGTGTCCCTGCATAAGCTGTATATTTTGTCTCCTTGGTGCTTCTTTGTGCCTGTAGAATAGTGATAGACAGGCCATCAAAGAGCATTTGACTTCCATAGACCTCAGTCAGATTAGAATTCCTGATGTTTAAAGCATTGATAGTCATCCAAAGGACCGACTGTCATCAGAAATAACTCAAATGGACTTTACCATACAAGCACGAAGCCTGGAATACTTGAAGACAAAATAATAAGGCGTCATTTAGGGTTATAAGAGTTGAACTAATTTCAGCATGTGTACACGAGGGAAAAGTCTTGTTGAAGACAAAGCCAAGAACATAATATAACAAAAATGACCATGTCAAGTGAAACCAAAGATCTAGCTGGTGTTAACCCTGCCTTCAGCAAAGTTCAACAATAAGAGCCAATCATACGATATGAGCACAGGAGCAGGAAAAGTAGAGACTTATATTCTTAGAAGAATGTTTTCTGTGCTTCTAACAAACCGGTTCAAGGACCTCCCTAGCTAGAACTGAGGTCTTTGTAACAAATAATCTCATAAGGAATTCTCTTTGATCAGTTTGTTCATCTACCATCTGCAAGGTCCTGTGGAGGAGACTCCCACAGTTTAGCCATGTGTTGTAAGAGTCATCTTTCCTTTCTGTTTTCTGGTTGGGACTAATTTGTTTTACTTTACACACTCTATTTATTTCCTTGGAAAAAAAGAGATAAAAAGCATTCCGTATTTTTCTTCTCCAAGAAGGGAGAAGTAACTTCTGTTAGGTCATCTCTTTCAAAAGGTGAACAGTTTTGTTTCTGTTAGTTATTCTTTGTACAGAAACTGTTACCCTGATCTTCTATTTTCTGTTTCTAGTATCTTCTTTGAAATGAGGAAAACTAGCACTGCACACAATATTCGAAGTGTGGGAGTCAGATTGGCTCAAGGACAAGTTGTATGAGGGCCTGAGCAACATGATCTAGTGAGTGGCATTCCAAACTTATGACAGGAAGGTTGTAACTAGATGATCTTTGAGGTTCCTTCTGACCCAAACCATTCTATGATTCTATTCTACGACTATGGATTTATTCAGAGACATATTGATGTTTTCTAGTTTGTTCTCTATTCCTTTCTTAATAGTTACCAAAACCTAAATTACTTTTTGACAACCAGGAAGCTCTGATCTGATGTTTCCATCTAAATACAGCTCCAAGTTCCATATTCTTGAGTAACAAAAAATTGGTCCCAAGGTGGAAATCAAATATAGGTTCCCATCAGATCCTGAGACCTAGATCTTAATGCAGCTCTGAATTTCTCAGAGGAACCATCTCTGCCTCCAGAGACAGAAAATCAAAATCCTGGATACAAAGCTCAACAAATTAGTAACCAAATGTAAGATCTGCAGAATTCCAGATCTTTATTTAGACACTCTTATCAATATTTAAAGAACATTACTGCTGTCCTGTTGTAAGCTGACACAGTATTAATATTCACCTAATGCCTGACAAAATATGTATTTCCCCTCAAAAACATGTAAGCAGAAATTGCCCAAACTTTCAGAGTGTACAATTTACATTTTACTTATATTTATAATCCCCTCTGAGCAAAGTCATAGAGAGAAGTTTCTGACTGACCTTCTTCCGCAAGAAGATTCCAGCTTCCAGAAAGAATCATTAGAGGTTATTCCCACCTATGCTACAAACTCCGGGCTCAGTCATCACTCACACTAGATCCTCTTTGGTATATATCTGCAAGAAGGATTGGAATGGGTGTAAACCTAGTGGCATATTTTCCTTTCAGACTGAAGACTGTGCAAGGCAGAACTTAGGAGCATCTAAAAAAGGATATTTTAATGTTTTCTTTATTTTTCTGAACTACATAGCAATACTTATAAAACACTTTGATTTTATGTACCATCAAACCTATTCAGAAGTAGCTGTAAAATTTCCCTTACCACTCCTTAAAGAGATTTGGAAGAAATTTACTCCTTACATTATGATACATTTTACTCTAAAATTGATCAAGTTCTACTGAGTGAAATAGAATAAGTTTGTAAGTGGAACTATCTTGCATAGTGCATATTCATTTTGATATCAAGGCAGAAAGATAAAGATGGCAAAGGACCCTGCAACATGAATTAAAAGGGCTAAGATCAGAAATAGACTTTACATGGCCAAAAGAAATAGTTTAGAGCAGAGGTATCTACAGCTCATCTAGAGAGTGTCTAAGACTTTCTAGTAAATCAATGAAGAGAAGAAAATTAGGCACTACCAGGCTGCAATTCATTGCATCATTCTGAATGGGCAATCTAAAATTAGTGATATGAATCACCTTCTATACATTCATATTTTTTCTCCAGTCTATATAAAGAGTCTGAGAGTGATGAGTTCAGATGAGGACCTCTACACAGGAAATACTTCAAGTTATCTGGGGTGATTCCAGTTCCTCTTTCTTTGCTAACTTAAAATATTTTAGATCAACAGTATCCTGATTAAAGGAGTTACACAAATAAAATATTCATGACAGACAGTTTGATGGTATCTAAGTCATTGGAACTGTTCTCACTGACTTTAAAGGAACACAGGTTTTACCTGGGATGGAGCCTCTCCCTCCTCTGTGTAGCTGACTAAAAGTTCAGTATTAAGCAAAACTGTTTGTCAAGATCTGTATGAAGTCTATGGAGAGGAACAACCCTGATTTTAGTCATTCTGTACTGAGAAGCTGTCAAAGGAATGTGGGATGAATACACAGCTGCTAGTGCTCATCTCTCCCACAAGCCATAGTGGGAATCCAGAGAACTAGTTTATAACACAGTCCTAATTTTTAAAAAGCTAAAATTAATTGTGATGAATCCATACCCAGTCTCTGTTTTTTCACTGCATTTCTTCTTTATTCGAGTTTTAGAGATAATACAGTAATAATAGTTGTAATATTTGGAAAAAATGGAATCACAGAATCATAGAATGGCCTTGGAAGTCTCCTTAAAAGTCATCTAGAACCAACACCCTGCCGCGGGCAGGGGCACCTTCCACTAGACCAGGTTGCTCCAAGCCCCATCCAATCTGGCCTTGAGCACTTCCAGGGATGGGACATCCACAATTTCTCTGGGAAACTTGTTCCAGTGCCTCACCACCCTCACAGTAAAGAATTTTTTCCTAATATCCAACCTAAACCCACTCTCTTTCAGTTTGAAGCCATTACCCCTTGTCCTGTCACTACATGCTCTTTTAATGGGAAAATATTTCTCTTCTTCCATTGACTTAAAGTGTTTAAAACTGAAACAGAAAGCCTCTGTAACTGATAGTTTATGCCATGTTCCCCACTGGGCCAGAATGTCACCCATCAAAGATGCTCTCTCATTTCAAGTGACCTTTAAAATTCTTTGTCATAAATAACATCCCAACCCAGTGCAGCGTGTGGTTCAGAAAGCTTGATTAAACCTGTACACCTCTACAATTCACTTCCCCTTCTTCCCTCAGCCATGAACACATTTAAAGAGCTCTGCTTCCTGAAGAAATAATTCCAAGCTGTAAGATGGGTCACCATTTTTTTTCTATTTTTTCCCTGTTTGGTTTTTTTTCTTGTGTAAGTTTGGAGCCAAACCCGGAGGGTAATATACACTCCATGTAAAATTTAGCAATTTTGTCTTTTCCTCTCACAGGTAATGTATTCAACAAGGCATTTTTCCCCCATTTTCAGCCTCTTGCCCTGTCTCTTAAAAATCAATATTTTCACCAACGCTTAAAGTATTTTCTTCCCCTAAATTCAGCAGCAAAACTAAAGTTCCCTCAGGACTTCTTAAGACACTATGAAACTTTTTATATTTGTTATATTATGAATATACTTCGTTTATTATACTGATGTATTTCAAGATAAATTTCAAGATTTAGTGCAGGGAGGAAAGAGGGGAGTATCACTGTAAAAGTGCAGGTTCTACTGAGAAAATATGTATTTTCATTTTTTTTTTCTCATTAGTAAGGCTTGTCAGCCCTTCCTAAAGACTGCTAACCTAAATTCTTAGGGAATATTTTAGGGGGCACTAATTTCATTTCTTTAAGCTCCTTAAGAGAAAAATAAAACCTAGGAAAAAAATAAATCAAATATTTCAATAAGCGGCAATATATAAATGATGAGTGTATTTAGCTCCATAGTTCCATGGGAAGGTTGTGGCATCAACCAAGGAAGTTGTGTATGGAGCGTTCATCTTCATCCTCACCACAGACATTTTTGCATCCATATATATCTCGCCTGTCCTTTTATAAAATTGAGATAAATGCAATTTAGAAATTAATGGTTTCCTTCAAGTATTCTGGTGACTGTCTTAGATGTTGTGTGACTGTCTTAGGTTTGAGCTATTCAATGATTTTCCACCAAAATTATCTTCTGATGGAAGATGCATGTTTTGCTAATGCTGAAACACCACAGCTTCCTTGGGAAGCGAAATTCAAAATTTTTTCCATCTAGGGTTTCTAATAAATCAGTTCTGCAGTTTTAATCAATCTGTGAAGCACTTGAATAATTCCTCAACAAGCTTAAACATGGCAGACATTTTTTTTACAGTTCCCTACCTAAGACAGCTGGTTTCTCTACCATTCTTGGTTAGGTGATCATCTTTTAGTTAAGATAATCTAGAACAGTTCCTCTTATAGATGGGATGACCAGCAATATTAAAAATCCCTTCAATAGATCCTTTCAATAGACACAGAATTAGAGTAATGTTGCACTTTCCTAGGTTTGTAGGTGTAAGCAACTGAAATGTTATCACTAAATGGACACTGATGAAAGTGGTGGAAATGTTTCCTTTGGGCAGATCCCAGGAAGTCTCCAGGGCAATGCAAGCAGCTGCTTCTCCCAGAACCTTTCTGTGCTCAAAATAAAGACTGAAGCATCCCAGCAAAGCAGTTCCCTGTTAAAATCACAAGACCACCTCCACAGTCCCTACGGACTGGAAACATGCTGGGTTAAATGTTCTCATTGGCCTCATTTTATTACAGTCAGTGGACTAAAGCCAAAATGAGAATTTGGCCTAGGAACCCAAGCATATGGCATTGTTCTATTACACTTGCACAAATCACTGGATATTATTACTGAGAACATTCTGAGCCCTTATTTGAGTGCTGGAGGAGAAAGGGTTTGAGCACAGGGCTAGGAGCCAAGAATTCCTGAGTTCAGTGCTGGGGTCTATCAAATAAGCCATGCTATTGCTGTTTCCTTGTGTGTGAAACACAGGGATAGGAGGACAAGAGTGTCCACGTTATTAGCTACATTAATTTTGACCTAGAAAAACCATCACCCTGGATGTTTTCCATAGTCTTTGGAGAAAGACGGGCTCCACCATAGCAGGCCTCAGAGAATTACCAGGTGTTGATATACCCCCAATGATCAAAAGAAAGGATCCCATAAAGGAACATATTTGTCCTATCTGGCTAACTTTGAAAACTGATAGCATTCATGTTCAAAGAGCCAGGAGAGCAGGATTTATATACCAGCACATTTCCACCTTAGCTTAAAGCTAGAATTGCTGTGAGAATGTGTAGGTGATCTTGCTAGCAGAGTCGGTATGAAAGTTCATTTCAAATTTGTACAGCTCTTGAAAGACTGGAGACATTGCTTACTGTCAGAATTACTGTAGCTGCACGTAGGATACTCATAGAGGTCACGTAGGATAGTCAGTGATGGAGCATTAGCCAACATATTCAAGAGGTTTCCAAGTACTTGAGGCCAGACAGAACCACTAGAAGGGCTTGTGGAATCTCATTTCTTGCATCTTTCTTAGTTTTTTACAGTTGCCCGTAATTAAGGCAAACAGATTCCAGCCCAGAGGGCCAAACGATGCTGTGGGTTACATTTCATGCAACCAGCCAGTGAATGTCATGTTTGACTCACAGGTCGGATTCCCCATCTCTCCCAGTGTCTGACGTGGCAAAATTCAGAGATGGCAAAGGAAGCAGCTGAAATTTCCAGCCTCAGACACCTGCACAGCCCCAGCCCCAGCACACTCTGCAGCAGCTCCGATGTGGTGTGGGTGGAATAGTAAATAGCAGGAGAGAAGGGGGTGAGGCAGCATCTGCTGAATTTAAGAGTATTTTATTTGAGCAGGCCTGGACACCTACCCCAGGAGTCTTACAGGAACAAGCTGAAGAACTTTTTGAAGTACCAGTGTTGTTTTTTAGGAAGTCTGGGAAAACTCCAACGGCTCAGAGAGCTGTAACTTAGTTCTGACATCCTTTAGAAGATCTTGTATTTTTCTACGTAAGACTCTCAGAAATTTTCTGGCAGAGGCTCAAAGGCTCATTTATGCAGGTGTCAAGGAGATAATCATATTCTGTGAAGGCCCCCCCCCCCCCCAAAAAAAAAAAAAACAATTCTCTCCCTTTATTTGTCATATGTAGTGTAAAATTTTTTTCTTTGTCCTAAGCACATTACCACCTTTTAAAGGTGACCACAAGGTAAGGAATCAATTTGCAGGGTTTCAGTTAGCTGTTGTAAATAGTCATGAAGGATCCAAATCCCCACTCTTTCCCTCCTTCACTTAGGATAGATCTGAGAAGTTATCCTCTGAAAATATCTATCTTAGTCCAAAAATCTTAATCCAGACATAGACAGCTCATCCACAGACCAGTCAAGTCAGGTGCCAGGACAGCCACAGCTCTGCCTTGCTGGCGTGTCCCCAGGTTTCCTCTTCCACTCTCCATGGCACATCGGCTGCATCACATTCCCAGCTATTGAGGTTGAACAAAATGGAACCACTCCATCCAAAGTCTGAGAAGGGATGTGCTGACACACAGCAAAGAAAGCATTAGGGCACATTTTAGCAAATGCTTTTGCATTCACCAGCCTGGGCATTGCTGGCGTGGGCCAAACATTCCCAATATACACTGGGGATGATGGTTCTTCAGTGCTGACACCTCATTCAGTTTGTCACAGGATAATCATAGAATCGTTTAGGTTGGAAAAGACCTCCAAGATCTTCAAGCCCAACCATTATCATTGCCAGATCCAACGTTAAACAATGTTTCCAGGTGCTACATGTGCGTGTTTTTTGAACATTTCCAAGGCTGGTGATTTCACCACCTCCCTGGGCAGTCTGTTCCAAAGCTTGATCACCCTTCCAATGAAGCTTTTCCTAATATCCAATCTAAACCTCCCCTGGTGCAATTTGAGGCTGTACCTTTCTCTGTACAGTGTGTAAGGACAACAGTAGGGAAAACAAAGAGGAGCACCGGGTTTATAACTATCTGGGGATCCTATCCTATTTGTCTCACCTTTGCCTTTTCACTTGAAGGTTCCTGTTCAGAGTGAGGTACTGGCTACTGGGCCGGCCACGAGGGCAGCACAGGGCAGGTCAGGAGCAGAAGCAGGTAACAACCTGAAACACCAGCTGGTTTCGTTATAAGATACAGGCTCACTTTCATCCTGGGAGAAAATTCTGTTCACCCTTAACTCAAACCACACACACCTGGCAAGCTCCCAGTTGGTCTTCACCCGGATACCCCCAGCTCCCACACTATGCCTTACTAGGCAGTTTCACTGCTGCAAACTATCTGATAAGCCTTCCTGATCTTCCCACATGCTCCCGAGCAGCTTCTGGTCCAACAGGCAGCTGCTGATGTGCTCCATCTGCCCTCCACGTCTCCCTGCCTGCTCCAAGAAGTATCTGCAAGCAGCAAAGAGAGTCCAGAGCACCTGAGCATGGGGAGGTCTCCTTATGGCATTTTTTTTATTATTCCTAAACCACCATATCCTCCCCATCGGTAACCCTCTCCAGATAAACTTCCTCAACCTCCCATGGCTCTTCTCCAGTGGTGTTATATCTGTGCATTTGAGTGGCTCAGGAAATTCAAACATTTGAGTTTGGGTTTTTCTCAGAGGTGGGTGAGTTGCAGCAAGCCCACCTGGAGCAGGGCAGCACAGTGACCTTCCCACTGCTGTCTGCATGTGCCTGAGAAAGCATCTCCCCCACGGCCCACACTGCTCCCCACTCCTCACCCCATGCTCACTCTGAGTCCAGGTGAAATTCCCTCTGGAGCCAACAGGAACATAGCCCGAGCAAGGGCTACAGGGCTTCATTAATTATTTGTTAATTGCTGTGGAAGGTACTGGGGTGACAGATAACTATCCATAAGTGGGATGCAGGTTGCATTCTTTCCCCTAGTCTTCCACGGCTTTGTGAGACAGCTCGGATGCCCCAAATGTCAGCCTAGCCTCCAACAATGGGATTTGTGAGATCCCTTTGTTGTCTAAATTCCCTTAAGTGGAAATATGTTTTCTAACAGCACAGAAACTCTCCCCAAGGCTTCTGTTGTACCAGGTTAATCAACCATACATGACAGCAGAATTAGAGGTGCTAGTATTTTATGTTCTGCATCTAAAGTATGTTTCTTCGTGTGTACTTAACAGGCTTTAATTTTATAAAACATTGCGCAACAAGGCACCTTGGGGAAGAGCAATTAACTCAGATTATGTTTTCGTTTCAGTGAATACCAAATGAGAAACTCAAATACTGATTTATGTAGCCACAAAGTCAAATCATGCTCCTTAATACTGGCTGATTTTTCAGTGTGGCCGTCTTTGGTCACAGCCAACTCTTTTAGTCCTGACATGCAATTAAGAAGTCGCTCAAACTGAACTCTCCCTTAAAAATATATCAAGATATTTTATAATCACGATACACAGACAACCAGTCCTGTTTGAAGTTAATTATGAGGCTCCTATCATCTTCAGTGAGAGCAGGAATAAACCTACCAAGGACATTTTGGTATAATTTTCCTGTTGATGACTATCACAACCAGTTTATGTTAATTATGGATGGGGATAGGCACTGCAAAACAATTTGAAGGATGAAGGTACTAATTTAGGATCCAATCTAGCTCTCATTAAAGTCAATGGAAAGATTCCTATTGACTCCAATGGAAGCTGGTTCAAGCCCATAAAGACTGAATGAGCTCATGTGAACCTTCTCATCCAATTTCTCACTACAGAAAAGAAATGATGCATCAGCACCTGAACCACTATTCATGCAGAGGCCTTAATTTGGTCACCTTGAGTCACACACAGCAGCTCCTGAATGTACTGGCCATTCCCTTGGGATCAAGGGGTCTGTGGACAACATGTACTGATTTGGGCTGATTCAGGATCCTGCTGTCTAAAGGATTTTTCAATTGGAAGTGCTGTTCTGTGGATTGCAACAAGGGATGAGAGGAAAGGAAAAGGAAAAGGAAAAAAAGGAAAAGGAAAAGGAAAAGGAAAAGGAAAAGGAAAAGGAAAAGGAAAAGGAAAAGGAAAAGGAATCAATTTCCATCATAAACTCAGAAATAGCCCCAGTTGCCATTTTCAAGACTTTCAGGTGAGATGCAAGGACCAAGTCCCTCACACTGTTTTCCCAGGGCATCAGGTGTGTTCCTCCCCAGCTTTGCTGTGGGAAACCTGCCAGCACAAAAGGAGGGGAGTCATGGACCCCACCACTCTCTCACCTCCTCTCCGAGGCAGTCCGGCCTCCACTAATCTTGCAACAACTAATTCCCCTGGTCCCTCACTGGCAGCCTGAATCAGGGAGGCCAAACTGAGGTTGAGGTCAGGTAAAGCAGAAAGCAGAGAATTCAACTTCCCTGTCTACAAGGTTGCTCTCAAGAGTCAGGCAGCCACCAAGCCAGAACCTTCCATCCAGTTGTCCCAAAAGGGATATGTTAGTAAACCCCTTCCCATGTAAAAGACAGCTTCTTTTCTTCTATGGTATAAATCCTATGGAGTAGGTTTTATTTTTACTCTTCACATGATCCATAATACACCACCATCACCAAGAAAAATTTATTGATGAGGGGGTTTTTTCCCTACACTGGAAAAATAATTCATTTTTTCTGGTCCAATCAGTAGGATAATGTCATTTGGTGTAAATAAGGTCATCATTACTGCTTATTGAGAGACAGAATTCTTTAGATGCAAATATATTTAGTTGGTGAAAAGTTCATGAAAATTAAAATGTGATTCCATCAAACAGAAGTAGAGATATGTTTTCACAGCATTTTCAAGGACACCTAATTCTTATGCATGTCCTTCTCTGACAGATATAATTCTTTAATAATGACACCCTAGTACCTGTGTTCATTGCGCTGGGTTGGGTTTTTATTCCCCTTTGCTAACTCACCCATTAATAAATGTTTTAGTACATTTAGTTAGCATGCCAGTGTCGTCTCAGCCAGGGAAAAGAAGCTGGATTCCCATCTGCCTGCTGTACTCACAGAGGAATCATTAACTAATTTCCAGTTGCAAATTTCTACCTACTAATAATGTCCCAGCCACAAGTAAATGGAATTGAATTTATGATTCCAGCCTGAATCTCCAGCCTGAGAATGATCATGATGGGGAAAAAAAAGAAAACAAACATTTTTGATACCAATGAGTTTTTATGGATTCTTAGACATATAAAAAAAAGGAATGGTTCTGATTTGGGCCTTTCAGGGCAGACCTGATGTTTAAGCACAAAATGGAGAATTTGTTGGCTCTTCCCACTCCAGTCTTCCAGGTGTAAAAAAAAAAAAAAAAATAAAAAAGCTGCTATATCATGAATACTTACTTCTCTGTGACAGGATATTAACTGTTGGCCAAGCAGCCCATCAGATAGCTTGGCTTGCCTTCTCTGGGCCAGGAATTAAGATTCCTATGGCCCTTAGTCAGCATTGCTACCAGGGAAGGCAGAGAGAGCCCTCCCCACTTGCCAAGGCAGTAGCAGCGCTGGTGAGCTCGCCTCTGACAGAAGTCACTCTTTGCATATCTTCCACCCATCAGTCTGGGAATTAAGAGATAAGGAGCATTTCCGTACATAAATAACCTCTGAGCTGTCTTTGAAAATAGAGCTCGGCATTTTTCAGCTCACCACTGGCGATGGTATTCCTGCTTGTGCAAGACTAGTTCATCATAGCCCTGACTCAACCTCGCAAGAAACACCGTGAAGGCCACCCCCGACCCCTGTGTTGCCAGGGTGACTGGATCCCCAGGGCAGAAACCTGCCCTGCTCCTCCCTCTACCAGGAAAACGAAGAAAAGTCTGCATCTTCTGCCTTCCCCAGGGGGCTGGGGCTCCTCCCTGAGGACGGATGACTCTGCCTGTGGGATCAGTCCCAGATCTCCCTGTGCTGGCTGAAAAAAATCTCCATTCCCATCCAGCACATCAGGGTTACCCCTGTCCTGTGAGTGTTTCCTTCTTCCACGGGCTGACTGCAAACACCCTCATCCACTCCAGCCTGGATAACACTTGCTATTTAAGCTGCCTACCCCAACCTCTCTCAGGAAGGTCCTACCTGGATGGTGTGGCCAGTAGGTCATATGGGGCTGTCACCAAAATTAACAAGACAAAGAAATGGCAGTCTGCTGTTCTATTGCAGCTGTCTGCACCTGTGATGATCCCCCCAGGATGTTCGGGAACACTGGAATGCTCTGTGGAGTCAGGAAGTGATGACTGGAGGGAGCAGCACCAAACACTCTGTTGCAGCCCTGAGTGTGCAGTGGTCACACTGGGGCAGCAGAATGCAGACCCATGCTGGCACTGTAAGGACACCTTTTGGCAGAGAGGGTGCCAAACCCCTTTCCATAACCCTCCCACAGATCCTCTCTCCTTCCCCCAGTGTACATCCCCAGATCCCAGCTTTTCTGGATGGAGAGAGGCGAAAGCAGAGGAAGGATCCAGGCATATTTTCATTCAGTGAGCATAGCCTGCTGCATGTGAAAAAATGTGGTGCATTTAGAGCTCCATTCCACCTCCTGCTTATCACAGCCCTGTGGCACTTGCACAGAGAACCAGCAAGAGAAACCAAAGAAAAGGACCTAATCTGCAATCCTGCAAACTGACTGAGGACAACGGCCAGAGAAACACAGTTATCTTATCTCTCTTTGATTTCCCCCTGGCTGTTTCTAGGATGTCACTCATAAAGTAGCTGTTACCCCCAAAATTGCTGGAGGTCATGTTCTGATCTCTGTTTTTTCTCATCTACACCCAGCTCTGCTAGCTGCAGGGCAGATGGTCTCACATCATGATGAGATGAGAGCAGCATACCAAATCCCCTCACACCCCCAGCCAGGTCACAGAGTCCTTTCCACTACTTTGTTCCCACAATTGCCTCCATATAAGCTGTTTTTTTAAATCCCTGGACAGATGCAATAACTTCCCTTGTTTTTTTTTCCCCCTACTCTACCCTCTGGGCAAATGTAGGCTCTTCAGCTGCATCACACCCTCCAGGCATTCCACCAACTCACACTGGCCAAGGTTTTTCTTCTCATTGCTGTGGCCTTCATTGTCTGAGACATGCAGGTCTTGCCATGCCATCACAGGCTTTACCTTGTATAAAGCAGTTGTGGAAAAATTAAATGCCTTCTCTGCTTTTCCTCTGTCCCCTCTCAAGTCTTACTGAGCTACTTCAGGGCGTTGATTTTCAGTCCTCTCCCCTTCCCAGTCCATTCTGAAAGGTCATGTCTGTCTAGAAAGGCCAACATATATTATAGAACCATAGAATCATTAAGGTCGGAAAAGACCTCTAAAATCATCAAGTCCAAACTAGCACAGCCAAGCACTGCCAAGACTACCACTAAACCATATCCCTAAGTGCCACATCTACAGGTTTTTTAACACTTCCAGGATTGGCAATTCCACCACTTCCCTGGGCAGCCTGTCCTAACACTTGACAACCTTTCAGTGAAGAAATTTTTCCTAATATGCAACATAAACCTCCCCTGGCACAGCTTGAGACCATTTTTTCTTGTCCTGTTCCTTGTTACTCGGGAGAAGGGACTGACCCCCACCTGGCTACAACCTCCTTTCGGGGAGTTGTAGAGAGAAAGAAGGTCTTTCCTGATCTTCCTTTTCTCCAGGCAATCAACTTTTTGATATAGACAGGACCTTTTCCATTGCCTTCTGCAGAAGTAGGACCAGGCCCTTGGTGATGCACTGACAGCTTTCATTGAACCTTTCTTTAATGGGGATTAAAAAACTGCTCAAAACACCAACATTCATAAAAAACTAGAGCTCATCTTAGGGTAGCATACTGGAGCAAAGACAGTATGACCTTAAGCACGGTAGAAATCTTATAAAATATGCTCCCGTTCAAAGAAATTCCAAGAAAACTTCTTGCCTCAGAAAATATCACCTTTCCTGTGCTCCTATGCTACTCCCAAGGAGAAATATTTTTTTCCAACTTAAAGAGCACACTATTTCCTCCCTGCCTCACCCTCACTCAGCCACATTTTCCCATGCCCTCTGTTATTCTTCCTTGGGTAAGAAGCATGTTGATAGAGAAGCACTCTTACTAACCCAGGTGCATCCTATTCAAATTCCATGTCCTCAGAGAGATACCTCAGTTAGGAGCAAGAGAGGGAGTTCCCAATGGAGGATGGTTTAAATCTTAGTTTTATTGATTTAGCTGACTCTTTCTATCCATTGACAATGAGGGGATCAGAAGATAACTACCACCTCAGTGGGTATTTGGTTTTCATGGTTGAAGGCACTCTGAGACCTTGATGAATGATAGTGAGTTTCTGTTCCAGCTTTTGACTTCAGTGAGCAAGGGAAATTCCCAGTCCTATTCCAAACTGAAAATTATATCAATCACCATTTTCTGTAGAACAGGCAAAATAAAGACTCAGGATGCAAAATGCAGAGGCATTTATAATCTGAATTTAGACTGCACTTCTACCACTTGAAGGTAGAATCAGTACTCCTCCATCTCTCCCACCCAGCTCTAAGAAATACCATTGACTTTAGTATTTCCAGCATATTTTGGGAAAATATTACTTGCCCAAGCAAAAAAAAAAATCACCACCACAAAATTTCTACCAAAGTACCCCAGTAGGATATTCCCTTTCTTTCATGCAACACTTCTTGTCACAGATTTTGTTCTCCACAGTTTCCATTCCACAGTACTAGGCATTCCCAACATAGCTGAGGAACTGGACTTGGCCATGGTGCAGGCAAAGCTATAACTATAGCATGTTCCCAGCTAAGAACAGAAACCAACATTTAGGCTTTAAAGCAATCTTGTCAGAGAGGCAGATCAAATAATGATGGCTAACACAGCAACATCTCTGCCCACAAGAGACACAACACACAGTGAGTGTTTGTGAAAAGATCTCCCACTGACTCCCAGAGATATGCATCATCACAACCAGAGCATGGGTGGAGTGAGAAGGACAAGCCACATGAGGGCAAATATGTCCAAACGTGCTATCTATCTCTTACTACCACCAACAACCAGGATAAAAGAGTTGGCATCATGAAGTGAGGAGGAGGAGGAGGCTGAAAAAGCTCGGTGAGAAAGATGGAGAGTGAGGGAGGCAGCCGAAATGACTGATAGATGCTTTTCACTGTTGCTCTGGATATCTTTGGCTGTAAGACTACAGCCTTCACTGTGGCTTTCTGTTGTTTCACAGTTCCTGAAGGATTTCGATAGGAGAGCTTTCCATGAATTTTCTGTCTTTCAGATCACACCAAGAGCACAGGTGGGCTCACACACACACATCTCCTGCCCACCACACTCAGTGTGGAAAGAAGAAATGTTTCAAAACCACAGGCACAGTGGGAGAGATACCAGAGGTCAATCAGCCAGGAAAACAGGTTGCAATGGAGAGATTATCTCACGAGTGGCGTGACACGGTGAGCGTGGCAATGACAAGGATTGTCATAACTTCTCCAGGAAGAATTTTATCATCTTCAACTGCAGAATATTAAAGGCAACAGCGTTTGTTTTCCCACCAACGTGCACTGATCCAGTCTTCTTCGTTCATTTCTCTCTACAGCCACCGATAAAAAAGTCCTGAAGGAGGATCTCACTGAGGACTTCTTCAGAGGGTCAGGTCTAACTCTGCTCCTAATGAATCACTGGGAATCACTGCCAGTAAATTTGATACTGGAGTTCAGCCAACACTGAGCACTTTGGAAAATCCCATCCCAAAACAGTGTCAGGTGTAAGGGATGAGCTGAGAGCAGATCAGGTGACTCCTCCTGAGAGTTCATCTATGACATTGGGAGATATCCCTGAGTGCTCTGCTTTGGGAAATCAGGTCATCTGCCATATTTTTTCACGTACCTGAGAACATCAATGGCACCCATGTGCCATGGGCATATTCATTGTCTGATATTGAGCAACATCTAAACAAAAATCTGCTGTTTCTGCTGTAGATCATGATTGGAAAAGTTTTGACAGCTTTTGTGCTGACAAATATTATATTCCACATCCAAATTCTTGAAAGTTCTCAGGGCCAAAGAGTCTCCATGGAGAAGAGAACTAAAGAATTTTTGTTATTTTTATCCATTTCTAAAGAGGGATGCAGGATCCTAAATTTAGGTCCCCACTTGAAAACAAAATTCCTGATTCAAGTGGTTTCACAAACACATTCGCATAAGAAGCCCAGGGGGAAAAAAAAAAAAAGTAATGTAGACCCACACTGGAAGCAGGGGATGGCCATTCCACGCCTTTGTTTTGCAATCTTTACTTGTGGCTAAAAGCAAAGCCAATTAAAGTAAACAGGAATCTGAAATCTTTGTTGACACCAAGGCCTCGGAACAAGAATTTCAGCCAAAACTTTACACTGAATCAACATCTCAGGGTCGTTTTCAGTGGGAATAAAAAAAAAAATTAAAAAAAAAAAATAAAAAAAAAATAAAAGGACATTCTTAACTTGCATGACCAGCCAGATTCAGTAAATTCAACATAAAAATTTTACCGCTCAAGTCAGTCCTGGAAACAAACTCTGGAAACAAAGCATCTCCATCTCTATCTGGACTGTCTGTAAGGAAGTGCTTGTCACAAGGCCTTCCCATAATCAAACTCCTGGTGGAGTCTTCCAATACCTGCTGGAGTTCTCCATTTGAATCTACTTCTACTTCTGAACTGATCAAAGATAAGGGCATTTTGAGATCAACTCTAAATAGTAATTCGTGCTCAGCACCCAAGCCCCCCTCTGTGCTTCTAACTTTAATCTAGTTGTTCCTTCTAACTTTAATCTAGTTAAAAATAAAGTTATTATGCCTATATGGCTTTTTGTCTGAACTAACTAACTCGAGTAAGTCAATACAAGAGCAAGAATCACTTCATGTAATCCTACCTCTGCTTTATCAAAGTATTTACATATGCTCCTGTCTTTAAGCTCAACTATGAGTGTATTTACGTGCTTTCAGGAACTGAGACATACGGTTTTAATGACATGAAATCAGAGACTTCTTCCTATCTGAAATAGCACCTCTACCTTCCCCTGAGCATTAGAGTCTAAACAGTAAACGACTTTGATCTCTGCTACCCTTTATTTTGGTTGTGGAGTTGCAAAATGAAAACCCACATGACAAAGCTATGCCAAACAAATTAACACACTGCTTTGCCCGTCTCTGCTGAACCCCCAGCCTGTGAATATTAGACAGAGATTTAGAGTAGCCTAAGTTCTACTAAAAGTTAAAATACATTACATGAAATAGAACATCACACATCCAGGTCTACTGGAACTCTGGTGTTTTGGCCCTTTATGGGGACATGCAGGGAAGAAGAGGATGTGGGAGATATCTGAGAGTGTTTTCCAAAAAGAGGAGAATAAGATCTGATGTTCTTTTCATAATCAGTGCTACCCAAAGTAATATATAGCATAGACTCAAGTTCAGAAGAAGCAGCAAAGTCAACCATCAAGGTGAAGATCATAGAAATGATGTGTGAATCTGTGCTGAGTAGGTCTCCCTCTGACTTTGTTTCTTATCAAGTTACCTTCCCTGTAGCAAACTGGAGCATGACATGCTTCGCTCCAAGGTGTCCAATCCTGATGCACAGTCTGGGCTGGGGCATTCCAAGTGTGAGTTTTGCTAAGTATGTCAGGCATCTGGTGGATATTAACTATCCTGCATACAAGCCAGAAGGTGGGTTGGAGGTTGGTCTTCAGCACGGTGTGTTCCATGGCACTGGCAATTTTCTGTTGACTGTGTACAATGAACAGGGCCAGCTCAACCACATCCATGTCCTCTTGTTCTTATCATCTCCTTCTGACTGACAGCGGATCTCTTGTTGACACATTGCTGAAAAAAAACCCCAAGCTTTAGTTTTTGTTGGTTTGTTTTTTTTTTATTTTGGGGTGTTTTTTGTTTGTTTTCTTTTTTTGGCCAGCTGAGCTTATGGCCAGATCAATTCCCTGATCTGTATCACCAGGAAGACCCATGAACATTACTGTAAGCACAAAGAGAATGAGTGGCTGTAGGGAAAAGGAACTAAAAGGACCTTTCCAGTAACTCTTTCCAGCAGATTTTTCAAGAGCTATGCCAGATTAAAGCAATGACTTAATCACTGCATTAAGCAGTCAGCCTTTACTCAGGCAAATTTTCCATTATCAAAGGACCGTTTATGTTAGTGGGAAAAATCTGCATTCTCAAAGGACTCTGGAAGTGCAGTGACAAGAGCAGTGCAAGTATTTATAAGAGTTATCCCAGAATCTGGTTTGTACTGAAAAATATGATCGATATCATCTTGATTTAGGTTGTCACCTGTGTCCCTGTTTTAGGCAACATTTTTGGACCAAGAAATCTATCTTTCCCAGAAGGTTTTCCCAGGGCTGCTATGTACTGTGGCCTCACGGAGAGAAGAATTAGACCCAGAAAAATCTGTCACATGCTGCAAACCCTCTGCACATCATTCTCGAAAAGGCTCCCAGCCCGTCAAACACAGGGTCAGGAGAAGTGGGAAAGTGGCTTTTCCTTACACTCCCAGTGAAGTGTTTTGTGCCATCCCTGACAAGCTCTGTGTGTGTGTGTAATCTCAGGGCAAGCGTGTGTCATGGGACAAGAGGCTGTTTATGCCCCAGGACCGTACGCGCTGAACTCAACCAAGGGGAAACTTCCCCACAACAGAGGCAGCTTTTTTGTGGAAACAACAAAACAAAAGGGAGTGCTGGGACCGGCTGCCCCCTCAATTGGAGGAGTGGAGGGTGTTGTTTCCAGCAATCCACCTGCGTGTTCATATCTGCCTCATTTGCATGCGTTTGTTTAAGCTTTTTAATTAGCAGAAGGCCAGATCCTGATTACATACACACGCAGGTAGTGCTCAATTGATCCCGACGCTGGCCCATCTTGCTGACCTTACAAACCATCTACCAACACCTCTCATTCAGCCCAGAGACAGAAGACACGTATCAGGCACATCAGAGAGAGAAGGGAGGGAGAGCAGCAGGAGTGGTTCACTGAGGAGATAACAACAGTTCTCCTCCTTCTCCCTTCACCACTGTGGGATGGGATGGGGCCGGGCATGACCTGGCAAGTCCTGCTGATTTGCTTCATCCCACAGATTACCCAGCAGCCCGGCATCAGTGCAGTCCCACTGCCGATCACATGATATCACCCAGCATAAATGCACCTAAATTGCTCAAGAGCCATATGCAGCCCAGGAGCCCCCATGGGTATAAAGTATCTCGCTTTCCCATGCAGCAAGATCAGAATCAGGCGCAGTATTGGGTTAGGGAGCGGCAATGGTTGTTCCATAATTAACTCTGAAACCGGGTTCTCATTAGACCTTGCTTTTCATAAACACTCTTCCCTCCACGCATGCCTAATTTCCTACTGCTCATCAGGGAGGTTAATAGGGACTGAAGTCAGTTGTGAAGATCCCATGGGTTCCACTAAGGTAGATTCACACCCACATAAGAAAGGGCAGTCAACTGGGTGTATCTCTTTGTCTATCTTCTTTTTTTCCTAGATATATGCTCAGCACCTCTCAGTGTGAAGATCAAGCCGGGCTGCTGCTGCCAATGAATGTTAAATACAAGTCACAGTGACACTCTGAAAGGGCAGGATATTATATCACCCTCCACATTGTGCAAAGTGTTTGCTCAGTGTCAGCTCTATTCAAAAGTACTGTCACATCTCTTTCAGATTTTTTTTTACTGTCGTTCACTGCTGTTGTTCCTTGGGCACATTCATGCTCCCTCATTTATTCGTGGTGCCCCGTATCTGCAAAACAATGAATGTGGGCAGGTGTTGTGTCCCATACAGAGCAGACTTTTTCTTACATGTCAGGATCAGGTCCATCTTATCTTGCTCCAAAATGGGAGTTTTGCCAGAGCAAGAAGGCCAGGAAGGACAGATGCAGCTAAAGTGGTGATGGGTGAGTGGGTAGGATGCAGAGTGGAGCTTCTCTTCAGGCAGATAACCAAAGCTCCAGTTCCTTTTGGGGTGCGGGATTCACGTCACCATTGAAGAGCAAGATGGGCACTTCATTTGTCAACCCAGTGTGTAAACTGGGTGGATCTTAGCCCCCCTCATGCAATAGGATACTCTTCTCCCAGAGGTGCCTGTCCCTCCCATGTGCCTGGGGAAGGTCCTATAACCCATCTGTTTTGCCCCAGGTGTCTAATATCGACCTGTTCAACATTAGGCAAGCTGCATCCCACCCCTGGTGCCTACCCCAGTGGCAGGGTGCTACCAACAGGCAGGGAGGAGGCAGAAGGCAAAGAGATCACAGCTATGCTCCTAGTGTCTCTCCCCCTCCATCCTGGCCCTGTAAATCCACACCCTGTTTCATCTGCTCACAAACGGGGAGATTATAGTTTTGAGTCTCTTGAAAATAATTAACCCTTCACAGCCTGAGCAAGTTTTAGCTGAGGGATGGCTTCTTAGCTGATTTCCAGTCTAAGAACCAGTGAAGGGGGCCAACATGCAGTTTGAGAGCTCAGCACAAAGCAGGAATGCCCTGATGAATGGAGAGGGATATCCAAGGCCACATTTCCAAGTCCTTTGGTCACTCATCTCATGTCCCCAGAAAAGGACTTTCCCTCACCTCAGTCACCAATCAGGACTTCCAAATGATTTCATCTTTCATCTCCCTCATCTTCTGAGGAGCCTTTCTCCCACTCCACCTCTGCTCTTCTCCACCTTAGCCTCTCTCCTCCCCAGCTGCCTCCATTGGCCTGAAAACCAACCACAAAAATGTGAGGAAAGTTTCTGCACCATGGTGGTGATGAACGGCCCAGCCGAGCAATTGCTTGGCTGTGGAGGGTAGAGAAGAAACTTGGAAAGAGGCTTTGCCATTCCTCCTACCAAAACAGCAAAAGGGGGAATTCAAGAGAGAGCTGAAAGCAATGAAGTCCTCTGGCCTGTTTGAGCACATGTCAGTGACTGTGGAAGGTATTATCCCAACTGGGGATGTGACAGAGTTGAAAGAACCCTTTTGGTTGGCAGTACTACCTGTCCAAAGTGTAGAGGAAGGATGATCTCCTCATGAACGTGATGTACTCAACAAGGACAGAGAGGAAGGGAAAACAGAGGTGAAATGACATGCCCCAGGCCACATTATTAAGCAAGTGGCAGAGCCCAATGATGCTCCAGGAGCTGCTGTGCAGCTACTCTAACCTTACCAACACTATCTAGGTAATCACCTGGGGATTCCCTAGGATTGCTGCTCCTACAGACCTCAGGGACTTCTCAGCCCAAAGCCCCCAGGCCCAGTATCTCATCCTGGGATGTTGCCGCAGCCTGAACAGGTGTGTTCCTATTGAGAATAGTGAAGTTTCTGTCTCCCAGGACATCCCCAGATTATTCAGTCAAGCAAGGATGGCAGAACTCTTCACACTCACAAGGAAATCCAGTATTTAAATTTTGATGGGAACGGTTGCTTGGCAAGAAGAGATTCCTCTCTTTTTTTGAACCAGACAGCTAAGGTGGTTCATTGGCTGTGCTCCACAGGTCAGCCCAGAACTTGCTTTCTGGAGAACTGGTGGACTTGAGAACTGGTCCCAGCATGTATGTGAGGATTCCTTTGGACCAGGAATCACCAGCTGGGGGTACCCCCATGGCCAGCTGTCTGCCACCCCCTGCCAGGTCTTGCCAGCCTTGGCAGGAAAGCCTGCCATGAAATGCCACAATTTCCAGCCAGCATCATACCCAAAATGCCATCACAACTAGTCAGGGCAAGTCAGAGTCTGCTTGATGGTGTGTTTGCTGAGTCCCTCCACATGCAGAGGCACAAGAAAGCAGAGGGGTGGCTTAAAGCATCACTGCAGTGGGCTAACTCTGGGCCATGGCACTATGATGTGCACATACATGTGTGTGTGAGCACATGTACCATTGTGAAATATGGTTGATATATGTGAATGAATTCAGAGCCAACATTACAGCTTCGGGGGAGCCAATCCAACATTGTTACTCATCTAATTCCAAAGAGCAGTTATTCCTTTTAGTCAAAGTTTTATTTTTATTTCAAATGTGATGTGGTTACAAACTCATTCCCTTGTATAATTTTGCTTTCCAAGTTAATTACAAGATGTTCTAATTAATTATATTTAATGATTAACGTACAAACTCACAAGGAATGAACATAACTTAGAGAACATTTGCTCTCGAAAGATATGTCTAGACTAGTTTGGTTTATCAGGAAAAGGTTGAAAAAATTAAAATGAGAGAGAGCCAGGGAGAGAGAGCAAAAATACACTGTGTAAGAAAAAATAACAATAAAAAAAGAAACCGAATTATGTCCAAACAAGAGAATATTTTTCTTTGGAGTTCAAACGCCACCTTTAACCATCTCCCCACCCAGAGTCTGATTACTTTTAATGGGACTCTGCTTGTGATTTAAGTTGTTGTTCATTTGTACAGTAATTAAGTTGAGTTGAGTTGGTGTCTCTTACATCATGGTTTATATTATGAATTCACACTGCAATTATGTGCGTGTGTGCAAGGGTAAGTGAGCAGAAAAAGGACCTTCTAGTTAAGATCACAACCGATAACTCCAACAGGCTGGGTTTAGCTAAGCTCTGCCGGTCTCTTCTTCTCCAGCCTCAACCATGTCACCTCCAGACACCCAAATGACACACACAGGAGTGGGGACTTTGCCTACAGCCATCCTAATATCACATACTCCAGAGTGAAATGCCCATGAGGAAGCAGGATCCTGGGAAGAGGCTGTGAGGCTGATCCTTCACCCCTCGAGCTGGATGACTGCTGACACCTGGACACTCATCACTGAGCAGCCACGTGTTCAGCCCAGTAGGACCATGATTTTAAGCAGGGTCCCCATTGCCACAGAGATCAAGGATTATAACATGATGTATCCATCGAGGGATAAGGAATACACATAGATATCTATTACACAAGCCTCTCTTTGCAATGCACACACACATCATATGTGCATGTATAATAGACACATAATTTCTAATGCAAGAAACTTAGACTTTATATAGGCAGAAATTTGAGCGGAGTAAGTCAAAATATGTTCTGAAGTCAGAATTTAAAAGCTGCCTTTTTTTTTTTTTCTCTGCTATTTGGTCCAATTCAGCAAATTTCCAACGGGCTGAGAAACTCTCCTAAACGTTAATGCCAAGATGATTTCAACAAAGATTTTTAAGCAGCATGTTCAGAGCCCCCCCAGTTTGAAGCATGTGGATGCTCTGTTGGGTTTAGTGCTTGTGGTGTCATGTTGCTTGGTGAACTGGCTGGGGACAAGGACATCTCTCTATGAGGTGCTGCACAAACACAGGCTCCATTGTTTACCTGGATGGCTGAGTGCTCATGGCAAGGGATACAGATATACCACCTTTCATTTGTGCTGTGAAAACAGGCCAGCATCATCTAACCAGGTTTATTCTCACCAGCACCAGTGCTGAAGTCTCATTACCACCTTCCACCCAATATCGCACTGGAGCAGAATGAAGAGAGAGAAAAATCTTGTTTCACCAAGTTATGACAGAGATATCAAACATTTCTGACAAGAACCTGAAGGAAAACACCAGAACACATTGTTCCTGCTAAAACATTCACTTCCATTCCAGTATTAAATAACCCTGACTAGCTACTGTAGTTGTCCACCTTCATGACTTTTATATTGTTGAGAGATCTGGGAAGTGGCCACAAGCAGATTATGATTGTACAAGTAAATAAAAGCAACAGAAAAGGGCAATGAGGAATCTTGTCCCTTTTGGGTCTGCTGGAAATGAAGTTGTGCACAGTAGGAAGGAACGAGTTAATATTTGGATAAACCAAGCACTGCTTTTATCCCCCTTTCTTTTTAAGCACTAGGAACCCAGCTATCTCCCAAGTCCCTATTTAGCATCTCAGGCTACATTCTTGAAAGCATTTCACTTCATCTATTCTAGTAAATAAGACATGCATGGGGCTGTTCTTTGGCCCAGAGGCCAATTGGCACAGACCAATTTGCGTCCGTGCTGATAAGCGTCTTTCCTTCCAAAACTGGGGGGCTGCATCTGAACCGCCTGTGGTGATGCTCCTTGGCCCAGGCTGTTCCTGGACCATGCCCAGGCATTGTCTGGGAGAATGCTAGTTGGAACAGGACAAAACCATCACCAGGGACCATGCTAAGGGTTGGATAGTTTGAGAGATCATGCGCCAGTACCTGGGCTTGAGCCCTGGCCTTGTTTAGTTTATCAACACAGTCATAGCTTTAGGTGCTTAAGTGCAATTATATAGGGACCTAATTCCCATGGATCTCCCTGCAGAATCCACCAAAAACAGGTTTCATAGCAGTCTGCATATGGCTTTGGAGCCTGCCTAAACTAACCAATAGAGAACGCCAAGGGGAAAACAGAAAAAATGAAATTATTTAAATCCTGCCTCCCTGTACTATGTAGTTACCCTATCCTGTGCAGCAAGAGGATATATCCCTTTCCAGAGGATTCATGGCCCTGAGCCCTCTCCTGGAGTTGAGCAAAGATTTTCTCTGAGAAACCCAAGGAAGGGACACGTGTTTTCCTCTTCCCAAACTCTTTTATCCCTCTTCTGAAGGACCTCACAGCAGATGAGTAAGTACTCGGTGAGCTCACTCCTTCTTCTGAAAGGACTTGAACTGTCTTTCCAGAAGAGTGCGTGAAAAAAACATGGAAGGAGGAAGTTATGGGATGCTGAAGGAAGAGGAGGACAAATAGTGTTGAGAGACACTAGTCAGAAGGGGTTGTTATTGACATGTAAGTTTTTATTATTAAAAAACTGGGAACAGGAGGGAGAAAAAATAAAAAGAAATAAAGACTGGAAGACAATCTAAAATACTGTAGTAAAACAAAACTTTGCTTTACTGCTAATCCCACTGAAGTCTCTAGCCTGGTGTTGTCTCTGCAGAACATATTCTGTGAGCAACTTGGGAAGTAATTTAAGTGTCTCTGAAGTCTTTCATTGGCTCATCCAGTATTAAATCATCTGGCAATGAAAAAAAGAGTTTAAAGTTAACTTCCATACAGAACAAATTCGTCTGGAAAACTCTTGTCATTCAGCCCAGTTTACCCAAAGTCTGGTAGCATTGATTAGGCTGGGGTTGGGTTTGAATTTTTTAATATGTGTTTTCATTTCTTCAATTTTAAAAAATGCAATTAAAAAGAGTGCTGCAAACTTCTTTGGACTTACCCACTTAATGGAAAACTTAAAAGGCAAATGTTTGAGTTGGGGAGGAGAAAGCTGGTGTTAGGCTTGTGACGTGCTTGTCTGTCATCCCTGGACAATGAAATTGCAATTGCAGCTTCTCTGGAATACTGGGGATTGAAAGCCTTGTGTAAGTGACACTGAAGACCCAGGGAGGCAAGATTCATCCCTTCTTGCTACCTCCTCCAAGAGCTTTGCAACTAGACTAGAGTTGGTGCTAAAAGCAACTCGGTACCCCCACTCAGGGGTGGTCTTGAAAGGACCCCTCTCCCTCCAATTCCTCGCACAGGGATTTTACATCCATACTAGTCTTTTCTTCTCCACTTTCCAGATGCCAGGGAGGCAATGAAGCCTTTGATGTTCCCAGAAGCTCTGCTTCAGTGTGTTTCCCTGCACACACCCACCAGTGTTCAGCCAACCCAAGGAGCTCTTCATCTGAAGGCAGCTTGTCACGTCCTCCCAAAGTGCCAGTACCATGTTTCCACGCATCCACGTGCTCCTATCTGGTCCCATAGGTGGCTTGACACCCACCACTTGCTCCAAGCTGCCTCTATCCAATTTAACCCGGGTTACCTCAGCTTTTTTTCCCTTGTTTCCAACCCAATTCTCCATTCTCAGTAGCTACACTGACAGTCCTGCTCACGTCTTCCTACCCGCAGGCTTGGGAAGCTGAAACACCCCGTCAAAGTAACACACCTAGTTAACTGTGTAATGCTGTACCTATGGGGCAATTCCATCCCAGCACCTGTGGGGATCCTGATTACACCCTAAAACATGATATTTCAATTCCATTATCTGATCGGGCATTAGCAACGAGCACCACTAATGAGTATATTAGTCAGTTCCTTTATTAAACTAGCGGCAGCATTTGATGCAATGACCTCTTGATGTAGTTCTTTGATGCCATGTGATTTGATTTTTATTTCTCCTTTTTTTTTTTTTCCTTTTAATTGAGAAAGATACAGCAAAGCAGATAGAAAAACTGTGAGGAGCAGAATTAGCACATTGGCAGTGCAGGCAAATACATGTTCAGCAAGGAGGATAAATTTTACAGGAGCTGCAGAAAAGGCAAGCGGCGAGCTCTAGCTAGCTAACATTTGAATACAACCATTCATTATTCCTGTGCCATTATTATTATGAATTTGTTGTTGTTATTCTACTACACAGCCAGTCCTGAGGACTGGTTTTGCCATCTTTAACCTGGCGATCTTTCACCCTTAGCAATTGTTGTTTGGCCGTGTTACCACAGGGCTCATTGAGCAAGAGGCTGCTCAAGCCCAGAACAAAAAGGGGATGCCATCCCTGGGGCATTTCCAGTGTAAGTGACAGATGAGTGACAACAGGCATGTACAGATGGACAGAGGAGCATGAGGAAACAGGGACACGTGTGGCTGATTCAGCGGTGAAGGTTTAGAGCACATCTTTGGGGTCAGCCAGCTACCAACTCCATCAAGGAAACATTGAATTCAGGCACTTAGATTCCAATGTCCTGGCAAAACTCCAGCCTGGGGAATAAGACAGAATATCCTACCGAAACTCCCATAGTAGTTTTCACTAGACAAATCATCACACTTTGCCTTCCAAGATACTCTGATACCGCAGTCACAGCCCCGGATGACTCCTGCAACCTTTTCCAACCATGACTGCATTTGCACAGATTTCACCTCAGGTCCAGTTCTAACCTGATGGTTAATCATAAGAGTGTTCAGGGATCCTTTGGATAATTACTGGAGTTATTAAACTATCCCAAACTGAAGCATTAGGTGCTTTGCACCCAGGTAAATGGCTTCCATGGACTTACATAAGAAGCATTTGCAATGACCATAGATCATTTGTGGCGGTGCTCTGGCATGTGAAACACCATCGTATGATCCACCTGGCTTTGGGACTTTGAGGCTGGCTCACTCAGGAAGTAAGGTGCTAAGTACACAGGAGATTGTAACAGAATTATTTCTTCAGTCATTTTTCTTCAGGAATCCAAGAAGCAGCAAAACAAACTGAGTAAATGAGGACAGAAAAAATGTCTCTATAGGTATGGTAGGTGTTGGAAGACACAACCTGCCCACTTGCTGCATGATCTTGTATCCAACAGGTTAAAATACTACTGCCACTGTGCCAAGTATGTAGTCTAAACCTAAGAGTCATGTGCCACCAAGCTGTTGTTTTCTCTCCCATCACTAGTAAAGTTGCTCCCTGTTGCCCTGGAGGATGATGCTTGCGCTGGCCCTCCTTATAGTCACCAGAGGTGGGTTTCTGCTGAGTCCAGTGAGCTGATTCAGATTTCTTTTCAAGGGAAAGAGCCCCTATGTCAAGGTTCAGATCAAAACACTGTCCAGATATACTGCCAATTCTCAGACAAGTGCATCAATGGTTCCATGACTTCCCTTGACCACAACTGGCGGGTGAGCCCTTCACCACCCACCTTCACAATAGGTGAAAACTGGGCATTTTTGGGGAATACCTACAGTAGGCCAAACTGGAGCTGGGGGCCCTCCTCCCAGTACACTGGTCCAGCCAAACTTGCCCCTGTTAGGTTTTCCTAAGCAGACCCTCTGCTGCAAACCCCCCAGTCGCAGGTCTATGCATCCCTGGCAGGCCCTCAAGGCAAACCCCAGCACACCCAGGTCTGTAATGGGCCTGCCTTCATCTGACTGCCCAGTTAACATCCTCCTGCTGCCTCCTTAATTATAATCCCTTTATTTTATCTAACCCCAATTGTAGCAGTTGGTGAGTCACTGGGCTCCATAACAAGACGATCAGGACACATTTCATATTACACTGCAGTTTTCATTCCAGGGCGTGGGCTGAAGGCGTTGTTTATTTATTTTAATTTGGTTCGGTTTGGGGTTTTCTCACAGGTGATGGAGTACAGAGATTTAAGCAGGGGGTAGAAGGGTGGAAGGGGTAAAAAACAAAAACAACCTCAATCCATCTGGATCAATTAAATCTTGTTGAAAAGTTTTCAACCCCAGGGTTGCCTGAGGTAGGTCTAATAGTCACACTCTTTGGCATTTAATGAAAATGCTAATGATTTCTCCTTTGGAATATATTTTCACTTCTAGTTTGAACAAGATGCATCTCTCCTCCAATCAATTCCACAAGCTCTTTATTTTTTTCCTTTCCATTTATGCGCGTGCCCCTTCAGGGCAAATTAAGAAATTATTGCCTCTATCCAAAAAGTAGCTGAAATGTGCAGCCTTATGTTTCACGTCACAGGGGTGGGGAGGGAAAAAAAAAATCTTTGCATGGGAGAAACAATCCCATTTGAGTTACAGAGGAAAAAATGGCGTCAAACCTTTCTCATCCTGGTTCACCAGAGAAAGTTGCAGGGCCAGGTCTCAACCCGTGAAAATAAACCACTGATCCAACAGAGCTGCCTTTAGATTGAAGACCTCACCTCCAACGTTCAATTGTCTTGTTAGCAGTTCATTGTAGCAAGAATAAGAGTGAGCAAATAAAGAGAGAGAGAGAGAGATGTGTAAATATAGGACGGGACTTTTCTCCCCCAATTTCTAAGGGATCATAATGGAGATGAGTGCTTCAGGTCATCCATAGGCTCTGGAAAGAGAGACATTCACCCCAACCCAAATTAGGCACTGAAATTTTTGATGGCTGAAAGACGATGGCTGAAACAAAGGCATCAAGTGGAAGAATTGCCACAAGTCAAACACAGTTAGAATTTGCAAAGGAAATTCAAACAAATCACTAAAGTTTCTAGTAAAGGATTGGAATACTGAACAGGGGCTTAGAGGCATAAAGGTTAATGGGAAAGAGGGAATGGGAGTATGAAATGCCTTCTCAAAAGTGCCATCAGCTCAAGGGAAAGCAAAACAATCTCCCTGCAAAGGTCTGAGAAAAGGCACAAAGAACCATTAGTTTTGCCTATACTAGCATATTAAACAAGGCCAGGGCATGTGATTGCCCTGCTCTTAGCTATGTCCCTAGCAAGTTTTGTCCTGTGGCATCTGGCATGCCAAGGCATGGTTCAGAAGACATCATGTGCATCATTCCCAGCACACAGTGCCCATGGGACCACTTTTTCTTGGTGGGAAGTTGGATTTTAGAGTTTAAGTGCACCGCTTCAAGCCTTGCCCTGTCATGATCTTTGGGATCAGAGAATGAGCCCCGGACTATTTTATTTACTTATCTAAACATGGACACAAAGTCTGGCTGCAAATAATTTTTAAAGGTGTATCAAGTCCTAGGTGGAAGGAGTTGGACCAGAAAATGTGGGCTGGTATCAGCAATAAGTCAGACTATGGAACAACTTCAGTAGAAAAGAATAATTAAAGACATGGATGTAAATGAAAATTACAAAAAAACACAACGTGTTTTCTGACAAAGATAGATTGTTCTGAACTGACCTGATAGTTTGCTTTGATAAGATCACTGATTTTCTAATGAAAGGAAAGGCAGTAAATCTAATCTCTCTGGACAGAAAAGCATTTGATAAGGTACCTCATGGGAAATTATTAAGCAGTAGAGTATGGAAATCAGGAGAGGAATTTTAGGGTGGAAAAGGGAGTCACTACATAGGAAATTACAACAAATGGTGTTGGGAGAGGAAGGAAGTTATGACTGCACTTCTTCAGAAATCAGTTTGGGGACAGATTTTATTTGGTATTTTGCCAAATGTCCTTGTCTCAAAAAGTGGGACCGTGTTACTAAAAATTGCCGCTAACGGATACTAAGAAGGCACTGCTATCAGTGCCAGAGATCATAAAGTTATCTCATAAGATAGACTGTACTTTCTTGAGAACTGGAGGTTCAGTCCAGAAGAGATCAAGCATCTCACCTAACTTTAGCTATGTTGAACATGTAGTCTAGGGCAGCTTGTGAAATTCCTGCTATATAATCAGGTAAAGATGTAAGTTGATGCATCAATGTCTGAGGTGTCTTTTTAGTCACTTTTAGAAGGATATGAAACCTATTTTCTTTCCTGTGTCTGTAGAGGAACCATGCACAGTTAGGGTAGACAACAACTCTAAAAATATTTGAGACAGACATTGGATGGCTGCATTAATAGATTAGGTGCTAATGAGAGGTTTTGAAGCTATTTAATTTAAAAAGTTCTGAAAAGTGGATCATAGAATCATAGAATGTTTTAGGTTGGAAAAGACCCTTAAGATCATTGAATCCAACCATTAACCCAGCACTGCCAAGGCCAGCACTAAATCATATCCCCAAGTGCCACATTTACATTTTTTTTAAATCCCTCCAGGAATGGTGATTCCACCACTTCCCTGGGCAGCCTGTGAAGACACTGGTGAAGACATTTTTCATAATACCCAAGCTAAATCTCCACTTGTAAACTTGAAACTATTTCCTCTTGTTCTGTCTCTTGTTATTTAGGAGAAGAAACCAACCCTCACCTGATACAACCTCCTTTCAGGTAACTGTAGAGAGCAATAAGGTCCCCCCAGTCCTCTGTCTTTCCAGGCATTTTCCCCCATCTCCCTCAGCTGCTCTTCACACAACTTTTTTTCTAGACCCTTCACCAGCTTCTTTTCCCTTCTCTGGACACACTCCAGTGCCTCAATATCTTTCTTTATGGAGTTATAGAACAGTTTGAGTTGAAAGGGACCTTTAAAGTTCATCTAATTCAGGGGCCCAAAACTGAACACAGGATTCAAGGCACAGCCTCATTAGTGCTGAGTACAGGGGGACAATCACTGCCGTGGTCCTGCTGGTCACACTGCTTCTGACACAAGCCAGGATGCTGTTGGCCTTTTTGGCCACCTGGGCACACTCCTGGTTCATCTAGCTGTTGACTAACACCTTCAGGTCTTTTTCCATCAGGCATCGCTTTCCAGACACTCTTCTCTCAGTCTGTAGTGCTGCAGGGGGTTGTTGTGACCCAAGGGTAGGACCCAGCACTTTGCCTTATTGAATCTCATCCAATGGCCTGGCGCCATCCATCCAGCCTTTCCAGATCCCTCTGCAGAGCCTTCCTGCCCTCCAATGGATCAACGCTCCAACCCAACTTAGTGTCATCTGCAAACTGACTGAGGATGTACTCAATCCTCTTGTCCAGATGACTGATAAAGTATTAAACAGAATTGGATCAACCATTGCAAGAGAATATGTGACCTGGCTGCCAAAAATGTGTTTCATGACGCATTTACCATAAAGATAGGGGAATTTCTGTCTTGATCTGCACAAAACATGGAGGACCACCTCCAAAGCAACAGAACAGATCACAGTTGCCTGTGTTTAGGAGAGATGAACTCAGAATACAAAACTAAAGTACTGAGATGGTCAGGAAATGGTGAACCCACAACATAGGAAAAGAAGATACATCTTGGCTTGTTTAGATGAACAAAGAGAACAACGAGACAACAGTGCTGGTTTATATATAAATACATCAGGAGAGTAAATAGGGAAAAAAAAATATCTATTTAAACTAAAAGACATCATGGGCACAGCAAATGGCATAAACTGAAGCTAAATAAACACAGGCTGGTGGAAGAAAAACTTCCTGAACAGCTTCCACTTGGCATAATGAGAGCAAAAACATACCAACAAGAAACTTCCTTCCCCATGAACCATTTCCAACCTATGGAAGATTTTAAAAGAGACATGAGATACGACTTAGAGACTCAAGAGGTGCCCCCAGTTTTACGGGTCTATATGAGAGAAAGAACAAGTAAACTTCTTGAAGAAAGAAAAACCGGTCTAGTATGCTATACCAAAAACTGTCTGATTGGCCTTTTAGCAGCTGGTACTTCCTTTTTCTCACCGGGCTGCTGGTGTTTCACTTGTAATAATACAATAATTGAATAGCACATTGACAGATTTGCATGCCACAGTCCTCCCGCTCCTGATTTCTTTGTTGCATTTGTGTACACCCAAGCCCAGAGAAAAGAAAAGGGAAAAAAAAACATCAACAACTAGCAGGAGAAACAAAACAAACACACATGCACACAGCATTTCCAAACTGGTCTTGAGAGCAAACAATAGTAGGAAGGGATAAGCACCACTCTCAGGGCTCTCAGATGATGGGGTCAGTGATGCAGACACAAGCAAAGGGGATTTTGAGAAACAAATAATACCTGTGCCTGAAATGGGAGCTTTGCTGTAAAGAGAAAAGAAACATATGCTTTTCGTCTGGAGTGGATTTCTTATGTTGCTCAGAAGTGAGTGGCTCATCCTCAGTGTAAAGGACTGGTGTTGTATTAACCGTTCTGTATCAGTTTCCCTTTCGAGTCCCCTGCCTGAGCCACTGGGTTATTTCATTTCTGACAGACAGCACAAACAGGAGCCTGGGGTAACTCAAGTCCCTGATGGTGCTGAGCAGACATCCGTCTATGCTTCCTGGGATGCATATATATGCACCCTGTCAGGGCTGGATGTGGCTGAGCAGCAATGGTCAAGAGCTGAGGAAGGTGGTGACAGTGAACTGACAAATGCAAAGCCCTATTTTTCACAGGATACCACATTAGCTGGAGATTCTTGATAGGATGTCCTGCTTCTTCTTCTCTGTGAGCTGACCTCATCCAAAAGGGAACCACAGTGTCTCAGCATTCTTCACACTTTTCTCACTGAGAACAAGTCCCCTGGGAACACATGGACTTAAAGAAGCTCTGGGAGAGCCCTGATTGTCAAAGCACAGGCAAAATGTGTGCTCTGCAAGTAGCTTAACAAATTTTGGGTCCATCATCATTCTCCCTGTTCTCATGTGGTCTTGTTTATGCTTAAGCCAGCATTCTGAAACAGGCACTGCCAGGTTCTGCATCATGACGGCAACAGAGCTGGCTCCTTTATTATGTATCCATTCCTAACTGAAAATAAGGCATTTGCCTCTGGGGAAGAAGGAGGTGAGCTACTGTCTGAGCTTTTCTCTGTACCACCCTCTGCCTCACATGGTTTCAGAGCCAACATACACAAAGTTTCCTTTGCCTTCAACCTACGTACCTGAACACGGTCCCACTCCCAACTATTCCCTCCCTGCAGTTGTTTGCCCACTTCTTGGAATTATATTTCAGCTGTGTATGGCCTGGATCCAGCGGGGAAAAAAAAAAAGATCTCCCAACACCAATGCTGTTATTTAACATAGACCTAGATTCCCTCAAGGATTTGCTTCTTTGATAGAACAAGGCTCACAGGTTAAATTTAGGAGATTTTCCTGAAACTGGAGCTGAGAATTATCCCCAAACCCTACATTTAAGCAGAATAACGTCAGGGGAATCTAGACCTGCTTTGATCTTTATAGCATCAGCCCCTCTCTCGTCAAGCTCAATGCAAAGCAGATTGGGACTTGCCATCTTGGCTCAAATGAGCATCAAGATAGATGCTGAAGACTTCTTTGTTCCTTGAATGTCAACTGTAAGTGTGAGTCATTGTGGCTTCAGGAAGGAGGGAACCTCTCAGACACAGTCTTTCTGAGGGAGAGATGGGAATTGATAGCTGATGCAGAAGATCCAGTTTTAAAGATATGAAGCTAGATTCTCAAGAGCACTTGTCTCCCATTGATTCCTAAATGCCTTATAACATCCAGTCATAATGAACTGAATCTGAAAATAATTAATTTTGAGGGAATCTGAGTGCTTTGTTCCACCTTATTGCAGTGCTTAATAAAACTAAATATCCACATTTTGCCTAGATAACAGCTTAAAGCTCATTTGTACTCTTTTTCTTCTGAGGAGTGGTCCCTTTCTCCACAACCAGATCCACTTTCTCGGGCTGCAGGTGTGATCGTTCACCTCTCAGTACCATGTCTTTTTCTCATTAAGTGAATTCAGTTGGATTTCTTACATGAGGGTGGAGTAACTTAACAATGAACAACTTGGCAAAATGGGGCTTTATGTAATTACTTGAGGATTTGGCCCAACATACTGGTACAACATGAGATGTATCTCACGATCTTTCACTTGCGTAACCCTCTTCCTCTTGTTGTTTATTGTCATCCCTTGCTGGGTTAGTTCCTTGGGGCAGAGACCTTTTATTTAATTAGTCTGGAAAGGGCCTGGCACACCTACAGAGCCATATTAATAATGAGAAACAGTACTAACCTACCCACAAGAAGATGTGAGCTTCCTTGCAAGATATGTGACAGGGTACGACCACAGTGATCAGTCATGTTCTGACCCAATAGGGCTCACCTTGGTTTGTCTTGGGTGGGAAACTTATCACTGATATGTCCCCAGGCCTTTTCTCCTCTTATGTTCGGAGAAATGTCATTATGACAGATCACCTGCTGATTAGATTTACCTCAAATAATAAGCTAATAAGTGTTTCTTACACCTTCTGGAACTCCCTTTCCAAGCATTAGAAGAGAGAAAAAATAGTAAGTGGACAGCAGGCTCACAAAGCTTGTCTGCAAGTGATTTTTATCTGCTGGTTGGTTGACTTCTAATAGGGTAATACTAAGGTTGCAGCAGGAGCTCCCTTATTAGTGAGAAAAAGGGAGAGAGAGAGAGAGAGAGAGAAAGAAAGAGAGGAAAAAAGAAAGAAACAGAAAGAAAGAAAGAAAGAAAGAAAGAAAGAAAGAAAAATAAAAATAAAAATAAAAATAAAAATAAAAATAAAAATAAAA